>NW_022900950.1:4940096-5082349 GCF_012274545.1 Fukomys damarensis | reverse complement strand
TATATATATATATAGATGAAATACTTAAACATTTGACATGTAACTTGTGCAATGTTTAGGTAGAATTAATAAAATTTAAAAAAGCAAAGATACAAAGGTGAACTTAACCTTATTTACTCCTTCAAACTTTAAAGGAGTTATATGAAGAGAAAATATGATGCACTAACAAAATAATTTGATGTTTCTCTTTTAATGTCTTGAATTGATCATTCTCCAAAATATTCTTCCTTTTAAAATATTTTTAAATTTTAGCAAACATTACCCATATTCTAGTAAGATTGGACTCAGTGTATATGGTTCTTATCCTTGGAATTACATTTACAAATGTATCCGAAATAATGTGTCAGCATCTCTGTACCAAAGAAACTACATATACATTTTTTAAAGCTGTCAGTACTTATTTCCACTTCACACTTTATGGTTTATTAATTTCCTTTTTTCTCTTGCCTTCTTCAGATTTTCATATTTTTTTAAATAAAAGCCAGAATTTTATTGCCCCAAATCATCAATTTTTAAAAATGTACACAGGATCTTTGATTAAGCTCTTAGAAATGTCTCAATTTCTTGCACTTTCTGTTGAATGTGTTACAGGGTGTAGCCGTCCATCCAGCTATTGAAGCAAAAAAATTAAGCGGCAAAGTAAGCCTACTTTGTTTTCTACAAGAATAATTAAAGTGTTGATGAAAGATGGATGGTGATAGTCAACAGTATTATAAAGAGTGAATATTCGATATATGTGAAATGCCGCATCCAGAAAAAAATTCCTTAAATATCAGATAAGTAATTGTAGCTTAAATTAGAGAAGCAAAAGAAAACTGAGGCATATAGTAATAATTTGGCATCATCTCTTTGGAAGAATTAAAGACAGAAACACTAAACTTTACAATGCATTCAGGAAATATTGCACTGGACTAGAAAAGAAAGAGTAAAATTTAAGCCAGCTAGCCCACTAGAATAATGGTGACAGCTTAGTGATTTTTCAAATGTAAGGAATTTCAGAAAAAGATGAGCATTGCAGATAGGGAATAATTTTATGTTGCACATTTGAATACATTAAAAAGGGAACTTTTTGTAGTCCAATTGCTAATTGTATTTGAGATTAGGTGTCCTAGTTATTTATTATCAGGCATAGAAAATGACTAGGGCCTTACTAAGTACATAGCAATGTAGAAATATAAAACAGGTTCACAGGTTTTGTTAAAATTTGTCAGGATCAACCAATGAAGCACGATTCGCAAATTTTTAAAATGTAGTGAATGGAGTGGAAGGAAATACTTTAGAATAGAAATTATCCAAATGTATACTAAATTGTAAATGTGTCCTATGTTCTGAACACTTGCATCTCTCCAAATTCGACATGGTGAACTGTGAATCCCCAATGAAATGGTATTTAGAAGTTGGAAAACTGTTAAGGCATAGGGATTGGATCATGCTCTCAGGAATAGGATTCTTGCCCTTGTAAGACAGGCCCAAAAGAAACTCATTTGCCCCTTCTTCCAAGAAAAGTTTCCAATTGCAAGATGGTGGGGGGCAATGATAAAACCTGCATAGTTATCATACAGTACTATTATCCATGACATTTCGTTGTATGTTCTCCGTTATAAAAATATCCCAAATTTCCAAAAAAAGTGTTAGGACTAATGAAGGGAAAAATAATATTATGTGAAGGTTAAAGTTAAATATCAGGAAGTTTTCTTCACTAAATATGGGAGCAGGATATAGGGTGATATTTCTTTTATTTTGAGATTTACTTGACTCTTAAGATTCTTGATGCTCCATCTCGGCTCCTTTCACGTGTCACAGAGGCAGCCTAATATAGCCTACTTCATGGGCTTTCTTATCAAAGGGCTGAGGCAGGATATAAACTAGTGGGCTATTGGATGTTGAGAAAAGAAAAGTGCCCTAACACTAAGAAATGAACAAAAGTATATTTTATGTCACTGTAAGTTGGAGGAAATAAAAAAGAAAAGAGTTTCACTGGGCACAGTCTGTTTAGAAAGAGAATTCATTGCTTGGTAATCAGCTTCTGATCTCTGTGTGACACTGCTTCCTGCTTTCATGCTTGTCTCTCTATGGTATCCAACTGACAGGGAATAAAATCCTGTTATTTTGATGTCAGACACAGATGTGGCCTTCACATTTGCTTCTTCAGTGTGTTGATGTTTGTCTGCGAATGGGAGTTTGCACACCTGGCATTTGTCATCTCCAGGCCCCAGACCTCCTATGCAAAGTTCAATATGGAAAAGAGGCCTAAACACTAGCAAATTAAAAATGCAAAACTTTCTTTTTTAAAAACCAAAAGAGGGCCGGGAACTTAGCTCAGCGGTTCTGTGGGCTGCCTTGCAAGCGCAAGGACCTGAGTTCGATCCCTGGTACCACACACAATAAAAACAAAAACAAAAACAAAAGATATGTGTGTATATATATATATATATATTTTTTTTTACATGTCATGTGATTTTTTTAAAAATATGATTTCATCCAAAGCTAACCTTTTAATTTAATGTGATGTGATATTTCATTAACTATATCTAATGATATGGATTCAAAATGTTAATGTAAGTATCAAATATAAAATTTTGAAAATATAAAATATATTCCTAATAACATAACATCACTTAAAATACTCTGAAGCTGCAAAGATAAGGACAAAGGTAATCGATATTCTCTGACTAATCTTTCTGTAATGCAAGCATTAAGTTTAGAAACACATTGATATGTGACTCTTAAGTGTTTTGGGGAAGCAGTCAGAAGTGAAAAACCTTAATCTGTGTTTGCATGTGTGTGAGTGTGTGTGTGTGTGTGTGTATGTGTGTGTGTGTGTACCTGTTCAAGAATCTATTGTTATGAATATGAGAATCATTATTAGGCTATGATTTTTTGTTCAAAAGATAAGACCATATTTAAATAATAGAATTATGGGAAAAATAGTTTTAAATCCCATATGTAATTTAAAAGAAATTATATTTAGCAAATATAGTATCTCTCAGTGCAATTATATATATTTTTTTCTGCTATAAATATTATATGCATGTAACTGAGAAAAGGAAACTTAGCATCCAACAGTTGTTAAAAAAAAATACAGTGAAGAAACTGAGTGATAATCAAAAGAAAATTAAAACTCAGTTTCTTCACTGTATATAAAAATTTGTGCTCCAGTACAGTAATAAGTATTTTCTTCAACTTAAATATCTCCTTTCCCTCTGCCTCCATATATCTCTGTGGACACTGTAGTGAATATAATTAAATTATGGGAAAATAGAGTTACTATTGAAAATTGTTTTTTAATATCTACTGACTGAGTGTTTAAACAATATACATAGGGATTAAATATATGAAGACAGTTTTGTGTGCTATGTACCCTCAGAATACATTACTAGACAGAGTAAATCTTAATGAACTTCTCCCAAGTCCAGAAATTGAATTTTTAAAACAAATTGACAATACAGAAAATGTAATCTGTGTCAGTTTTAGCTTTTCATTACTTTGCTACCAATTATATACTAAATGTTCTAAAAAAAATTTACAATCACACACATTGTCTTTCATGCAGGAATTAATTATGGCAGCGTTGGGTGTTGTGGCTTATGGGTCTGTGACTTTTAATCAAGAATGGCAACTTGACTGGGTTAAAGAACCAGCAAATGATACCTCCACACTTCTGGATGCATCGGGGTGAGTGATGGGGCATGACTCTGAGGTCTGTTTCTGATTCCTGGCCCTTTTCCTGCTGGCACAGCTCCTTCCCTGCTGCCATGATTAAGCACTTTGTTCCGCCATGCCTCTTTGCCATGATGTTCCGAACTTGAAGCCCGTGCACCATGAATTAAAACTCCTCAAACTGTGAGCCAAATAAATCTCTCCTCATTTTAGGTAAAAATAGCAGGCATTTTGTCCAGCAATGAGAAAGTTTAAGAATATAAAGGTTGATCTGAAACATTCCATCAAGCTATTGACAGAGGCTGGAAACACCTTGAAGTTCAACTAGAGAGAATCCACTTCCCAGCTGTTGAGAGGCCATAGATCCTCATCCGCTGTTGATTGACATGAGAACACTCGTTTCTACTCACTCACAAAACTTTTAGCAAGCTTCACACGCTCCCCAACTGCAGGCCAGCTATATCAGCTTCTTTGTCTGTGGTACTCTCTATAGGGCGCTCACATTAAGGTAGCTTGCTTCTCCTAAAAGCAGTCATTAACTGTGTTAGTCATCATTCTCACGGCTAGGATGAAGGACCTGACATACACTACTTAAGGGAGGAGAGGTTTATCTTGGCTTAGAGTTTTGAAGAGCTCAGTTAACATAGTCAACTGGCTCTATGCAGAAATTGCAGGGTGGAAGGGCGTGGTGCGGGAGAGCCAAACCAGCTGTGACCCACTTCCCCCCGTGGGGCATCAACGTCTAGCAGCACATTCAACTGTAGATTAATCCACTGATGAATACAGTGTCCCTATGACCTGATAAGTAAAAGCATCTCTTCTGAACATATGAGATGTTCTGGGAACATTTTAGATCTGAATCCTAATACCACCAAAAAGAAAATAGCAGATGGTAAGACAGAGGCCGGAATCGTTTTCTAACTAATTAATATTCGTTACATACTCATTGGAAGCCAGTGGCCATATGCAGCTAACTCCTTAAAGGACTGTGCATATAATGCACAAACAAGAATCAGTGAAGAGCACTTGAAGTCATCGTATAGGTTGTTCTGCCACAGGTCTTTCTTCCCCGAAAGAAAAGAAAGAACAAATATAGATACAGTTAACTTCTTTTAGACTCTAATCGTTACAAGTTCCTCTTCTAAAAATTGCTATCCGAACTCCTTAGTAAGATTTTACAACAGAGAAAAATGAAAAGCGTTTTGAAATTTGACGGAGCCATCAACTAGATAAAACATAATTTTTGAAATTAATGTCTTAGTTCTATATTTTCTGCAAGCATATGAAACTTGTAAAAATTTAATCAAAATGGGTTTCAAAAAACTGTTACGTAACAGTCCCACTAAGGACATCTCATTAATACAAACACTTTATCTATGAAATTTTCATCTGTGTTTTCAGTATATGATTTGCTTTCCCTGAGTTCACTATTTTCAAATTTGAGGTTTTAAACAATCAGACTTTAAAATACCCTAAAGATTTCAATTCAACATGATATTTTTGAGTTGCCAAGTATTTATTTATTTACACTTTATGAAACAATAAAAATTTTACAATCAAATAATAAGAGGATAAAAATAGTTATTGTACAGTAGTGACCCAGTAAAGCATACAGCCAACCTGAATTTGGGGAATCTGGGGGACCCTCCCAGAGCAATACCAAATGAGAGCCCAAGACCTGTTAATTAAGTTGGATCTTTCATGGCTAGCAAATAGGGTTTAGCAGGATGCTCTGAGGTGGGATGACATGAAGTGGGAGGTGTTTAGGGGGAAGAGAATGTCCGAGTACATGGCCATAGCAGTGTGCACTGTGACCTGGCAGGTGGGACGGGCCTGTAACATCTTTGCAGAATAGGCACCGTCCCGGGCCTCAGGAAGAGGGTTACAAGATGTAGGAATGGACTGTCATATTTCTCAGAGGTCAGGCACTCCAGCGACTTAAGGGGTGGAGGGGGTAAGATTATGTTCATTTATGTTCAAAGTACTAGAGTTACTCAGCATACAAGGCATAAACTACAAAGAGTCTTACAATAGCACATCAAAGAAATAACACAAAACTTTCGTTTCAATGAACTAGTAGTATAAATGAAACCAATTAGCATATATATTGAAATAATTTACTAAGTTTCCCATGATTTTAGATCTGATTTCCAAATGCCTCTATCATTATTTACTATTACAGTGGAGTTGTTTTTACTTGCAATGTGAAATTAATCAAAATCAAAAATTGGTCTTCTAATTAGAGTAGTATAATTGATATTTGTACACTAGTTCTGAGTGTTATTCTTTTTCAAATAAAAGTACCTAAATTTGCTCCACACAGTCCAGTACTCAGTGATTTTCTTGTATATGGCAGCAGAGGTATTTATGTTTCATTTTATTTTGTTTTCAGAGATAGTTTTTTGACTGTGGCTTCTGAGGTTTCAAGCGTCCCCTACAATGTTCACATCTGAAGACAGTCCTTTCTGTTGGTCTTGTGACAAAGAACCTGGACAAAGATCTGACAACTACCCTTCCACCAGGGCAGCGGCTGCAAAGTGACACCAAAGCTGAGTAGCCTTAGTTTTAGAGGAGTAGAGAAATCAATTATAAGGTTATTCTTGATCCACTTAATTTAGCTGTGCCTGAGATGTGTCTTCTTAGTAATCTTATCCAATATTCTATTTGTTATGCTTTCATTAAGCACACTTGTAAAGGTTTGCACAGTTTACTAGGTAGAGAACTCTAACTCATACAACTTGTCAGCAAGAGGGTTAAATGCTATAATTCCCATCTTGCCTGTACAAACCAACACTTCAAGTAACACCAACTGTCCACCAAATATTGGATTCAAGATATTTTAATTTAGATATTAATATTCTAGAAGCATAAATGATTTATTATTTTTAAAATTAGTGCCTATTTGGTTAGTCGCATTTGTATGCAGTACTTAATTACTAGGGAAATGACGTACTTTCACTAAGAAGCAAACTTTGAAATAAATGCTGGGATGTTTAACTGCCATTTGATATATTAAGTCACAACTGTATAAGGAGGAATCATTTTGTATTAACAAGTAAAATAATGAAAAAATGTGCAATTAAAAGACATCTAAAAGCTATTTTCTGTGACACTAGTACCATGCTTTTAAATTGTTTTCAGTATACTCTTGACAGATCAAAGATGCTAATGTGTGTAACTGGAATAAAACTGTTTTAACATAATTAAATGTAATATTTTAGAAGGGATAATGAATTCATGTAACATGCTCTAGTCCAAAACTGATATTCAGAATTTTGTGACTTCTCTGATATTTAAAAACTAAGATATTTTCTTTACAGTAATATGGCGCAATTTGTTTCGTGGACTCTTCCAGCTAAAAGTCAACAAGAGATCCAATGAAATAACTTCCATGTAAAATACTGAAAATGAGACATATATGTTATCTTGCTTCTAATTTTTCTTCTTCACATGTCATTGAGATACTGATTATTTTAAAATACAAACTTAAAAAGTCTTGAATATTTCTCCTCTGCTTGCTTTTCTGGTCTCCTTTTTATCCTTTTTTCCCCTTTGTTTTACTATCAAGTATCTTGAACATTATTATTTTTCTAAGCTTTTTTCCATTATGGACCTTGCAAATGGCATGATACTTTTTCTTTTACAAACTGACAATGTCAGTCTACATTTTCTACCTCGTTCTCAGATTACTTTATTTTTTATTAAGTTTATTGGTACATCTTAGATATACAGTACAGTTACATTCATCATGGGGATCTTGTACCTTTACATGACAGGTCTTGGTTCTTATTTTTCCCCATTCCCCTTCCCTCCCTTCACCCCCTCCACCCTTCCTTATTTACAAAGACATTGTTTCCATATTTTTCCTTTTTGAATATTTTTTCTTTTCTACCTTTCCCTGACCCTTCTCACTTCCTCTATTCTTTTAGAATTTTTCTTTCTATTACACAATATCAATTATACATATCCTTATTTACACTTTCAGTTTTTCATACCAGGGAAACTATTCAGTATTTATACATATGTGTCTTATTAATTTCACTTAAAAGTATGGCCTCAATGTAAATCCACTTACCTATGAATATCTCTAGTTTCTCATTCTTTATGGCTGAGTAGTACTCCATTTTTTACAAAAACAAACAAACAAAAACAAAAAACACATCTTTCTCCAGTCTCCAGTTGATGGGCTATTGAGCTCTTTCCAAATTTTTTAGCTATTACAAACTGTGTCTATATAAACATAGGTGAGCATATAGCCCTATGGTATGATTCTTTTAATTCTTTAGGGAATACACAGCAGAGGAATAGGTGAGCCAAATGGGACCACTAATACTAGTTTTTCTTAGGTATCTCCATATTGATTTCCATAGTGGTTGCACCAGTCTGCACTCCCACTCACAATGCAGAAGAGTTCCTTTCTCTCCAAACCCCCAGCAGTATTTGTTAATGGTTGATTTCTTGATAGCAGCCATTCTTTCTGGAGTGAGGTAGAATCTCAATGTTTTTTTCATCTGCATCTTTCCGATGAGGAGTGATGTGGAACATTTTTTCATATATTTATTTTCTTCTTTTACTTCTTTGATAAATGTTGTTCATTTCAGATGCCCATTTTTGTATCGGGTCTTTATATTTGTGGTCTGATTTTTTTTTTTGAATTCTTTATATATTCTAGATAGTAGACCTTTGTCTGAGGAACAGCTGGTAAAAAATTTAGTTCCCACATTTTGGGTCTTCTCTTATCTCTGCTGGTAATTTCTCTGGACGTGTAGAAAAGATTTTTAGGAAGATGAGATCCCAGTTGGTGATTCTTTGTGCTAGTTCCAGGGCTACAGAGGATTTGTTCATAAAGTCTTTTCCTATGCCATGTCTTCAAGAGTTCTACCTAATTTATCTTCCAGCAAGTTTAGTATTTCTGTTTTAATATTTATATCTTTAATCCACTTGGATTTTAGTTTAGTTCGTGGTAAAAGATACAGGTCTAGTTTAATTTTTGAAAATTTGAAATCCAGTTTTTGCAACACCATTTCTTAAAGAGGCTATTTTTCCTTCAGTGAAGATGGCCTTTGTCAAAGATGAGGTAGCTGAGTTTGCCTGAATTTGTTTCTGCATCTTCTTATCTGTTCCATTGATCCTTAGGTCTGTTTCTTTGCCAGTGCCATGCTTTTTTTAAAAAATCACAGTGGTTTTGTAGTAGTTTCAAGTAGGGGATTGAGATATCCCCTCCCATGTCTCTGTTGCTAGAATTGCTTTTGCTATTCTAGATTTGCCTTTCCAGTTACTTAAATATTCGTTACATTTTGGAAAATTTCAAACTCTTCAAATTATCTATAAACTATTTTTTAGTAAAGTATTATAAACTATATCTGATTCTGTTATAGATAGAATTAGAAGTCTTTATAATTCATAAGATTTATTTTAATTTTTTTCTTTATTGAATTGTATCTTAAATCCATATTTTGATCATTACTTCTGGAATTATTCTGCCTATAGGAGATTGATTTAAGGTATTTTATGTTCTCAAGCTTTCTGAAGCACAACTTACATATGTTTATATTTTGTATATATGTATGTTATACATAAAATATGTTTGTACTCTAATAATTTATCAAAAGAACAAATTTCCACGAGAGAAATAGGATATTAATATATTGTTAAAGTTCCATTCTTCTTTCAATCATTATATCTTCTCTCTGTCTCAAAGGTCAACATTAGTCTTTTCTAACCTCATAACTCAATTTGTTTTTCTTTGAATTTTAAAAAGTGAAATTGTGCTTTATGTTTTGGCCTGGCTTCCTTTAATGCCAATGATATTTGCAAGACCCCCCCCATAGTAGTATGTCAGAGATGAAGTATATTTGTAATTGTTTTATAGCATTTGTCATGTGGATGTTCTTAAGTTCTTTTTTTCATTGAGACAAATATGATATATATATATATATATATATATTCTGTCTTCATCGACTCTTCTGAACTATCTTTCTACTGTTTGAACTTGCACATCCTTATATATTCACAAGCATACACATGGCCCCATATAGAACTAGAATTAAAATCAGTGAGTAATAGAGAATCTTTAGGAAAACAGTTCCAGATAGTTTTCAACAGTATTTGTATTTATTTGAACAGCTACAAGCAAATAATAACTTTGACTGAATGTACTAATTGCTCAGCAGCCTACTGGATATTAAAGTTTTGTTCTTTTTATTCTAGTATTTCTGATGCCTAAGCAGAGTATCACAGTTTGAATTTATATAAACATATTAACACAATGCATTTGAATATCAGTTGAGATTGCATTGAAAAATTTGTGAATTAAGTTATACTTTTAAAACATCAAGTTTCTAATAAATATTGATACACATTTTATTGCCTTGAATTTTTATCAACAATTTTGTATCATTTTTCTTATAAAGATTTTGTACTTCTTGTATGGAATTTTAGACTTCTGACCATTTGTGAGCTGTAAAAATGGCATTTCTAATTTCTTGTGATTTATAATAATTTAAATTATTTTAAATATATTGCATATCATTAATGCCAGTGTCTAAACATTTTTAATTTTACTTCTTTATTTTTCTTGCCTTATAGCTCTAATGAGAACCTCTAATGTAATGTGGACTAGGCATGACAGAACACATGTTATCCCCATTACACACTTCATAGAAAAGCCTCAGAGAAATTGATTGCACATTTGTGTCAATGTTCTGTTATGATTCTTCCAAAAAGCCATTTTCTAGTTTGCCAGCTAAACTTTATGACTAGAATTTCATTGAGGGAATTTTCTGCATGTATTGATATGCACACATATTTTAATGTATTATTTTAATTGCCAAAGTATAATAATTGATCATTGAATGTTAAAGTAATAATGCCATCCAAAAATCAATAATAAGTTGCTCATTATGTAACTTTCTTTTCAAATAAATAACTGAAATTGATTTAATAATATTTATTTTACAAACTTTATGTGTATGCTTTTGGAAGAGATTTGCCAATGACTACTTTTAATTGCAATATGTTAACCCTCACAAGTTCAGAAATATTTCATCTTTTTCCCCTGAGGTTTTTAATTTGTGGGGTACATTTTTCTTTTTTCTCTTAAATATTTTCTTAAATTTACTAAGGGACACATCTTTGTCAATATTTTTTGTGAGAAAGTTTAGATTTTGTTAGAAATAAAACTATTCAGAATTTGAAATATCTTATGTTAGTTTGTATTTTTTAGCATATTTTCTATTCCATCTATATATTTATGCATACATTTCAATTAAGGTGTATGTGTTATATAATAATCATTTTCAAATTTATAGCATTTATTATAACATCCCTTATCAATAGAACTACTCTAATATCTTGATCTGTCTCAACAGAGGTGCTTAATTTAATTTTGTTAATTTTATTTATTTTATTCACTTTTATTAACTTGTTTAGTACCTGGGATTGAACTCAGGATCTTGAGATAGCCAGGCAGGGCAGAAAAATCTTTAAATCATTTAATTTTTCATCTCCTATTCTATAATAGGTGAAAAGCAATATTCTTCCAAACAGATCTAGCACTTTTAACATTCAAATGCAAAATATTTCTAATTTAATCATCCTTTTTAATCTCAATTTTTTAGTTACTTCTTAATTTTAATGACATTTGGAAGTTATTTGAATTAATACTGATTTTTTGTTAATTTCATATCTAGGAAATGTAATATTTTATGTTTTTTTAAATTTTTTTATTATTCATTTATTTATTTATTTTGGTGCCGGGGATTGAACAAGGGGTCTTTGCTCTTGCAAGGTAGGCCACCAAACCACTGAATGTAATATTTTAAAATACAAAATTTTCATCTGTTTTTGACATTTGTCTTGGGGGTCTGCATGTTTTTAATTGTAGTTAGCATTCCATCATGTGTACTTGCAAGGAATGTATATTATGAATTTAATGGGTCAGATCAGATTAATTAAATAATTAATTATTTAATCAGTACACATATTGATAGTATTACTAAACATTTTCTTCTCAGTTTTTAGTTACTAAGAAAGCTGTTAAATACCTCCAAATATGTCTTAAAAGTTTTAATCTTTCAGTCATATTAATTTATATATATGGAAACACACTTTTAGCACAAAATGAATATTTTTATCTTTACAATAAGTTGTAACTTTTATTATGACATTTCATCATGATATTTCATTACATTTATGACCTTGCTCTTTAATTTCCAGTAGTCATATGTAATTGCTAAATACATTCAGAGAAAGGACAACATCGAAGGTAGACCTCACTTCCCTGAACTTCTGTTCCCTAAACGGCATCCAAACACTCCATTACATGTCTCCCACCTTTTTAACCATTATGTTTTTTTTATTTTGTCTAGATATTTCTTTTGCCATATAATGATTTTTCAGAGAACATAGTTCACAATAATTAGAAAATAACTTTATTATTTTTCAGTTGATATATCAAGACAATTTTTTTAAGATGGAGTCTCACTATGTAGTTCAGGCTGGTCTTAAATTTGCTATGTAGTCCAGGCTGCCCTTGAACTTGCAGTGATCTTCCTGCTTCGGCCTACCTAGTGGTGGGATCACAGATCTGTGCCTGAATGCCCAGTTTGTCAAGTGAATTATAATATCTTGAAATTGATTTTGCATTTTAAGAATATAATTGACTGCCTTTAATATAGTTGGCATTTAGTGACTTAATTATTTATTTTTCTGGTTTCATAGTAGGGATTGAAGCAAGAACTTTGTGCTGAGCTGCACCCTGCGCACTTATATTTGTTTGTTTTTTGTTTGTCTTTTTCAGCCAGGGTCCTTCCAAGTCTCCAAACTGTCAGAATGGGCTTATATTTATGATCCTCCTGTCTCAGCTTTCCAGAGTGCTGGGATTACAAACATACCATAAGACACTCACCCTTTAATAACTTTTATTACATGTATGTGAGCATGTATAATGAATGAAAAAGAGTACTTCAGATAAGTAATGATTTTATAAGCATATAATATTCAAAACAGAAATAAGAACTGTATTTCTGCTTGAAATAAATCAGACATACAAGCTGAGATATTACGTGATTCCCATTATAGAAAAAACTGTAATTGTAAATAAAGAGCAAAATAAATAATGGATAGAAAGTATGATTAGGTGTTTCTCACATAGAAAGTGATTGAGATAGGTAGGAAGGGGAGAGGAAAGTGGAAAAGGGGTTGGCAAAGGAATAAAGATATGTTAGGTACATGAACAAACTCACACAAGGGATGTAAACACTATATTTTGCAAACATACAAAAATTTTACATCAAATCATTAAAAAAAGACTGAGGCATAAATAATGAAGTAAATTTATAAAAAACAAAAAAAATAATTTCATTTTGAATTAAAAGATAAAAACAGTAGTGATGAGTATAACTATCACAACACCTACATAAAATATATTTATATTAATGTTTCGTATTTCACTCACACTATAATTCTGTAGTAAAATTATTGCTCATGTAGTTTTCAGTTCAGAGGATTACTACTCCTCCTTGAGTGCTACATTTACAATATAGTACTCCTTCATGAGTGTATAAATGGAGAAATGATATATGGCTTCTGTGTTGGGGCCTTGCTTGCTTCTCTAACTTAACATTACATAATTCTGTCAGCTTTAAGCTTATCTAACATGCCATATGTCCTTCAGACCACTGAGTATTTGCATGGATAGTTTTACTAATATCAATTGCTTAGTTCTTTTTCTCTTTGATTCCTTATCCCAAAGCAGTTACGAAAGTAAAATACAATATAATTTTCCTATAAGTCTTGCTTCATCTTCCAAAGTTAGTAGGTTCTACTGTATTGTTATTTCCATTATATTTTGTATTCTACAATCTGGGTAAACAAATTTAATGGTATCTACGTTAGAGGTCTTTCCTTAATAAGTGAGTAAATAGAACAAGTAAACCAATTAGAAAGATGCCTACAATATCTTAATTATTTGATTAAATTTAGCTTTTATAATTATTTTTTTTCATTTTATATAAATGTGTATTCAGTTCAATCAATAATTTTCTTCAGGGATATAGTGTCATTAAATGGTCATATTCTATCGCATACCCCCAAAAATGTTTAGCATACTTTGCTGCAATTCTTTTTCAGGTATTCTGCTTAAATCTCTAACAAACCTTTGGTGTATGTATTGGTATATTCATTTATAAGAATCATATTTTTATACAATGGCTTTTAAAATAATAATCAGACACCCAAAATATATTAACATAACATTTACAATATAGTAGTTAAGTACATGTAAATTCTCAGTAATTCATGCTTTTGCAAAGTAGTATCAATTTTAAATTTATTGACAGTACTTTGACACTGGCATTATTTCAATTATTAGAAATTTAAGTTCTTCTATTTTGAAATATTTTATGATATTCTTTATGTTTTCTTTATGTTTGCTTCTTCACTTCTGAATAACTAATATTTGTCCAGAACTGCTAGTTGAACCCACATTTCTGTTCAGGATATAGACAAATGATATCACATATTTATACAGCGTATTCACACTTGCTATGCTTCATCTCTTATAAGTAGTTAAATATAATATATCCAGCATTCAACTGAAAGGTAAAGTAAAATTTAAAGAAACTAAATACAGAAATGCAGAAGAATTTTATTTGATGTGATATTGTTTAACAGCATCCAGTTAATTTCCTGTCATTTCTTCAGGTGCTTCTTAGAGTGGTCAATTTTCCTTCTGGGGCATAGAACGACATTTAAGAATTTTAACACAATTTAGTCATAACATCAAGCCACCTTTTACCATTAGTGTATAGCATTCCATCTAATTTTAAAATAACAATGCAGACATATTTTAAACATCACACTGAATATTTCAGTTGTGCAGTTTTTAAAGTCTGTGTAAAACAATTCATAATATTCTTCAAGTAAGATCTTTTTGCTTGTAATTTATGTGATATATGTTGTGGCTTCTGTCTACATATTCTCCTGAAGGTTCATATGGTCATAGACGGGGGTTTTAAGAGGTAATGATGCAGAATGTGTGATGCTGGAATTAAGTGTGTGATGTTGGGAATAAGGGTGTGTGGTTACTAAATTAGTCCATGACTGTACTGATGTAATTTTCTGTGAATAATGGGAAAGCCCACCATAGATGTAATTAACCTGGATAGAATATAAGGGACAGAAAGAGGGCTGCTTTTGTTGCTGCTTGTCAATTGCTACTTTGCTGCTTTCTTCCTTCCATGAACTGTTTCCCCTCTGTGATGCCTGTCTGACATGCCACCCTGCTTTGGAGCCAACTGATTATGGACTGGAACCTCTACAAACTGTGAGCTGCAATAAGGCATTGCTTCTTTAACTTTGGGTGTTGGGTATTTTGTCTCAACAAGGAGAAGTAACTAAGACATATGTTATTTATAAACACAGATATGGAGACAGAGAAAGATTGAGATAAGAAGGAGAATTGAAGAGAAAATGTACTAAAATAAGATTGATGTGAATATACAATCAATAGGGTAAGAATATTCATTGTATCTTTGACAATACAAATTCACATTGTTTTATGGTTACTTTAAACACTGATGAATGTTGACCTCAAAAAATGCAAAGCATACTTCATTTTAGTGTCCTTTGTTTTATGTGCTCTCCATATTTTTATATTTTATAAGTTGAAGGTTGAAGACATTATTATGTCCAGAAAGTGTGTCATTGCCTTATTTCTAATAAGTCTCATTTTCTGTCACTGAGTCACAATTTAATAATTTTACAATATTTTAATTATTTCATTTAATTAGATCTGTATGGAAATCTGTAGGCAATAATTATGATCGTGCTATTGTGATTGGTTTGGTACCCCAGTTACATCCTCATAAGAGCAAACTTAGTAAATGTTGTGAGGGCTCTGACTGCTCTACTCACTGTCTCTCTTCCTTCCCATGAGCCTCCTTGTTATCTGAGATATTGAAATAGGCCAATCAATTACCCTACAATGGCTCCTAGTGCTCAAGCTAAAGCAAGATTCACATATTTGTCACTTTAAATCAAATGTTAAAAAAGGTTAAAATTTCTGAGGAAGACATGTCAAAAGTCTAACCTGGCTGGAAGAGAGTCTTCTTGTGGCAAACAGCTAATTTCTGACTGAAAAGGAAATTGTCTCAGAGGAAGTTAGGAGTGCTTTCCTGGTCATCCCACAAATGATAGGAAAATAAAACAGACCTACTTCTAATAGTGAGAAAGTTTCAATTTTCTAGATAAGTCAGAACAGCCATGATATTCCTTTAAACCAAAATTTAAGGCTGAACAAGGCCCTAATTCTCTTCAATTCCTATGGAGGGTGTGAAAAGTAAAGAACTTCAGAATGAAGGCAAATGACATTAACCGGGGTTTTAATGGAAGACCTTATCTCTGGAACATAAAAGCACCTGGTGACACAAGAAGTAATGAGGAGAAGCTACCAGGAACCATTAAATAATATGGCTAAGATAGTTGATGAGGACGGGTACACTAAACAAGGAATTTCCAGAGTAACTCAGTGGTCTCGTATGGGAAGAAGATGCCATGTAGGACATTCACAGCTAAAACAGAGAAGTTGATGCCTGGCTTCAATGCAGTTGTCTCCTGAGTTACTTCTTCAACAGAGTTGGTAGATTTAAGTTAAAGCAATGCTCATTTATCATTCAGCATTCCTAGGGTGCTGAACGTCACTCTCAATGCAATCTTTATAAGTTGAATAACAAGAACAAGATGACTATTGAGATTGACTTCTATGAAAAATAACACTTCTTTCAAATTATAATTGAGCACTGATGATGTCTTTGGCCACTCAGGTGCGCTAAGGGATGTGTACAATGATATTGATGAATTTTGTGTGCAATGTTCACTTCACTCTGCAGCTCATGAGTAAAGGAGTGCTTTTTTTTTTTTCTTTCAAGCCCTTTTATTTAAAAACTGTATTTCATGAAGCTATTGATTGCATGCATAAAAATCCCATGCATGGATCTGGGAAAAATAAAATGAAACGTATCCCCAATTCCAAATTCCACTAAGAATATTCGTGATTTATATGAAGAGGTTAATATATTAATATTAACATGAATTTAGAAGAAATTGATTAACTCACAGGGTAACATTAAGATTTAAAAGTTTCATGGGAAGAATTACAAATACATTAAGATAGCAAGATAACTAGAATAAGAAATGCAGTCTGAAGATGTAATTAATTAAATTTCTATAGTTTTAAGATTAAAATATCTCCAAATGAAGAGTTTTATCTTCTGGATGAGCAAAGTGTCTGAGGTGCAATTTCTCTTTGTGAAGATGGCGTGGACATTTTTGAAGTGGCAACAATGGATACAGAATAGCACATAAAATCAGTGTATGAAGCAGCACCAGGGATTTTGGGAAGAAAACTCATTGTGCATAAAATTATGTCAAACACCATTACATGCTGGACAGAAATCTTTCATGAAAGGAAGAGTTAATTGATATGACAGTTATCATTGTTTTCATATTTAAATACCTGACAAATCCTCCCTACCCTTTAGCGGCTGCCAGCCTGCTGGGTCAGTAACCAGCAATAGGGACAAGGCCTTCGACCTGCAAAAAGGATACAACTAAGTGGAAGTTCATGTTATCACTATAATTTCCCGCAACTAAGTATTAAAAATTAAGATGACTCTTTTTTGATAGAATGAAGTTGTGTACTTAATAGAATAATGTATATATATATATAAAATGACTCATTTCACTGTGATGGTGATGTTAATGGGATTGCTGTGCTCTGGAATCAAACTTACAAATTTAAACAAGATGTGCTGTAAGATATTAGCAATTTATTGGATGGCCTCAAGAGTTATAACAAAGGGAAGAACTCCTTATTCATTATAATACAAAGTGTCATTCATTGCTTCAAAAAATTTTGTGCTTCAATTCAATTTTCCTTATAAAACTTATAACAATATTTATTTTTATAGTTCATATGACATTTTCCAGACTGCTAAAAATCTCAAGGAAAATTTTATCTTACCTTAGGTAGACTATTTGTCTCTTGGTGTGTTTTCTCAAGTTTTTTTTGTAATTTGTAGAAGCAAAATTGTTCTTTTGTCAAGAAGCTATATGTGTCTGTCTATTCAGTCTCAGACATGAGTTTTAGTAATTGAAATTTGCAGTTCAAAAGAGATTTGGCTTAATCATTTTTCTTTTGGTATTTATAAAATTGGTTACTTAGAATGGAGTAATATTTGATTATATATATGGTATTGGTATTTTCCTTTGTTTCTATAAAATCAAATCTCCTTTAAACACACAGTTAAAATACTACAAATACTACCACTATATTAGTATTAATAAAAGATTTCTAGAGTCTATACAATCCCTGTTAAATAGCATTTCTGGGAGTGTGGCTTTGCAACACAAATATTTTGCTCTCTAAGAGAAGATGTATGTATGTCCACTAATGGTCATGATGTACAACTGTTCTATGAACATATATTAAACAAGAATTGCTTCATTCCATAAAGCTGATATTACAAAATTACATGACTCATTGCTTAGATCATTCACACATTTCAAAATATTTTAAAAATTGTAAGGATATAGACATATAATAATAATCTAAAATTTAAATCCTAAAGGTATAATAACACACCAATAAGTTTATGACTTATTTATTTTTGATTAAAAGGTTTTTAAAACTTTATTTTACTCTTAGAGATTATAAACTCTAACACTTTCTCTAGTTTTGTTTTTGTTTTTGATTTTACTGGGAATTGAACTCGGGCCCTTGCACTTGAGAAGCAGGCAGCAGAACCATTGAGCCAAATCCCAGGCCCCACTCTCTCTAGTTTTTAATTAAAAAAAATATAATGATAAAATTCTATCCAGCAATTGTATTCTATTCATGTGTTTAATTTTATAAAACGCAATACTACATTATAAATATTTTACTTGTCAGTTATGATTTTTAAACATTTCATAAGGCTTTATCATTGCCACATGAAAGTGTGATTTAATCTCAAATTCCAAATACTAAATTTATATTTATTAATTTGGGTCAGAAATTACATTGAAATTATATTACTTGAAATAATTTAATATCACTGTTCGACAAGGTAATAGGCTTAGTTTCTGATTAACTGTACATGTATGAATCTATATGTATATATATGACTATATATATGTATATATGACTATATCTAGATATATCTATATCTATCTATCTATCTATCTCTCTCTCTCTCTCTCTATATATATATATATATGTCATCGTAAATGCTCAAAAGCTATTTGGACAAGTCATCAATCTCTAGAATAAAATGTAAGTTATATGCTACACTTATTTGTCTGGCATTTCTGTAAAATCTCTCCTATCATAGCAGAAGGGGCCTAGGAAAGTGCATATTCAGTTGCACACTCTGAATTGATAATATATTTCCTTGAAGAAGAAACCATTTGGACAGGTACCTGACTCAGAACTGTGATTAGATAAGCGAG
Organism: Fukomys damarensis; assembly: GCF_012274545.1. Classification (NCBI taxonomy): domain Eukaryota; kingdom Metazoa; phylum Chordata; class Mammalia; order Rodentia; family Bathyergidae; genus Fukomys; species Fukomys damarensis. Next base: position 5,063,200 of record NW_022900950.1, on the reverse strand, counting down.
GATTACTGGAGATAGAGTTAAAAAGGGGCTGAGAGCTCATTATTGATTACTAAAGGGAATGAAAATATCAGCCTTTCACTGCATGTTTGCAATGTATTATGAGCCCATTTGGAGCTTTCAGCTATTTGTTTATTCAATACAGGTTACTCATCTTCACTGAAATTTATGTCCTATAAGGAACTATGAAATAGCTTTATCAACATAAAGTCTTCAACTTAATAATGGCAAAATTGTGCAAAGGTTTTGCACTAAATTCATTTGTAGCCATGGAACATTTTTTGTCTGATTAAACTATACTTACCAGCAAGTTAGGAGGAAGTTTCTTGGTTGCCATGCACTGCTAACTACATGCCCTACCGACAATATTTTAAAATATGTATGGGTAATTATATGGCCACAAGTAAATTAAGTGTTATCTTTTTAAGTGAAATAAAAGGTAGTGTCTTCTGAGAAACCATAACTTGGCAGAAATTAGAATGAGAAATAGTGTGTATCACGAATTACAAGTTTCACACTAAGAAATTATAAAGCAAGGTAAAATCAGTATTACTGATGATATAATGGGATATTATTGATTGTGATATTTAAAATAAGGCACACAGGTTCAGCATGAAGAAAAGCAGTTATAGAACATACTTTTGTTCAAGAAGCCCAGTTTTAGAAATTGAACTATTAGATTGCAAGACATTTGATTCTAGATTAATTGGATGAGAATAAAAAAAACTCAGATTAATTCAGTCATATTGATAATCAGGATTTCTTTTCTCGTATTTACTAGTTGAGGAAAGATCAATAAGGGAAAAAAATCTACTGCAAACCAATAACCAAGATCTGAACTTCTGAGATATTTCTTTCTCAGGAAGAAGATGAAAATAATAAACCCTTGACAAAGGCTGAGAGGATATTGCAGTATTGCAATAAGATAGAAAACTTTGTGATGCTGTGTAAACCTAATGCAGAAAGTGGTAAGGACTAGAAAGTGATTGATGATGAGCATATGATTAGCAGGTGTCAGCTGAAAGTAAGAAGCTTTAGAGAAACTTTGTACAAATTTAATGTTGATAAGAAACTGTCCACTACAACAACTGTGCTAAGCCTGTGAGGACATCCAGGACTACAGTTTAACAGGAAAGGAGCAAGCTACTGACTCCTGCTTCTAGGACATAGGAGACTACAGAAAAATCTTTATTCTTGACATTGAATAATCCTTCCTCTGAAAAGTCACAAATTCTTTGGTCAGGGAATACTTTTTTATTTCCTTTTCATTCTATCAAACTTTTGTTCTCATTTCTGACATATTCTGATCCCTGCTGAAAACTAAGTGATGACAGATGGGTTCCCTTGAGGCAAGCTTATAAAAAGCAGGCCCCAAGAATATTGTAGTAGACTTAGTTTTGTCTTTGACATCAGAAGAGGACCATGCATTTTAAAAAAGGAATAAGCTTAAAATATGAAATAAGTAAATACACACATTCCAAATTGGTGCAGTCATAATATTTAACCTTTTAAAGGTCTGCTATATTCAACAAACTGTCTTCTCTTAGACTATTTATACTTTGCCACAACCCAAAGAGACCATCCAATGTATGGGTTATTAGAAATAGCTTTGATATGATGATTTTGATTACTTCCAATTTAGTAAATATGGGCTACAAATGTCATCCAGATGACTCTGTGTGTAGTGAGTTCTTAAAATTTTGTGTTATTCTGGCATCAATTTTGAACACAAGTTTAACTTTCTCATGCCAAAAGACTAAATCACTCTTGTCACTTTCCAGCTCTACACAACATTAAAATGTCCCAAATTAGTGGCTTATTATAAAAATTTAGAGTCATTTATCCCACCTAACAAACTAGGCTCATTTTTCCACCTTCTTGAAAGGGGCATTCAGGCATTCATTCACCTGTTTACTTAGGGTGGCTCACACTATTTTCCCTAGTATAATGCTAATTACCACAGTATCATTCTCTTTGTTTAACTCTTCACTCTTACATCCCATGACATGAACTTCCCTTTTTTTGCTAAGATCTATTAATAAAACTCTTGAAGTTGTTTCCTATGGTGGTGGTATATTGAAATTGTACCTTACATCCAAACAACAAGCTCTTGCAGTAAGCTGGGTTTTTCCAGAGACAAAAAGGAAAACATAGATATGGGCAGCCGGCACCAAAGTGGTGGTCAGGAAGGCATAAGCTGGACACAGGTCCTACAGCAGCCATGAGGACATCTGCCAACAATCAGGAGTTTCCCATGTGAAGGAAGCTCTAGTGGTAGGTCCAATATCAAGGCATGAGGTGATTCAAGAGGAAAGGGTATATCTCAAAATGGATACAACTTTGCCCAGCCCTCCTTTGTCTCTTAGGGCAGCTCTGGTGGACTTCCATATATCCAAGCTTCTGAGAAAAGTGTATTACAAAAACCTACTTCTTTGAAAAAAAATCACGTCATATTGCTCATGTTATATTTTACAGTGGCCAGAGTAAGATACTGTTACTCAACAATGAGAATGTTTAAGATGAGAAATGCAGTAAAGTTTTATTCATGAAGGAAGTTATCTTTGACTGGATGTTTTTAAATAAATGTGATGCAGACAGTGGGAAGAAACAGAAGAGAGAAGTGGCACTGAAACAGTGAATTGTGAGAAAAAAAAAACTTTAAAACATAAATATGATTTTCAGACTAATTTATTTTACATTTCTAAATAAAAGTGAAGTATATAATAATATTTTTTACTTAAAATGATTAAAGAATTATCAAAAGAGCAATTACTGCATCAAAATTTGGAGAAAAGTTAAGAGGTTTATGGATACAAACATGATATTCTTATACAGCATGTACATGATTTTCTTGGATAGAAAAATCACTTTTGATATCTTTAGGGCAAGCTCTCATATTTAATACTCTCTCTTGCATAAAACTTTTCACAAAATCTGGACTCCATTTATGGTCTATAAGATATTGACATGAGAATTGAAAATACACAAATATAAATATCAGGTGATTTGCTCTGAACCTCATGCTAAAACTTGTTTTACTCAAAACAAGTAAAAGAGTTTAAAATTTATTCTGGAAAGAACTAATGTCTTCCCATCTATTTCTCCAAGTGATAGAGAAAAAAAAAATTCTCACAAAAATATCCTTCCTAAAAGTTTCAGTATTTTAGAAAATGAATATTTTGCTACTTGCCCAAAACTTAAAACATTCCTTTTAAATCTATCAAGTCTAGTTACTACTTAGGCTATATTTCACAAGTTTTGTCCTATGGTTATCACATTCGAAGATTCTTAAGGATGCAGTGCATTAAATTTTAAGGTTTTAGAACCATTAATAAAAACTCAACAATTGGTTTCATAAGCATTTTGGAAGCAATCTGTAAATATTTTATATGTTATGAATCAATTCATGATAAAGAAAATTTTGACGTTATAAGTAATTTGAAACCTTCTGAGAGGAAATAAACAGAATTTTTTTTAAAAAATCTTATTCTAATTGGTACAACTGATTTTTTATCTCCAATCAGCCCTTGCTAATTATTAATGCAAAATTCCACTCTTTTAAAAATGGGGTTACATCATGTACACCAAAGAAATAATTCAGAATTATGGTCACTGGTGTCTCTAAATGTGGCTTAGTGACAGTGAAGTGATGTCTTAAGAGATAATTCTTTATGTGTCAAATTTAGCTGATGTCAAAATCTAGGAAGATTACTTTCTTCTTCTTAGCAATTATAAATCATGCTCTAATTATTTTCTTCTTCCCTCAGGTCTTTATATTTCTTTTACTTCACTATATTTCATTCATATAAATCTGAATCCTTATGACATCATTGCAGTTCTTAAAATCTTCCTCTAACTTCAGGGTGAAAGTCAAACCTATTAATACATAAAGGTTATATGTGGCATTACAGAATAAATGTGGTTTGGCGTTACAGCAAGAATTATGAATAAATCTGGATTGGTCATTTGAAAAGACTTAGTTTCTTCTTTAAAATAGGGAGGGGAAAAGGGTGTGTGTAGCATAGAGAACAAAAGATGCTCATTAAAGAGTATGTGTTAGTATGTTGGTTGGGATTTTCCATTTATGCATATCTCTACATTCCAAAAACTAACACATTTTACTTGTTAAAATGTATTCATGGTGTCCTTTAAGCTTTTGCTTTTCGGATTTCATGTAGAATTTTACCTTCTGACCTAGTACTCAATTTGATACAGAATGCAAAGAAGAGAATTTGGAGGTGTGAAGAAAGAGTGGCAGTTAATCACTAGTGGTTGTATTTCTAGAATCTTTTAGTGGTGAATCTGCATAACCGATGTGTTCAAGAGAAATAAGACAAACTCTAGAGCCTATACGTATGCATAGGGAAAAAAATGAGTAACAAATTCTGGAATAAGACAGACACTTAGTTGTAATAAAGTGATCAGATTTTCTATTCCAGTACAATAATTGAAGCTGTGAAATAATTTTTTTTGTTCAAATAATTGCATTTTAAGCTAAGTGAACTTTGCTCATTTAAATTGTGATTTCTTTAAGATATTTTAATTTAATGGCCATATGAAATATTCTGTAACTTTCCCTTATATCCTCTGTCACTATTCTAGTTTACATGGATTTGCTAATGAAGTTGTCACATACTGAGTAGCTTTGAAAAACCCAGAGAAGTATTGTGTCTTGTAATCCTAGAGACTGGAAATCAGAAACCAAAATGTCAGCATGGGATTGTTTATAACTAAAGCTTCTCTCTCTTTGCCTAACATATAACCAACTTCTCCTCATGATTATGGTTCATCTCTTTATAGCTGTGATCTCATTTCCTCTCTGCTAAGGATACAATCATATTGGACTAAGATCCATTAATTTTTAAAGACCCTTTATTGCAGTTACATTGTGAATGACTGGTAATTACAAATTTAACTCATGGAAACTAAGGGCTCACAATTTGACTAGTAGTCGCTATATTGATATTTAAATTTATTGAAAGGAACATTTGATTTACCAAGTACAGATTTATACACTTGTAGTATAAATGACATACACTTGTCAATCTGGTGCAGTCTTGAATTATACAAAAGAAAGGGATCCACCACTTCATACAAAACAATCAACCTCAAGTTTAAGGGCTGCCTTTATGCTCTAGAGCCCTCTGCCTTTGTGTTTATTGTGGTTTCATCATATTCTTATTAATGTTGGATAGTGAATTTTAATACTCATTATCAATATAACATATTAAAAATTGTGGAAAAGCAAAGGGAAATATCTATTTTCTAAAATATATTAGAACTCAGAGAGGCATAGAAACATAAAAAAATGCTATTTTAGCCACACAGCTCTGTTTATAGATTACATTAGCACTACTATTTGTCAAATATTTTCAATGATTTATGAAGTAAGAAGACTGAAACTTACATTGGTATATAGGAAAGTGGAAGTCTCCAATGATCTTCAAAAACAAAGTTTTTGGATCTGATTGCAAGTGGATTTAAGACAAAAGAAATTGAATAAAGAAACAATATTTTTCTCTTAGGGAAAGTACAGAGATATAAGCTAGAGGGAAATGAGGTGCAAATTCAAGAAAGGGTTCTGTTTATTTTCAGTGTGGGACGATAATGAAGTGTTTTTATTCAAATGAAGATGATTTATTTAGGAGCGAAAAAATGAATATTGGCTAACACAATAAAAAATGTTCAGTAGTAAATATTTTAAATATGTGAAAAAGGTCGTACATTCAGTGTCCTGGATAAGAGTGACATCTTTTTCTAAAAGTTAGTGAGATCAGACATTCAGATTTTATTGTGATAAATGCTTTAGAAAGTAGCTTAAGGTGGGAAAAAACATTTCAAACTTAAAAATAACATCAAAATAACTCAACATTGGTTTGTGTCATATATTTGTAGAATATTCTGAAATTTACACCATCCATTATTTGATCTGTTATCTAGTTCAGGCAATTTGGAAAGCAGTACTTATTAATTTTCTAAAAATTATTTTGTTTCATATATTGCTGTATTAAATATAAATTGTCCTTTCCAAAATATTTCTATATTCTTTTATCTCAATATAAATTATGGGTTAATTAATGTATTTATTTCTTCCTTTCTTATCTTTTAAATCTGTTCCTACTTTATTGTTTCTATCAAAATTACCATTGAATTATTATTATTGTTTTTCAATAAACCAGGTAATATAAGAAAATGTAGCCACTTACTTTAAATAGTTACATTTATTATATAATTTAATCAGTATATAAAAATAGAAACTAATTACATAGAAGTATATCATAAATAATATCAGCATATTCCTAAAATAGAAATATACTGGTATAAATGATTCTTTCACATTTTATTCTGTACTAAGTAAATACTTTTTATTTGACTTAACATACTTAGAAATGGGAAAACACATTATTACCCTTATCAAATCTTCTTTAAAGAAACAAAAGAAACAAACAAAAAACTTCTTTAAGGCCAAGCATCGAATGCATTTGTATAGCAAAAATTTACTGAAGTGGCATTGCATGGAAGGTTTGAGAATATTTGAAACTTTTCAATATATTTTTAAATTCTACAGAATGATGATGGCAATCCTGAAATTAAAGTACATTTTCTTTATTAAAGTTTTATTATTTTATTGTGTAAAGTAACTAAATTACTACAGCCATTACATGATAACAGCAAAATTTCTGATCATTAAAGTAACTAAATTACTACAACCATTACATGATAACAGCAAAATTTCTGATCATTTCTGGTATTTGGCTACTATCCTCTCTGTAGTGTCACCCTCCTTTTATCTTGGATGCTACTTATGGACAAGTCCATGCTAGCTTCCAAAATTGGTGCCATTGGGAAATTTAAACCTAACAATATTTCAGGCCACAAGCTTACATTTCCTTGGAAGCACCATAATTCCTCTTTTTCCCAAAAAAATGACACTGCTTCTTGCAAACTTGCTCTGTTTCTCTCATGTCTGTTGTGAACAGAATAAACTTTCTGGCATTAATTCTTCTGAAATTAAAATTTGTATTTCTTGATCAAGAATCAAATCTCCCTGAGAAAAGAGCTGCACAGGCACTCAACCGTCATCCAGAGTTCCACCATACCATCAGTAACTGCACACACATTCTGGGGAGCAGCTGTGTGGACTGGAGTTACACAGCTACAGACACTACCCCAACCCTAGAGGTGTGCCCAAGCCATGGCAATCTTAAAAGACCTTCACAGGTGTGCAAACATCATCCAGAGTTCCACTGTACCATTGGCCACAGTCAAGGGCCTGCCTGGAAAAGAACTACACAGACCCACAAACTAAAGCCAGAGTCTCACCCTGATACCATTGATATGTACCTGGAGACCCTAGCCAAAGCCTACACAAACAACAGGAACTGGGATTCACAGCCCCCAGCTAAGACCTCCCCCAGACAACAGCTACATAAGGGCCCCAGTGAGGGGCACACCTAGATACCATCCCAAGAGTGCACAGGCCCCAGGAAGAAGCTCACCCATGCATTCAGATCAACTCAGGGAGATAGAAGGCCACCATTCTAACCCAGGAATTGGTGTACCGAGGAGCAGCATACTAAAGGCTTCTGGGTGGCTTGCTAAGAATTGAAAACCACTAAGTGAGCATAAAGTTACTCAACAAAGGCAGCGTGGGCTACATCTGTTGAAAGGAGCAGACACTGAAATAACTTTCAAAAACAAACTTCCAGATCACCTAAGGTAGCCCCAAAGGGAAACGAGATGGAACAATCTGATACTCAACTACATGGACTCCTTGAACTGGCAAAGAAAGAAGACCTGGAAAAAACAAAATCAGAAATAATTTTTCAGATACAGCAGAGGTTGTGCCCATAGTACAAGACATGATTAATAAATATAGAGCAAAGATAAAAAAAAATAGAGCAGCTGAGAAACATAATGGAATCCCAACATAGGAAATAAATGGAATGCATAAAAAATGAAACAGATTTCCAGGAAATTAAAAATGACATTGAAAGTTTACACAGCAGAGCAAGCCAATGTGAGAACAGAATTTCAGATATAGAAGACAGGATTGCAATTAGTGACCAGGAAAAGAAAAATCTCTTAAAAATAGTAAGAGACCATGAGAGATCAATCCATCAGCTTCTAGGTGATTCAAAGAATAACATAAGACTGAAAGGAGTCAATGAAGAAAGAGAAGAGAGTGGAGACAACATAAAAATTCTATTCACAGAAGGGCAGAAAACTTCCCAAAGTGGGGAAAGGAACTTGACGTACAGATAAATGAGGCTTATAGGACACCAACTAGCCATGATTAAAAAAAAAATCTACACATAGGCATATAATAGTTAAGATTCCAGAAAAAACAAATTTCTACAAGCAGGTAAAAGAAACAAATCACACACAAAGGAAAGCCAATCAGAATCACACCAGACTTTTCAACACAAACCAAGGCAAGAAGAGCATGGAATGACATATTTAAAGCCCTAAAGGAAAACAGCCTCCAACCCAGATTGATGTACCATTCAAAACTAGCTTTCAAAATAAATGGAGAAATAAGATACTTTCATGATAAAGAGTGCCTGAAGAACTTCAGAATACCAAGCCAGCACTCCAAAATATTTTAAACAATATCCTAGGAAAATAAAATGAGGATCACAACTCCAGGAAGCCAGGCAGACTGAATCCGTTAGACATGGCAAGAAATTAAATGCAAAAGGGCAAAGGGGAATAATCCAATAAAAGAAATACTCATGACAAGGATAAGTCAATATGTATCAGTTTCAGCCACCAATGTTAATTGTCTCAATTCACCAAACAAAATAAATAGACTGGCAGAATGGGTCAAGAAGCAAGATCCAACAATATGCTGCATACAAGAAGTACACTTAATTTAAAAAACCTCATAGAATCAAAGTTAAAGGGTGGAAAACAATATTCAATGTGATAGGAACACCCCACCTCCCAAAAAAGCAGGAGTAGCTATCCTTTTTGCAGTTCAAGTGGATTATTTCAAATCAACAATGACTGAGAGGCAAAGAAGGACACTACATCTTTGTAAAGGGAACAGTCCAAAAGGAAGAGATGACAAACATAAATATATATTCACCAAACACAAGTATGACCAAAAATATAAAATAAATACTAATGGACATGAAAAATCATATAAGTAGTAGTGGGGGACCTCAATATCTCATTATCAAAAATAGATCAATCAGACCAAAAAAAAAAAAAAAGAAAAAAAAATAGTAGAACTCACTCATGCTATTGAACAAACGAACTTAACAAATATTTACAGGGTGTTACACCCCACATAATCAGATAATCATTTAGTTTGGCTGCACATGGATGTTTCTCCAAAATAGACCACATACTTTCTCATAGAACATGTTTAAGTAAGTCCAAAGGAATTTAAGTTACCCCTGTATATTATCAGACCATAATATGATGAAATTGGAGATCAAAACCAAAAGAAACCTCAAGAATTTCATAAACACAAGAAAAATGAACAACACACTTCTGAATAATCAATGGGTCACAGGAGAAATTAAAGAAGGAATCAGACAGTTCCTACAATTAAAAGACAATGACAGAACAACATATCGGAATCTATGGGACACAGTGAAAACATTCTTACAAGAGAAATTCATAGCACTGAATACTCCCATCAGGAAAACAGAGTGAGCTCAATTAAATAACCTGATGATGAACCTCAAGGTCATAGGAAAATGAAGAGCAGGACAAACACAATGCTCAACTAAGGGAGGAAATTATAAACATCAGGGCAGAAATGAATGCAATGTAGACTAAGAGAACAACACAAAAAAATCAATGAAGCCAAGAGTTGATTCTTTAAAAAATAAACAAAATTGACAAACTCTTAGCCAACCTTATCAAAAAAGGAAAGAAAGGGTCCAAATCTGTGCAATTAGGAATGAAAATGGTGAAATTACAATTGACCCAGCAGAAACCCAGAGGATCATCAATACCTACATCAAGGACCTATATGCCAATAAGATGAAAAATTTGGAAGAAATGGACATATTCCTAGATACATATGAATTACCAAAGTTGAACGAAGATGACCTAAAAATTCCAAATGACCCAATATCAATCAATGAAATTGAAAACACAATAAAAATATTTAGCAACTAAGAAAAGTCTGGGTCCTGATGATTTCACTGCTGAATTCTACAAGACATTTAGAGAGCAACTACTGTCACTCCTGTTTAAACTCTTCAATGAAATTGGAAAGGAAGGAGTATTCCCAAATTCATTCCTGGAAGCAAGCATCTCTTTGATCCCCAAAGCAGCAAAAGACCCAAATGAAAAAGAGAACTATAGGCCAATCTCATGAATGAACATAGATACAAAAATCTTTAATAACATATTTGCAAATAGAATGCAGGAGATCATTAACCAAGTGGGATTCATCCCAAGGATTCAGGGATGGTTCAACATATGAAAATCAATAAAGTTAATACACTATATTACTAGATCCAAGGACAAAAACCATATGATCATCTCCATAGGTGCAGAGAAATCATTTGACAAAATCCAGCACATATTTATGGTAAAAATCCTTCAAAAATTAGAATAGACATTCTACCTCAATCTGATAAAAGCCATCTATGAAAAACCAACAGCCAATATCATATTAAATGGTCAAAAACTGAAATCCTTCACACTAAAATCAAGAACAAGTCAAGGATATCCACTAACACCACTCCTGTCCAATATAATTTTGGAAACATTAGCCACAGCAATTAGACAAGAGAATGAAATAAAAGGAATAAAAATAGGAAATGAAGAAGTCAAATTGTCATTATTTGCTGAAGACATGATACTCTATTTAGAAGACCCCAATAACTCCACCAAAAGTCTTCTAGACTTAATAACCAAATTCAGCAAAGTAGCTGGATACAAAGTCAACATATAAAAATCAATAGTTGTCCTGTACTCAAAAAACAGACTCAGTGAGAGAGAAATGGCATAAACAATTCCTTTCACAATATCATCAAAAATATTGAAATACCTAGGAACCCAGCTAATGAAAGATACCAAAGTCCTCTACTCTGAAAAGTACAACACTCTGAAAAAAATAGATAGAACAGTATATCAGAAAATGGAGAGATACCCCTTGCTGCTGGGTAGGAAGAATCAACATAGTGAAAATGGCCATTCTTCCAAAAATACTATATAGAATCAAAGCAATACGAATTGAAATCCCAGTAGCATATGTCACAGGCCTTGAGAAAAGACTACAAAAATTCATTTGGAACGAAAGACCTAGAATAGCAAAAGCAATTCTAGGAAATAAGGACAAGGTAGGGGTGATCACAATGCTCAATTTGAAACTATACTACACAGTTAATGTGATAAAAACATCATGGCACTGTCAAAGACACAGACCTGAGTATCAGTGGAATAGATTAGAATATACAGAAAGAACTGCAGACACACTTAGCCACCTCATCTTCAACAAAGGAGCCAAATAGCCTCACTGGAAAGAAAGATAGCATCTTCAATAAATGGTGTTGTAAAATCTGAGTTTCAACTTGCCAGAGATTAAAACTAGACCTATATCATTCACCATACATTAAACTAAAATCAAAATGGATTAAAGATGTAAATTTTAAAACAGAAACACTAACCGACTGAAAGAAAGGTTAGGTAGAACTCTTGAAGATATTGTTGTAGGAAAAGATTTTCTGAACAAAACCTCAGTTGCCCTTCAATTAGCACAATAAACAAGTGGGATCTCTTCATATTAAAAAAAGCTTCTGCACAGCAGGAGAAACAACCAATAGTGTGAAGAGGCAACCCACAATGTGGGAAAAACTTTTCACCAGCTCTTCTTCTTTTTTTTTTTTTTTCATCATTGAGTTTATTGGTACATTTTAGGTATACAGTACAGTTACATTCATTATTGGGATCTTGTACCTTTACATGACAGGTCTTGGTTCTCATTTTTCCCCTTGTCCCTGCTCTCCCTTCAACCTTCCACCTTTCCCCCTTTACAAACTCTTCATTTGCATTTTTTCATTTTCTCATATTTTTTCTTTTCCGTTATTAGATTTCCCCTATCCTTCCCACTTTCCCTACACTTTTAGCCCCTTTCTTCCTCTTTCACATTGTCCATATATCATTAGGATCTTATGTACTATTATACTTTATTCACACCACAAAAAACCCAAAACAAAACAAAACAAAAAAATAAAAACAAAAACAAAAACATAAACAAAAATAATTTAAGGGCCGGGGATTTAGCTCAGTGGTTCTGCTGCCTGCTTTGCAAATGCAAGGACCTGAGTTCAATTCCTGGTACAAAAAAAAAAAATTAGGGCTGGGGATTTGGCTCAGTCATTCTGTCCCCTGTCTTGCAAGTGCAAGGACTGGAGTTCGATTCCTGGAAAGAAAAAAAAAAAAAAAAAAAAGTCATCAGCTATTCTTTAGACAATGGTCTCCTATATAGAATATATAAAGAAGCTGGGCATAGTGGCGCATGCCTGTAATCCCAGCACTTGGGAGGCTGAGGCAGGAGGATCACTATATCTTCCCAAAAGAATTAAAAGAATCATACCACAATGATATATGTGCACCCATGTGCTTAGTAGCACAATTCTTGATAGCTAATTACGTGGCCCAAAAAATGAATAACTAGAGAACTAGAGACATTTATAGCTAAATGGATGCACATTGAGGCAATACTCAAGTGAAATAAATAGGACACACATGTGTAAATACTGAATAGTTTCTCTAGTGTGAGAAACTGAAAGTGTAAATAGAACTAAAAGGTATAATAGATGATGTGAAATAGGAAGAAAAGTTGCAAACGGGAGAGGGAAGTGGAAGAGTAGGGGAAAAGAAAGATAGAAATGGAATTAACATGAGAAAAAGAAGAAATTGGAAAGTGTAAATAGGGAGGGGTGAAGAGGTTGAAGGGAGGGCAGGGAATGGGGAAAAATAAGAATCAAGATGGATTATGTAAAGGTGCAAATTTGCAATGATGAATGTCATTACATTGTATACCTTAAATGTACCAATAAAATTAATTAATTAAAAAATAGTCAAATTTCCCTATTACTTTTTAATTTCTTCATTCATCAAACTTAACTTGCTTCAAGTCTCTAACTCCATCTACGGTTTACAATACTTTGCAATTAAAAATCCAGCCCATCTACAGAATCACTTCTTATGGAAAATCCACTCAGTTCTAAAATATATGGATTTCCACTGAATATGAATTATTACATCTCTTATAATTTTTATTATTCCCTCCCCCTGGCCTCTATGACTATCTCCCTTTCTATTTTCAATGTCCACTAAAATTTGTTACTTTTTATTTCTTTCCCTTGAGAATAAAAATACAATAAAAATGGTTTATTAGTAAGAAAGTAGAAAATATTAGTGATAATAAAGCTAATAGCTTATAATTAATGAACACTTTCTAGCAAGAAGGTTATATGTTTAGATATTTCGAGATATCATTGTATTATTCCCATCCTTCACCAAGTTCCACAGGGCAGTTGCTTCTATAAGTGATAAATTTGAATAAATATATACATAAATGTGACAAATAAATTAGAGAAAATGCAAACATAATACCTCAAGATCACTCAAAGCCAGCGAAGATATTTAATCATTGACACCTGGCTTTTAGAGTCAAAGCTATTAAAATCTGTAGTACATGTAAGTACAATATTGGTTAAGCAACATGCAAAGTGTTAGACATGATTGGAAATAATTATATTTTGTAATTTTTTAAATTGATTTAGTTGAAACTGAATGTTACATTTGACTGGATAGATAAAGTTAAAAATAGATGTTGCTATGTTTACTGTTATTTAACATTCATTTACATTCAATTATAAAATATTTTTAGTATTTATAAGCTTCACTTTGCATATTCTTTCCTAATAAAGCTTAGTAACATTTATATGTTATCAAAGTAACATAACAATTTAACTCAAATTAGCTTTAAAGCTTAAGGACTAGTAAGTTTCAAAACCACCATTTTCTAATCTATTCTTATTTATTATATATTTGAAAACATTGTCAAAGCAGATGGAGAAAAAATTGTATCCCATGAATATCTTATCCATTTTAGGTGTACAGATAATGTCAATGGAAACTTCGGAAGAGGATGAGCAGGGAACTAGTATCTCAAGTTTAAGGAATTAAAGACAGCAGAAAAGTAATATACTAGCAGAAGTCATAATGTTTCCTAAACTCATACAGTTAATTGTGCCTTTTGAATAGTCTCTTTAGCTACTAGTTTAATTTATTTTATTTGTTTAAATATAATTTTGAGCTCTTTTTTAATAAAATATTTGGGAAGAAATTTATTATGATTTAACATTAATTACTCTTCCTGAGAACACACATTTTTTGGTACTGAGGTTAACCTTGAAGTTATCTGAGTAATTTGACTTTTCAAAGGCTTCAAGCTGTTTGTCTGTAAATGAATAAAAATTACCTTATTTTTCTCATTGTAAAGAATTTTAATGCATATTTATTATTACAATCTTCAGTCCCTCATGTATTATTTAATTTCATTAGCGATAATTGGCAAATTGATACTGAGGAGACTTTCGTACATTCAACTCTGTCTTTATACTGGCACTGAGGAAATGTAATCAGCTTATAATCAGATAAGTGTTATGGAATTCATTGTCCTTTGCTTTATATTTAGAGGTCTCTTTCCAACTTCTCTGTACTTAGTAATGCAACAGCATTGCATTACTGAAAAAAATCATTAAAATTTGCATATATTTCAAAATTTTCTTATTGACAGATAAACATAATGATAGCCAGCATTGTTTATTAAACTGAACAATTTTTAACCTTGTTGTCTTAGTGGCAAGACCTTACTTCTTAAGTGTGATATGCCTTTACTTTACAATCTTAAGATTTATTGAAATATTGGAGCTCATCAATGATTTTAAAAATAAGAACAGTGACAATATCAACACCAAAAGTTGTTTGTTTGTTTGTCAATTTTATTTTATTTTAGTACGGGGGGGGGTGCTCAAACTTTGGATTTTTGTGCTTGCCAGGCAGGTGGGGCGCCACTGAGCTACTTCTCTAGCCCCTACACCTAAATGTTTAAAGTGACTGCTTATTCTTCCTGGGTCTTCAAGGAAAATAGAAAAGGGTCATATCAGAATAGGCATTTTTAAAATAAATAACCATATGTACATCTTTATTAAAATGTCATTAAAATGAAAAATGATGTTAGAATCACAATGCTACCTTTCAACATTTGAAATGCAAATTTAGAAAGTTTATTCCAAAAGAATCAAGCAACATAGTTATTATGAGAAATTATTGGGCAGTATCTGTAGAACCCAGCAGTAAGTGCATAGTCTTATACATTATTATATGTGGGTATTGTATATGTATGTGCATTGTATGCACACACATATTATAAGTTTCATAATTCAAATGTAAATATTTTAGTTAAAATTTTCAAGCATATGATAGGCAAATACTTAAACATAGTCTAGAAAGAACACAAAAGTGATTTAAACAATTTAAAAATATATTTTAGGCAATAGATAATAGTTGACCATACACATTGATACTAATTCAAATAAGCAACAAATAAAAAGAAAAAAATGTTTGTTTTACAGTTGAAATGCTAATTTTTTCATATGCTAATAAAGCTACTAATATTTATTACAGTAAAAACTGTCATGTTTCTTTCAACAAGGGAACTTAGTCCTAATATCAACACAGAAAAATAAATAAACTTTCACATATTATTTATTGCAGTTTTATTTAATGATGAAGAAGGCTGTTGTTTGCCAATGAGAAAATTAATATCATGAGTAGTTTGCAGCCTCTACAATAATGAAATTGACCTCCATCATTTGTAATACAGGTGTATTTCCAGATGGGATTGTAGAATATACAAAATAACTTGCAAAACAGCATTTAAAATATAATATCTTATTTTCCTGAAAAGTCCAAGAACTATGTAATGTGTATGTATGTGTGTGGATTTATAATTTTATTTGTGCAGAAAAATATGAAAATTCTCTTAACAGAATTTAATATGAATTATCTGCTTATCTGGTGTGTTACTAACTAGAACAGGAAAAAAATATATATATATAAATTCTATAGAAACGTTATTATATTAACATGTCTGTAGTTTCATGCAAAGTGCGTATATAATATCTAAATTGATATGATGAAAGTAATATAAAATCAACATTTCACATTTTGCAGTTCATGAGAAGTGTTTAACTTCAAGGAATGAACACGCTATGTAATCTTTCTATTATTTTTACTATATGAACAATATATTCCACTTTTAAATATATTTTAGGGGCTGGGGATTTAGCACAGCAGCACTGAGCCTGCCTTGAAAATGCAAGGACTTAATGTGATCTCCAGTAGAGGGGTGGGGGAGAAAAGAAAAAAATATTTTTTCCTATTATGTTTAGTGGTGCATTTAAAGCAAACACTATACCTAAAATGTACCAATAAACTCAAAGAGGAAAAAATGAAAAAGAGTTAGATTTTTTATTGGGATCTTGTGCCTTTACATGGTATGTCTTAGTTCTTATTATTTCCCATTACCTGGTGCTCCCTTCACCCTTTTCTATTTACAAAGACTTTGTTTCCGTTTTTGTTTTTTTTTCCTTTTTTCCTTTTTTTTTTAGACAGAATCTCACTATGTAGTTGAGACTAACCTGGAACTCACTATGTAGTCCAGGATGTTCTCGAACTCACAACGATCCTCCTGCCTCAGCCTCCCAAGTGCTTGGATTACAGATGTGGCCCCACCACGCCTGGCTTCATTTTTTTCACATTTTTTCTTTTCCCTTATTTCCTTTCCCCTCCCTGTCCCATTTCCCCTTTAGCCATTTTCTTCCTATTTCACACCCTTAATTATAACATTTGAACCTTATGTACACTTTTAGTTTTTCACACCAGAGAAACTTTTTGGTATTTATTCATGTGTCCTATTTATTTCACTTAAGAGTATGGTCTCAATGTTCATCCAGTTAGCTATAAATGTCTCTAGTTTCTCATACCTCAAAGAACTAGGGTTAGAGGTCCCATTTGACCAGCTATCCCTCTACTGGGTATCTTTCCAAAAGAAATTAAAAGAATCATAACACAGCTATATATGTGTACCCATGTTAATGGTGGCACAGTTTGTAATAAACATGGAAGCAACATAAAACATAGAAGCATAAACATAAAACATAAATATAAAACATGGATACAACCTAAATGCCCATCAACTTGAGACTGGATAAAGAACATATGGTGTGTATATATATTTTAGTCAGATAACTCTTTTTGATGGCATATAATAATATTATATCAAATTTCAGTAGTGTACTCCAATTGTAACAACAAAGCAATATCTTCTAACTTTGTTGAACTCCTCACCATATAAGACTGTTTTGGTTCAGAATCTAAAAAATGAAAGGAAATATTTAGAAATAATCAACATCTATGTGTAGAGATTGGAGGAAACAACCTTCATTTTCAAGTAGAGTCATATGTGGAGAAAATCTAATAAACCGGTGAAGTACTAAAAAATCCAGTTATTCCAAATCTAGAATAAATGACACTTCCATATGATCAACTTTTGTAACTTCCAGAAGAGAGTAGAAATATTCAATATTTCTTTTTCTGGGCCTGGCTTACATTTCACTTAACGTAATCTCAGGAATCATGTACGTTGCTGAAAAATTCTTTAATGGATGAATAGTATTCTGTATATGTATATATATGTATGTATGTATGTGTGTGTATATGTAATTAATATATATATATATAATTGTGACATATATATAAATTTTAAGATCCATCTATCAATCCACAGTAGGCTAGAAAGAGTACAAGGAGTAGAATAAGGTTAGATAATGGGTAATAAAAATACAATTAAGGCTAAAACATCACCTTTAATATTGGATAACAGAAGAGTAAAAAATAGCCTAAAAAATTTAGCGTACATTTCAAAATCTCTGGAAAAGTTTGAAGATTCTCAATACAAACACATAATAACACTTGAAGTAAGGAAAATTCTGATCCTTTTGATTTGATCAATTCATAGTGTATACATTTATGCAAATATCATGTGTCAAAAATATGCCAAAAATAGCACCGTTCCAGTCATTTGGGCCTCTCTGACGTGAGTTTAATTGACCACCAGTGTTCAATGTCCTAGTGTAACTCTGGTAAAATGTGAAAGTGAAAGTATAAAAATCTATTTTTATTTTAACAGTTTGTCAGGTAATACATTTTAATACTCATGATATGGCTTCTCCTTTTCTTCTTGGAGGCCGCCTTGAGCTTCTGGACCCAGGCCGTCCCCGGGCAGAAGCGCCGCCATGCGGGCCCCTCAGCCCCTCAGTAGCCCCTTCTCTCATTTTCAAATCACAGCTTTAGCAAGGGTCCAGTCAGATACCTAACGTTAGTTCCGGAAGCGTGGACTGCAAATTGAGGATGACTGAGAATGTGTAAATTCCTTTCCTGATCACTTACAGCCCCCCAGACCCTCGCAATGTGCTGGGAGCCCAGAGCCAGAGAAACATCTAACCACAGGGACGGCGGCTCCCTGGATCAGTGACGGAGGCGCTGCCCACCGTGCGGGCTCTGAAAGAAGCAGGTGCTGGAAGGCGAGGGTGTAGACACAATCCATGGGCAAAACGTGGAAGATGGGCTCTTCGCTGGAACGGCCTTCGGGCAGCTTTACCAAGCCATCGTTCAGGTGACTGGGCTGAAAGAATCCGGGCCAAAACACGGGCTGTGAGACAGGACAGAACTCGCTCCCCATCGTGTGCAGAGATCAGCTCTGTCTGAAGCAGGAAGGGGCTGGATCAGAGGTCTCCTCTTCGCCATGGTGAGCACGGGGTGGATTGGGTGTTAACGAGGAGGAGCTCGGAGCTGTGGCGCTAAGGGGCGGAATGTGCACAGGGTCTCGTCAGGCTGGGTGTGCGCAGCGCAGGATCAGGTGTCCTGACTGCCGGGAGGAGGCCAGAATCCAGGGCGGCGCTGCTGCCAACAGCTCATCGGCGAACTCCTTGGGAATGTGGCACAGGAACCAAAAGCCACCGGGACAGTCGCAGAGTCCTCGAGGCCAGGACAGGCACCAGGGGAAGGAGTTTCTCGGCTGGGATCACAGTACTCACTGTTTTATACATTTCGAACTGAGCATTGGACTTGGAGCTGAAAATTTCTCATAGCCAGAGGATAAGCAAACTGTTTAAACATAAAAATGAGAAGCAAGGAGTCAATGAAGAGAAATCCATGCAGCTCCTCATTGCTCTTGGTCTTAAATAATTTCCCACCGTGCAATAGCTTTCGGGGCCCCAGGCAGTTGGTGAGAGAGTTGAAAATAAGTTGTTGAAGGAGAAAGAAAATGTCACTTTACAAGTCTCAGCACCTACCTCCCCAGCATCCTGAGAGGCCAGGGCCTGGGCCTGAGGGTTCCATGGCAGAATCTGGGAGGTGGGGATGTGACGGGAATCAAGTCACCTAGTTCTGGGTGGCCTGGTGGAAATCAATACTTATATCCACAGAGCACTGACTTTAGCATTTAAATTCGAAGAATTCAACTGAAAAACTCTGAGCTGTCTCTCTTTAGAAGGAAGATGACAATCCAAGGAGTGTCTGTGTTGGGCAGGAGTGTGAGCATTCACAGGGTGAGCAAGGTGTGGACGGTGCACACGGGGTGTGAAGCCAGGGCCCGCCCAGGGCCGCACAGCCTCATCTCTGTAAGACCTTCACACTGCACCACATGCACCTGCATCTACTCCAGTCGGTCTGCATTCTCCTCTTCCTGAACGCCCTCATTCATTTGAAAGCAAAGCCCCTCTTCCCTCTCCAGGGCCAGCTTCAGGGAGGAATGATCCACATGGCCCTCCAGGGAGTTTTCCAGAATCTGGGAGGCAGCAAGGGTGTCACAGTGGGAGCACCTTGCCTTTTACCTACACCTGTGATTACTGAGCCCTCACACCTACATGGGGCCCGGAAGGTGCTAAACAGATCTGCTGCTCTCTCCCTGGGTCCTGGTAATCAGCCTTAGAACAAAGGGTGCCTTTCATTATCCCCAAGTCATGGACAAACTGGCTGCAGATGTTACAAGTATGTCAATTTGCTGAATAGCAAAGTGTCCCTGATCCTTGTGAAAAATCAGATGGAAGCCATGACTTCTCTGCCACATAAGATGTATAATAAAATCACATCACTAGCATACAGGAAACATGCATTTAGTTCATTCTAAAGTAATTCCAAAGTGTTAATACTACAGGTAAACAGAGGCCTGAATACAGCCTTGTGCAGTCTTTCTGTCTGGGCATTTGTGCTGTAGCCAGACAGCTCCACAGTCCTTTGTTTACAATGCAAAATGCAAAAATGCCTGAAAACCTCAAGTTTTTATTCATTACTCATTAGGTGGCAAACCTGACCTGAATAGTATTTGTTCTACTTTCAGTGATTATTCACATGCCACTGTAGGGATGCTAGTGTTTGATTAATATTTTGTTAGAATCACTGCCCCAGGATTTACTTAGTCATCATAAATATATGTCACTTAAATTCCATTCTAAATTCTACAATGTCTGCCCGGGATGTCTCTTTGAAGGGACTGGAATCTGCATTAATGGATCAGTCTCACACAGGCAACTGTGGGGTCTATGTTGAGTTCATGTAGCTTAAAAACCAAAAGTCAAGGAATAATCAATAATCTTACATTATCCCTGCAAATTGTACATGCATGTTCCTTTGTGCATGTGCGTGCGTGTACACGCTTGTGCGCGCACACACACACACACACACACACACACACACAGGAATCTTGTCCATGGGGCACTGGAGTGCAAGGCTGGACTGGTACCCTGGGAGCTCCCTCAGCTCTTGGTCTCTGAGCAACTCAGGAATCCCATTCCCAGTCAGATTGAGAATGCCGGCCAGAGCACTCACACTTCTGATGAGCAGTGGGTAGCAGGTGATCCTCTGCGTGGGCTTCAGCCAGAAGCTAGAGAGGGGCATCCCTTTACATGGAGGGTCCGATGCCAGCTGCAAGAGAACAGTGGAAAGGCATGTGGGAAAGTCCTGGCCCTGATTAAAACAACGGAAACACTGGCCACACTCCTGCCTTTGAACACTTTATAGATTTCAAATTTCTTCTGTTAACTCAGCATCCAGAATGACCCATGGTCGGTTTAGCGGCAGGAATCTCTCCCCTCATATGCCAAGTCCAGCAGCTGCTCTGTGGCCCATTCTCACACACTGTTGGTAGCATGTGTGGCTGTCCTTCCTTAGCTCTCTCCCGGCTGCCTTCCTGACTCATGGACTCTCTCCGTCTTTTTTACCCACTCTCAAATGCAGCCGCTGCTCGGACGCCCTCAGTTGACATCTAGCTGTCCTCTGACGCTCCACCCTGGTCAGGTTATACACCTCCTTATCTTTGTCACAAAACTATTCCCATGCCAATAACACCCATGGGGGGATGTTACTGTCACGACTTCATTAGAAACAGTTGCTGCCATTTAGGGAGCAGCTGTGTATGCCCAGTAATGAATGCTGTCCCTGCTGCCCTTTCTGCACGTGGCCCATTAGCACTCATCTTTAGTTTCAGCTCGTGCTCCTCAGCTTGACCAGGCTCTGGGCTTGGACTCCTTCCCTCCTTTCCTTTACCTTCCATGGCTGTGGTCGGAACGCTCAGACCAGCCCACATATTCCAGGTAGAAGAAGCCAGCATGTCTTAGGTGTCTCGATCCCCATCAAACTGTGAATGCTGGGAGGTCAACGACGGCATCTTATTTGCTTCTACTCCTAGTACTAGCCGTACCTCCAGAGAGGAGCCAGTACTCTGGGATGATGACATTTAATGGCTTAAAAATGCATGCGCTAAGATAAACTAGAGAAATTTATAGCTAAATGGATGCACCTTAAGACCATAATCTTAAGTGAAATAAATAGGACACACACGTGTAAATACCAAATTGTTTCTATGGTGTGAAAAACTGAAAGTTTAAATGAGGACCAAAATGTATAATAGATATTGTGAAATCAAGAGAAAGTATTCAAAGGGGAAGAGGAACTGGAAGGGGAGGAGAGAAGGGAAAGAAAAAATGAAAAATGTTAAAAATGGAAACAAAGCTTTTGCAAATAGGGAGCTGGATGAAGTTGAAAGGAAGGAAGAGGAATGGGAAAACAATAACCAAGATATATCATATCCAGGGGTAAATTTCCATAATTATTATAATGTACCTAAAATGTACCAATAAACTTAATGAAAAGACACTTATAACAGTTTAAAGTATACTAACTTGGTTACATGCTCATCATCTAACCTAATTTTCTTTAGTATATTTCATCACCATAAAAGTGGGTATTGATTAACCAATCCTCCTGATCTGCTCCTCATTCCAAGTAGTTTACATCTGATCTAGAAATCCTTAATCTACTTTTCTGTAGATTTTCTTACTCTGAAACTTCATATAAATGAAATTATAAAATATCTAAATAGTTTCATTAATTTGCACAACATTTTTATGATTAACCATGTAGCAATGGATACACTCCTTCTGCCTTATTACCAAATAATGTTGTGGATGCACCCTATATATTTTTAGAGATATACCACACATACCTAGTTAGCCATTTGGGGCTTTGTTGTCACATATGTGTGTGTGTGTGTGTGTGTGTTTGTGTGTGTGTGTGTATATATATATATACACACACACACACATATATATATATATACGTACACATACACACATGTATATATATACATTTTGTTATGATATATAATTCTGTCTTAATGACTCATATACAAATTTATGTTGTGGTAGAAGTCTGGGTAGTTACGTAGATGTTGAACTACTACTATGTACTCAGAAATACACTATGTTCAATATATTCAGAAATCACCAACGTTTTACAAAATGGTTGTTTCTTTTTTGTACTGCCACCAGAAATGTGGAAATATTCCAGTTTCTCCACATTCTCCACACACTTGATATTGTACATGTCTTTACATTATATTTATTCTAAAGAGTAGAAGAAGAATCTCATTGAGATTTTATTTTTTATGTTCTCTTGGTAATGCTGCTGATTATCTTTTCATGTGATTTGGATCATATATACATATATATATGTATATATATATATATATTCAATATATAAATTGGGTTGTCAAAAAACTAAATTGTAATAGCTCTTTGTATATTCTGGACACAAGACTCTTGGCAGATAAATTATCTTTATATTTTTCCTTAAAGTTTCATTTAAGTTTTCTTCTTTTGGTATTCTTTGGAGCACAAATCTGTTTTGTAAGTTTGATTAAATGTATCTTATTAATTTTCTGTTTTTTTCTCATAGTCTTTGGCACCATATCTGAGGAATCATTATTTAGTCTGATATCTTATAAAGTGTCCATTATTTTTTAGGTTTTATTCTTTCAGTTTTGAAATTTAGGTATACAATCTAATTTAAAGTCAATTTTGGGGTATGATATCAAGTAGCTGTACCTATTTCTTTTTTAATGTGTGGATATCCAGTTACTCCAGTTGATCACATGCATCTTTACCTGTTGTATTATGTTTGTTCTTATTTGAAACATCAATTGACTGTAAAGGTCAGAATTTATTTCTGGACTCTCAAATTTTTCCTTTAATCTCATTCCTTCACTGTAGTTTCATGATTTTTTTCTGGTGGGTGATAAGTTTTTGTCTGCAATAACTATATGATCCGGTCCTATTCTTATTAGCTTGATCATTCTAGGTCATTGGCATTTCTACATTAATTTTATAGTCAATTTGTTCATTTACATAAAGTAAAAAAAAATCCCATTTGAGGATTTAAAAGGCATTGATTGTGCTGAGTATGTAGTTTAATGGCCATCTTAACTATCCTAAATTTTCTGATGCAGAAACCATTTAAAGTCATATTTTTAGATCTGTATTGATTTTCATGCTTCTTCATAAAAGTATTCTTAAGTGCCTTGTTATATATAAGCCATTAAAATGACTCTTACTTTAATTTTAGAATATTGTTATTATATAGAAATGAAATTAGTTATATGTATTTTTAAAATCAGGCAACATTACTGAATACATTTATTAATTTTAATAGTAGGGTCTATAGAATTGTTAGATAAAAGCAGAAGTAGTATTGATGCATACATATTGTATTTGCTTGTCTAAGTTTTTATTATTCTTTTAATTAAGTGTATTGGTTCATTGTATTTATGCAATACGATAACATTCATCATTGGACATTTGTACCTTTACATGATGTATCTTGGTTCTTATTCTTTTCCTCATTCTTTTGCCCTCCCTTCAACCCCTCCCCCCTCCCTATTTACAAATACTTTGATTCCTTTTGCTTCCTTTTCTCATATTTTTTCCTTTCCCTTCTTTCCTTTCCCCTACCCCTCCCACTTCCCCTTTACTGGTCATCTGAGAGATGCAAAAGTTTTGTTACTTGTTATTCTGAAAGTACAAATACAGGAAAAACTGCATAAGCCTGAAGTAGTTTGGGAATAATAACACACGATTTTCTAGTGCATTCAACCAACTGTGGATGGAAAATATTCAGAGAAAAATTGTGTCAGTAATAAACATGCACAGATTCTTTTTCTGTCACTGTTCTCTAATCAAAATAGTGTAACAACTACTTACTGTCAAGGGAGAATAACATTCAATACAACATATTACTTTTTTTTCAAATGTCTCAACTGATTTGCATGAGGATGAAATTGTAGTGTACTTGAAAGTAATCACAAGCATGCCTCTAAGATATTTGTCACTTTATATTATCTTATCATTTCTTAATACAATTATGCTTATTTATTGTTTTTACATCACATTTTATAAAGATCAGATAAAATTTTTAATTGCATCAGGTGTTTGAAACTACAAAGTCAAAGACTTCGTGTTTTGTTATGTGTTTTTAATACTTAGCTAAAGAAATAACTTATTTAGAGAATTATCCAGCTTTATCATATTCAAAATAATATGGTAATACCGAATGAATAAGTGGTCATAAGCAGACATAGAAGGTGTTCTGCAGTGTCTAAAAAGAAGTCCTAAGATATGATGCAAAGGTGCAAACACGGGGCAAATATGTTGATTTGGCCATGTCATAGTTGTGTGGTTTTTGCAATACATTTCATATCTTGTTTCCTTAATAGATAAGATGGAATGATATTTATCAATTGTAAGTTTTTTACAAGGAATTGTAGAAATACAGAATTTTGATGGAGAGCAGTATTTTTTGCTGCGATCCAGAGCAAGCTTCAACAGATCTATTTGTGGGTGAAATTTGCTTACAGTTTGGCATTGAATAAATAAGTTCTCAGGTCCCTTATACAAAAATTATAATATTAATGACTACTTTCTAAAACATTTGTGAGGAATGGGGATAAACAATAAAAGTTACTACAAGTGTGTTTGGGATGTAGCAAGTGCCTTGTATCTGCTACTACTTAATATATAAGCTGATGTATTCTACTAGTATGTCACCTAGAATACAAAATTTAATAGCTGGAAAAATTAGTAGAAGTTATGGACTAATTCATGGAGCCAATATTCAACTTTGATGCTCCATATTTCAGTTCAATTAACCCATTAACTATGATAATAAAAATAAGTTCTTCTGTACAGTAAAAATTTTATTCAACCAGAAAACTCTCAAGCACAAGATAAATTTTCTTTTAAAACTAAATATTAAGCAAAAAATTAAGATAACATATTTTAAATTTTAAATGGGATACTAGAATTAGAGAGATGATGTACATCAGCCAAATTGAGAAGCAGCATTTTAATTAAATATTTAAGATTTCTGAAAATAGGGCCAGGGATTTAGCTCAGCAGTTCCACCACCTGTCTTGCAAGTGCAAGGGCCTGAGTTCGATCCCCGATACCAAAAAAAAAAAAAAAAAAAATTTTTGAAAATAAACATTTTAACACATTTAAGACAAAAGTATAAATATATTCTGTGTGAATCATACTGAATCATATTTTAATAAAATAAAAATCATTAAAGTGTTCTATTCTCATTTCACAAATAAACAATGTAATTATTTTAACTTATATAAATTCAGAATATATATGAGTAGTTAATAGTCTTATTAAGAGCTTTCAAGTCACAAAAGAAACTTGTTACACAAGAAATATCTCAACGTAACAATAGCACTTTCAAGATATGGAACCCTGATGAAGTTCTGTGATCAATGTGAAATCTGTTCACCACAGACTGGTTCAAATATTAACTTTCTTGTTGATTCATAACCATTAGGTCAGGCACTTTATCTTGTTGCACTTCACCATTTAAATATGTAGACTATCTGTGATAATATTTAATACAGATAATTATAATCCATATACATCTATATATATGCAAAATAAATTCAGAAAGCCTACGTGGTATTTATTATGAGAATGAAATGTGAAAATACTCAAAACTTACAAAGATTATTTTATTCATGATATTTTAACGAGGCTTATTAATAATGTATCTACTAATATACAGGTCTGTGCATATAGATGCACAGATTATACACTTATGGAAAGTTTATATAGTTCTTTTTTGCTTTAATCATGCTGTTAGTGTAGCATACTTAAGGATTTTCATGAAAGTCTTTGGGTAATGCAAAGAATTTCCTTGTACCTTACCACAGTCAATTTCTATACTACTAATGCCATTAACATGACTTTACAAGGAATTCCTGTGTAGATCCAGGAGGAGAAGCAATATTTAGATTATAGCAACCATGCATGGTGTTTAATCTCTACTTTCTAACCTTTTATTTTTACTTTAATGTCTTAACTTTAAGCCAATATGATGTGGGAATATAGTCTTGCCTGTGGTTTGCTTTCCTTAAATAATGTTCCATTGTGACTTAAAAATTTTTATCAAATTATATGTAGAATAATCACTACTTCTAGAAATACTACTAACAATGCATTTCTATTTTTAAATATTTTAATCATTAGTTATTGAACTTAATCTAAATTATTAATTTTCGAGAAATAGGAGATTCTGACAAATTTTTTTTTTATGATCTGAATTTTATTCTGGCCAAATGTGGGTTAGCTGGAAAGATTAACAGTGATTGTTGAAATACTCCAAATCACTGAAGCAGAACAACAGTGACAGGAGAGTGACTAATAACTGTATAAAACATAATCATTTCTTACTGACCCTTGATTAGCCATTAGCTATTTTATTAATTTGAAAGCTGACTTGCATTATTTAGCAATGGAAGAAAAAGAAAATGTATGGGCTGCATTTATAACATATTTTCAAGCCACTAACAAGACAAGAAAATTCTTCTTAGTTTTTCGAGTCTTATTATAGCCTTAACACCTTTATATTTTCCTATTAATCTGCTTCATGTGTTGTTGAATGTGCCATGGTTACTTTTGTTCAGTTATGCCAGATATCAAATTAAGTGTGTGTATATAGATTTCATAACTCATTGCCCAATATTAAACTCAAAACATTTACTTAGTAGCTTGATATAATAGTTTAAAAAACAAGTGTGTTTTTATTGAAATAAAGATTATCTGTGCCACACACATGACTACAGTATTTTTTATATTTTATGTTTGTACATGAACAAATTTCCAAAAAGACATAAGGATCATAAGTATAAAATTTGTATTCCTATCTTTGGTGACCAATGTTGATTCACGGCACATCAGCCTTCCTGGCTACCCTACTCCTATTCTTTTTTTATTTTTTTCTTTAATTTTACTGGTACATTTAAAGCAAGCAGTACAGTTACATTTATCATTGGGATCTTGTACCTTTACATGATGTATCTTGATTTTTGTTTGTTCCTCATACTCTTGTCCTCTCTTCCCCTGTTTTACCCTTCCCTATTTACAAAGACTTGGTTTCCATTTTCTCATTTTTCACATTTTTTTCTTTTCCCTACTCCTGTTCTTAAACTTCCTTTCCTTCACTCTTTTGTAGTGAAAGGTCTTTACATGGTTAAAATAGGAAAAGGAATGTAGATGAAACATACTTTTAATACGTATACAGAATGAACAAATGCCCTTAGCATGCAGTCTTTTCCATTGTCACTTATTTCCTTATACCTTGTGTTTTCTTCTTTGGTCTTCTTTCAGGATTGGATATTTCTTCACAATACCCTGACTACATATATGTTTTCTTTTGTTGTTTAATGGCCACAGTTTGATATCACATTGGGGAAAGATGCAAAAAAGTACATGCATGTGTTCTACCTAGTCAGGAAAGCATGAATCAATTCAATGGATATATACTGAGTTATTTAAGGAAAGCACAATGTAATAATGTAATCATACATTCAAGGAGTTAAAACCAATGAAAGAGATAATACAGATAGACAAACAATTGAAGAAAAATTACTTTTAATGCTCCACAAAAACGTAATGAAGAAATTGCTACATAAGTCCATAGGAAGGAAAAATTAACTGTAGCTGAAGGAAACAGAAAAAAAGAACACATGAACATACGTAAATTGTGCCTTGAAATATTAAAACAAAGTCTGCTTCATTTTCTGCCCAGATTTCTATAACTTTAAGACCTTTCCTCTCTACAGCGCTAAGGTTTATTCAGCTCCTTTCTGTGTCTAGCTCTCACTGTTGCTAAAGGGTGATTCACAGTGGCCCTGGCAATCAATAAGGGGCCCGGAAAAAAAAAAAAAAAAAAAAAAAAAAAACTTGGAGATCTAAGGGCATCCACTACCCGGTGCAGTGGAAGCGCATGGAGGTAAAGGTTGAGCTCTTCCTTCTAAACAAGAGGAAAACTGTCCCAGAGCAAATCAAGAGGGCATAGCTGCAGGGATGGAGGAAGTGCAGCAGAAGTTTTTATGCAAAAAATGATAATCAGTCCTTCTGGAGGTATTGATATTACAGTGTGGCCGAAGCTAAGCAAAGTATCTGAAAGGAGAATCCTCGGAGCCACAGATTAAAACTAAAGAGTAAAGAACACAAAAACTGATTTTCCTTGGGAAATCATTTTCTATTTTCACATTACTTGCATTGCATAATTGACCCTGTCCTACTCGAAGTTTTCTATAAAAATAATAAAACTATAGCAAAATTATACAAGGTAGATATTAGAAAATGTGTTGAGAGCGAAGTCACAATCTGGAGCATCTCTCAGTCTCTCAGTGAGTGATATATTGATCGACACACCGCAGCAACTGAACCACAGTAGGGCAGACCTTTTGAAACGTAGGAGTTGCATGAAAGGTCATCAAGGTGAGGATGAAATGTGTCCATTGTCTGAGTGATGGCAACAGTATCAGTTGATCTATGAAGCAGCGTGAGCTCATTCTGGCAATGTGCACACGAGAATATGTAAAGGAAGGGAATATTTCCATAAAGAACACATTTAGCGCCCCGTAGGAATCATACCGCTAAAACAATAAAACTCTGTCGTAATAGTTTCTAGTGTTTGAAGCAGGTTTTCCTGACGTAAGAATATGTGTACATCTACAGTCAGAGCAATGCTATGTACCATCTTCTAAGAAAACGCACTAGCACATGTGGGATCGAGGCTGCCGAACTCTT
Source organism: Fukomys damarensis (assembly GCF_012274545.1). Classification (NCBI taxonomy): domain Eukaryota; kingdom Metazoa; phylum Chordata; class Mammalia; order Rodentia; family Bathyergidae; genus Fukomys; species Fukomys damarensis. Next base: position 5,033,675 of record NW_022900950.1, on the reverse strand, counting down.
CTGAACTTATCTATGTCCTCTAAAACATTTCGAGCGAGCATACAGTCAAAGCATTTACTCCACTGTAGTATGAAATTCATTATAGTAATAATTCGGAGCACATAAAATTTTTCTCAATGGTCCATAAAATGAAATTATATTTTATATATGATAAAACCCCAAATATAATTCCAAAAAAATGAGTATAGAATACATGTCAAATCTATCTGGGGCCAGTGATTCAGCTCAGTAGCGCCATGCCCTGCCACACAAGTGCTAGGTCCTGAGTGCAATCCCTGGTACAAAAATAGAACAAAACAGAACAAAAACAACATGAAAATAAATATTGTCGATTTTAACATTTCAGTGAAATAATCTCAATTAAAGTTAACTTTAGTTAAATCTTCCACTCTGCCTTAATTATGTAGGCCATTAACCCTTTCTGCCCCTACTTAAGTAGTTAAAAATAGAGGACTTGCTAAGATTTTTCAAAAAGAGATCTGTATTGGTGCTATGTGATGAATCTCCTCCAGATAGCTCAGATGTTTAAAAACATTTTCATTTGTCCTTTTCTTTTATTGGAGTAAAAGTAGAAAGAAAATTTCTTAGCTGTCAATGATTATAGAAAAACTAGAAAACATAAATGAAACAAAGATTTAAAAAGTGAACCATTTATATTACACAGTTAACTACTTTTAATACTTTGGTGTATTTTCTTTAAATCTTTTAAAAACAAGTAAATAAAATATGAAAATATAAAAATATATATATATGTGTATAACCTTGAATTGTGGGGGAGTTGTTTGTTTCTTTGGTTTTGTTGTTGTTGTTGTTGTTGTTGTTTTTGGTTTTTTGAGACAGGGTCTCACTATGTAGGTGAAACTGACCTGGAACTCACTATGTAGCCCAGGCTGGTCTTGAACTCACAGCGATTCTCCTGCCTCAGCCTCCCAAGTGCTGGAGTTACAGGCATGCACCGCCATGCCAGGCTTGTGTATTTTTTTTTAATATTCTACTTTTCTTTTTAATTTTTAATTTTATTAGTACATGTTTGTAGTTCATGCAGTTACAGTCATCTTGGGTTGTGGTTACAGAACACACAAGAGCTTAATTCTTTTTTTGAAATCCTCTTCCCTTTTCTTCTGCCTCACTCTCTCCTTCAATTCCCTTACTCCACTTTTCTTCCTCATTGATGTTATTAATCTTAGCTCATGTTATGGCCTATAATGTTTACATTCATTGAACTTATTAGGTTCCTGTACATGGGATATCTTTATTCTACTTATTTCACCTACTCCTCCTCACCCTTTGTGCTTTTTCCCTTGGACCACTTCCCTATCACAACGTATCTGTCTCCTGCTCCCTTCTATCCATCCTTTATTATTCTCTTCATGTTTTTCATGAACTTTTTTATACAATTATTTATTTTTCAAAACTATGCCTTTAAATGTTTATAGTGTTGCATCATCTACATCGCTGTTTCGCCTTTCTTTAACTACTGTCTTTGGCTCTTTCAGAGTATCATAAGATTTTGATCATGATAAAATATTAAACCAAATATAGCTGGGTAAAAAATTTAAATTATGCACTTAGAATGAATTTTGCTTTGTGCTGGTCTGTCTTTGGGCCATCTACTCTATTTCATTGATAGTCTGTTTATTTTTTCCCATTAAGTTTATTGGTACATTTAAAGCAAACAAAACATTTACATTCATCACTGGGATCTTGTACCTCTGCATCATATATCTTGGTTCTTGTTTGTTCCCCATATTCCTGTCCTCTCTTCACGCCCTTCACCCTTCCCTTTCTACAACGACTTTCTTTCCTTTTTTTCTTTCCCCTTCTTTCCTTTCCCCTCCCCTTCCCGCTTCCCCTTTAGCGACTTTCTTCCTATTTCAGAGTTTTAATAGTATGTAGAATAAAATTCCATTGTGCTGACAATATTCCATTAGAAACAAAATTAGAGACAAGCTTTAATTTTCATCTTTTTGAGAAACTATTCTAACTTCATGTAGTTTATAAAACACTAATATTTGCTTAATGGATTACTGAAATAATGAAACATCTGTAGCTGAAAGAATAAGCTAAGTACAAAAAAGGCAGGTATGATGTGACAACATTCTTAGATGGAATCTGAAGAAGTTGTTTTCACAGAAGCTAATAATAGATTGGTTGTTACTGATGGCTTAGGAGTAGGAAAGTACTGTATTCATAAAAGGATGCAAATTTCTCTTAGATAAGAGAAATAAGGTAAAGGGACCTATTGTACAACCTAGTGGCTCTAGATAACAATTTTATTCTTGAAAAATGCTAAGAGGAAGGACGTAAAGGTTTCTTCCTAGAAAACAAATGATAATTATGCAAATGTTAATTAGAATAAGAGGCTCCTAGAGAGCTACTTGGGCCTTGGGAATACCATTTTCATCAGTAGATTCCTAACAGCTGAATGTCCTGTTAGGCGGTGGGACTATGTTAGAGGAAGCGAGTCAGTGAGGACATGTCTGTTGAAAAATTGGTGATCAAAATATATGGCAAATATTTAAATTTAAATAATTTATTACAGTAAAAAACACATTGCCACTAATCCCCTTAGAAATACCCTCCCTCACTTCGAACACCTTTATCCCATTATTTGTGAAATTTTCTTAACCAACTCTAGAAGTCCTCTTTCATGGTTTTAGGAGATGTGCTAAAAAATATATAGTGAATTTTGCTGCCCAGTGCCATTCAGTGGAAAGGCAGCCTCATAAAAACATGATTTTATTCTTTCTCCTTCTTCACTTGATCTGCCACTGTGAAACTTCTGGTGCTTCTCCAAAGACCAAATGATCACAAAAGCAAACATTTTGAATCTTTTCAGGACATCAGCCTAACCAGGAAAAGACCCTCACAAAAGAACCAGTCCCAAGCAACTTCAGGAAGTGGTGATCATGATAGAGTGTGTTTAAAGCAGGAGAGCACACTGATGGGAGTAATGGTAGTATGTCTTTACTCTAATAGTTAATTTTTAAAAATTAAACATGCACCATAGTGTCTGATTATACCTTGTATGATCACAGCAGGTTGTTATTAGTTTGCGCTCTGCTTCCCGGAGTAAGCATGTTATTCCAACAATACTTTGCTACATGACATTTCTTTGCCTGCGATCCAGCCAAGCATGAATTGAATTCTGTAAAACCACGAACAAACAATACTCTCACAAAAGAAAAGTAAAGAAGGTGGTTAGATTTTGCTCTAAGGTGAGAAAACAATGGAGAGATTTTAAATGAACTTCTGAAGCGATGAGACAGATTTTAATTGAATCACTTCTTCACTCGGCTAAATGAAGGGCTAAGGTATTCCAGCAATGGCAGATTTGAGGTGGTGGAAGGCAAAGTGATTAGAGCCCAGGAAGCCAGAAAACCTAAAGCAGGAATGGGGTGGAGAAGAGATTAAGGTGACTTGAGCTAGGCTCATAACTATGAAGTGGAAAGGGAGTCTTTGGATTCTAAATATATTTTGGAAATAGACTCCTCAAGTTTATTTTAGCACATAGTACTGTGAGCAGAAAGGAGCAATCAGAGATGATTCTGAGATTTTTAAATCTTATCATTTGCCATCATATAATTACCATTTACCATGATGCATAATACTTGGAGGACTAGTTGTGTTCTTGAAAATGAATCAATACTAAGGTTTGCAACGTCTTAAATTTGAAATATCTACTTGCCATGAAAGAGAAGATGTGATACAAAAATGTGGCAATTTTTAAACTGATAGTTCCTGTGAAGTACTGTCTAAACTCTTGAAATAACAAAGCACAAATAAGTCAACAAGGATCTCCGTATGCATCATTCTTCTAATTCTGAAAACAAGGAATTACACAAATGTTCAATATTGAGGTGAAAATGTCCCTGTTTGTGATGTTGAAAATCAAAGTGTAAATTATTGAGTCCAGACATTATTTTTTATTTCACTTAAATGTTTGACTTACAAATAAATTCCAAAATGGTAACATATTTGTGTATTTTTTTTTTATATATATCCTTTGTATGAGTTGCCTGAAAGTGACCTTTTTTCATAATCTTCACATTTAGAAAAATTGGAAATTATTATAATGACATTATTTCTATATGTTCCATTTATTTTGTGTCTCATTTTTTAAAAAAAGTATCAATTTGTTTTACATGGTTTTTAGTTTTCATCTCTCTAGACTTTCTTTACCTAAGATATTTACATAGGCTTTCTGTATTAAGACTTTCACTGGCCAGTCAGGAGTGGTGGTACACCACTATAATTTCAGACCTCTGAAAGACAGCAAATTCAGTCCCACCCTGGACAACTTGCTGATTTACTGAGACACTATTTTTTAAAAATGGCCTGGGACATAGCTTAATGTGAAGACCCTCAGTTCCATCCCCAGTACTGAACAAGCAACTTAAACTGGCCATTAATTTTTATAATATAACACAACTTGCATTTGTCTTATTAATCCCCATAATCAAGAATTATGGTTTTTGGTTTTGCTTTGTTTTGCTTTAGATGGGGTCTCCCTATGTAATTATACTGTTGTTGAACTGACCTGGGGTTGAATTCACTATGTTTTATCCCAGGCTGACCTCCAACTTGCTGTGAACTTCCTGTGTCTCCCTCCTGAGTGCTGGGATTATAGGTATGCACCCCTACACCCAGAAAAATCAAGTTCAGATACTCTATCTTTTACAAGAACACACTAGAGAAGACATGACACTTTTTCAGTGTATAATTTATCAGTAGATACATGACACTGATATTTTTAACTAATGATAATTTTAATTTTTATTACTTAGATAATGTCTGGTAGTTTTCTCTACTATGTTTCTCTTTTTTGTCTTTATAATTATCAGAATCTTGAGGTAAAATAATTTGAGACATAAAATTCTCCTGTTGCTAATCATTTATTGGCCTAGAAAATTCATCATCTTTTGATACCTGCCCTCCCAAAAAACAGATTGTATATATTTTTTAGGTTAAATTTATGACAGAAGAGATTTTCTTCTCTCCCAATTATATACTCACTATTTATAGGGCAAATGTTTGTAATCTTAATATAAGACATAAGTATAATTCTGTATGTCATTCACGGGATTCCATAATAAGTTAAGACGGCTTCCAGTTATTTTCCATGTCACTATAGTAAGTGTCTAACAACTTTTAATGATTTCCTTAATCTAAGCACCAGCAAATATTTCTGATATGTTTTCTTTCTACCTCCAGCCTTAGTGTAAATTTTTGTGCTTTTATTTTCAAATATAAGTGAATCTATTTGGATTTCATATATCAAAATGGTTTCTAGAATCCACTGTTTTGTTCTTCAAGTACTCACTGATTTTGGGTGCCATCATTTCCAGACCCTCTCAGCAGAAATATACAGGAAATGCATCAAACACATACACACACGCACACACACACACACACACACACACACAAAAACACACATTTAAATATGTAAAATATGAGTTCCCACCAATGTTTCAATTCCAACTTCTCACGACAGTACTTTTTTAACCTTGCCAGTCTATCTCTGACAATGAGGAATTTGACTTTCATATCTAAATTATGCCTGTATGTTTTCTCAATATTGATACCGACATACAGCAGTATTATACATACTGGCACACAATATTTAAAAGGAACCAAAATTTAAATGATGTACATTTTTGTTTTATATCTATATCCTCAGAGTATACAATTAAATAACTATTTTATAAAATTACTTTTTAAAAATATTTTCACCAATTTTGATGAGATCCTATATATATATATATGTGTGTGTGTGTGTGTGTGTATATACATACGATATATATCATATATAATATATATATATATATTATATATGATATATATATGATATATATATGAGATTTGGATTTGGATTTGTTCACATTTTTTCCTCTTCCTTTTACCCTTCTAGAATATTGTTTGATTTTCACATTTTTTTATAAATTGGAGCATAAGTAGTATTCTGACCAATTTACATCTACAAATAGGTATATACAAATAAATGTTAAGTTCCCTTCATTAGCACCTTCTTAGACATCTATGTATCTATACACACATGTGTGTATATATATGCATATGCATATATACATATATATATATATATATATATATATATATATATACAATATATATGTTTTCTACTCTGTTTCCACCCAACTGTGTATGAAAAGGATTCTAAAATATCTTTCTGTGTTTCCTTTCTTTAAAAAATGCAGATGCTTATATATTTTCTGAATCTTCCTTTCACCTCACATGAAACACCACATGCTATACTCTGTTAGATTTTGTTTTTGTCACTGAATAATGTTCCCTGAGTTAGTACCCATCAGTCTTACTTTTTACACCTGCACAATATTCCATTCTGGAGTTACAGTAGTCTGCTCAATTTGCAATGTAGGTTGTTCTAGGTATTTTTGGTGTTTTATAATAATTGTACAAGATGGTTCAGTATATACTATTTTGCACATGTATTTTCATAATATTGAAAGTATATCAAGTCACACACACACACACACACACACACACAAAAACACACATTTAAATATGTAAAATATGAGTTCCCACCAATGTTTCAATTCCAACTTCTCACGACAGTACTTTTTTAACCTTGCCAGTCTATCTCTGACAATGAGGAATTTGACTTTCATATCTAAATTATGCCTGTATGTTTTCTCAATATTGATACCGACATACAGCAGTATTATACATACTGGCACACAATATTTAAAAGGAACCAAAATTTAAATGATGTACATTTTTGTTTTATATCTATATCCTCAGAGTATACAATTAAATAACTATTTTATAAAATTACTTTTTAAAAATATTTTCACCAATTTTGATGAGATCCTATATATATATATTTTGCAAGCACAAGGACCCGAGTTCAATCCCCGGTACAATTAAAAAAAAAAAAAAAAGAAAGTGTATCTTGCTGGTGGGACTGTGGGAAGAAAGGAGCCCTTCTCCATTGTTGCTGGGAGTACAGACTGGAGCAACAACTGTGGAAATCAATATGGAGATACCTCAAACAACCAGGATTAGAGATTCCATTTGACCCAGCTATCCCTCTGCTGGATATCTTTCCAAAAGAAGTAAAAGAATCATACCACAGTGATATATGTGCACCCATGTTTATAGCGGCACAGTTTGTAATAGCTAAAACTTGGAAACAACCCAAATGCCATCAACTGGAGATTAGATGTGTTTTTTTTTCTATAAAATGGAGTACTACTCAGCCATAAAGAATGAGAAACTAGAAACATAACTAAACGTATGCACATTGAGGCTATAATCTTAAGTGAAATAAATAGGACACACGAGTAAATACTGAAGAGTTTCTCTCATGTGAAAACTAAAACTGTAAATAAGGTTCAAATGGTATAATTGAGAGGATGAAATAGGAAAAAATGGCTAAAGGGGAACTTGGAAGAGGAAGGGAAAGGAAATAAGGGAAGTGGAAGAAATGGAAACAATGAATTTGTAAATAGGGCAAGGTGAAGGGGGTGAAGGGAGGGCAAATGTATGGGGAAAAAATAAGAACCAAGATACATCATGTAAAGGTACAAGACCCCAATGATAAATGTAACTGTATTGTTCATTTTAAATGTACCAATAAACTTAAGGGACAAAAAAATGGAACACTTGTATCAAAAATAAGTTGCTAAACATAATTAAACTTTCTTAAATTTGTTTCTTCAATTTTTATTTTTCTCCTAAAAATTATTAAATAAAATCATCAAATTGTCTTTTTATAATGAATATTTGTGTATGACATTTTAGACTATAATTTACTGTTAGCTCCATTTTATTCAATTTACTTGTATTTTTTTGTGACCTAACATGTGACTAATTTTTGTGAATGTTCTATATACTATGAGAAGAAAATTGATTCCCTTATCAGAGTGCAAATAGCACCACAGATTTAGCTCAGTTGTGCCACCACCTGTCTCACAAACACAAGGTCCCAAGTTCAATCCCAGGTACCAAAAAAAACAAAGGAAAAAGAGTACAAATAAACATTCAAATATGTATGCACATGTGTGATCTCCATAGAATCTATATTACTATCTTAAAAACCTGTACAAATAGCACTATTTTGTATACACCAAATTATGTGGTATACACTACATAACTTGCACATAACACTGAGAACTGTATTTATTTTAGTTTTTTTAAAATTAATTTGTATAACATATTTGATATTATGCAATAATGTATTATCATAAAATTATTGTGTTTTATCCTACTTCATGTAATTTTTTTCTTTTATTTAAAAATTGGCTTGTCTATGTAATAATTTTTTTTCTGATTACTTACTGCTTTCTAACTTAACCTTTCACTATGTCTGACTTAGCCTTTTGCTTTCTAGGTTGAAATTTAAACTTTACTATTTAAATTTTATTGAAGCTACAAGTAATTTTGAATTTCTTTGGCAGGATCAGGTAAAGATATTTCCTCCTAAAATAATTAGATACACAATTTGCAAACAAATGCATTAATTTATAATATTGCTAAATATTGGAGTTTTTTCCAGTGAAGAAAATAATTTAAGCAAAATTGTATATTATCATGTTTCTCTGTAATAAAAGCAACTAAAATGCACATATGCATAACATTACATGTCAGGGCTTTGTCAGATCTGACTTTAAGGCTCTGTAATCCTGATCTTGTGGGTATCTGGTTTAGATTCAAGGTGGCTTAGAAAACTAGTAGACGTGTTTTTTCTCCACTTAAGAAACTAGGCTGAAAAAGAAATTATTATCTATGTACTTTTCTCATAGAAAGACCCAAAAAATGTGGGAACAGTACCAATATATTTAAATATGTTTGAAACTTTGAGCAGGCATAGTTGACTGGCTAAAGCAACTAAGAGTGAAAAGACTCAATTCAGTGAGGAAGAGAACAAATTTACACAAGAGTACATTAAAAGTGGGTAAGAGTTTAAAAATGAAGCTTGATATATCTTTAGATCTTTGAGAGTAATTTCAGATATCTTATTACTGTGATCTGTATGACTACATAAAAACATGAAGTGACACTCCCAAAGGAAGCTTTCTGCTTAGACATTTGTTTTGGCCTGAATGCATGAACACACACACACGAACACACACACACACACACACACACACACACACACACACACACACACAAAAAAAAAAAAACAATGTGGATTGAAGCAGACTGGTGAGGACCACCCATATGCATGGGTGCCTCTGCCACCTCCCCTGCCCCATGATCTAGATCCTCCTGATTGTGCCAGTACACACTGCAGAAGCACAGGTGGTCATAAAGTCCATTTTACTGAGCTCCAGAACATAGAATGGAAATGAACAACTGCGATAAAGGCACATCAGACTTCTGTAGTTCGTAAGTTGGAGGGATCTCCCCCTTCCATCAGAACTTGTACTAGTCAGGGGAAGGGGAGCAGGAACCTTTAGTCGAACCTTGCAGAGTTCAATCCTGCAGGAGGTCAGGGAGCTCAACTTGGGCCTTGCAGATAGAATTCAGCCTGAATCTCAGGTGTCTGACATCAGCTAGCTGAGACTAACTGACTTAGTTCCACACATTGCTGCTCACATTGTCTATTGTGACAGCAGAGATACATCCTGAAGGGGGCTCTTCAAATTTTTTCTTTCTTTTCCTCATATTTTTTAATTTTTAATTTTTTAGTTTTAAAATTTTGTTTTTCCCATTCTGCAAATAATTCCTTTTGTCTGTATTCTTTTTTCCCACTCAGTCTCTTGCTCCCCCATATTAATCTTCATCTACCTTTTTGATCCTTTTCCTGGCCTAATTCATATTTCTTCTTTATTTTTCTTTTCTTTTTTCTTTTTCCTTCACTTGATTATCACTAGTTTCAAAGGAAAGTGAATATATTTTATAACTTCCCTATTATTGTGCAGTTCTACTCTTGTCTTTGTTCTTTCACTCTTCTTTCCCTCTTGTCTCCAATAGTTTCCTAGAATTTGCATAATCATCCTGTGTCCTATGCCTTCACTTGAAACCTACTCCAATTCTTCTACCTATTCATTGCTCTCCTCCTAATCCCTTATAAACCATATTTTAAGAGTAAAGTTGCCATATTGAAGAGCTTATTCACTATAAACATATTTTGAGCTGTTCCTCAATTTTGATTTAGTTCACATGGTTTAAAGGTGATGATTAATAACTACGACAAATAATCAATTTCTAAATTGTGCTTGATGCTATTGTGCTGCTGATGGTATTGACTGGGCTAAAGGTTTGTGATTTATTTAATGAGTTATCCTTTCTTATATTATGAAAATGAGAGTGTCTGTGAGTCATTAGAGCCTCAAAACTGAAAGAGCAGATATATCAGGGAGACCAAAGTCCTAACCCAGGAATTAAATGGACAGCCAAACAACAAAATTTAGAAATGAGAAAACACTTAAGCAAGGCACAAAGACAGACTTCCAGTTCACCAATGGCAAATTCAAGGGAAAACAAGGAGGAAAAGTCAGACAATCAACCAACAGGACACCCTAAACTCATTTCACAGGAAGTAACAAAGCAGATCATTCAGACATTAGAAAAATTCAAAATGGAAATAATTTCCCAGATAACTACAGAGATGGTGAGCACAATGAAAGCCATGATTAGAGACACTAGAACAGAAAATGACAAAAAGAAATAGATGAGCTCAGGACCGTAACGTAAGGCATGAATGCCCAGCATAGGAAAGAAATGGAAACCATGAATGCCTAATAGAGGAAAGAAATGGAATCCATGAAATAGATTCAAGCAGATATCCAGATTAAAAATTCTATTGAAAGCATTCACAGAAGGATGAATGAATGTGAAGATAGAATTTGGGGTGTAGAAGATAGGATTGCAGTCAGTAATCCAGAAGAGAAAGATCTCTTAAAAACAATAAAGGATCATAAGAAATCTATCCAAGAATGACTACATGAGGCAAAGAAGAATAACATAAGACTGATAAGAATCCAGGAAGTAGCAGGAGAAAACACAAATGACTTAAAAAAGCTGTTCACAGAATTAATGACAGAAAACTTCCCAAACAGAGGGGAATAATTTGATATACAGCTAAGTAAAGCATATAAGACTCTAGTAGCCATGATAAAACAACAAAAAACAAAAACAAAACCTACACCTAGACATATAATAGTCAAGATCTCAGAAATTCAACAGAAGAACAAAATACTACAATCAGTTAGAGAAAAATAATAAATCACATGCAAAGGAAAGCCCATCAGAATCACAGCAGATTTTCAACACAAACCCTCCAGTCAAGGAGAGCCTGGAGGGAGGTACTTCAAGTCCTAAGAAAAAATAACCTCCAACCTAGACTGATGTATCCTGCAAAATGCTCTTTTAAAATGGATGAGGACTTTTCTTTCTATTTCACATTATCATTTATATCATTAGGATCTTATGTACCATAATATTTTTCATACCAGAGAAACTATTCAGTATTTATACAAGTGTGACTTATTTATTTCCCTTAGGAGTATATCCTCAATATGGGCTAAATGTGTAGGGGAAGTGGGAAGGGTAAGGGAAAGGTAATAAGGGAAAAGGAAAAAAATGTGAGAAAATGAAAAAATGGAAATAAAGTGTTTGTAAATAGGGAAGGGAGGAGGGGTGAAGGGAGGTCAGGGATAAGGGGGGAAAATGAGAACCAAGACCTGTCATGTAAAGGTACAAGATCCCAATGATGAATGTAAATGTACTGTATATCTAAAATGTACCAATAAATTCAATGGAAAATAAGTAAATAAAATGGATGAAGATATAAGATATTTCCATAATAAAGAACACCTGAGAGATTTCATGAATGCCAAACCAGCTCTACAAATAATTCTAAACAATATGTTAGAAAAAGGCAATGAAGGTCACAATGCCATGAGGTCCAGCTGAGCAAATCAATTAGGAAAGGCAAGAAATTAAATGGAGACAGGGCAATATTAAAGAGAGCCAACAACAGGACCATAACATGTCAATGATAAGTCAATACAGATCAGTTATAACCATCAATGTCAATGGCCTCAATTCACCAATCAAGAGAAATAGACTGTCAGAATGGATTAAGAAGCAAAATCCAACAATATGTTGTATACAACAAACACATCTAGTTGAAAGAGAAACTCATAGACTGAAAGTGAAAGGAAGGAAAACAGTTCTCCTTGTGACAGGAACCCAGGAAAAAGGAGGGGCGACTATCTTATTTGCCGACAAAGTAAATTTAAAACCAAAACTGATCAAAAGAAACAAAGAAGGCCACTACATCCTACTAAGGGAACAATTCAAGAGGAAGAGATGACAATCATAAACATATATGCACCAAATATTAATGCCTCCAACTATATAAAACAAATATTAACAGACATGAAAAGCCAAATAAGCACTAATACAATTATAGGGAGTGAAACAAATACCCACTATCACAAAAGACAAATGATCTAGACAAAAAATCAACAATGAAATACTAGAATTCAACGAAGCTTCTGAACAAAAGAAGTTAATAGACATCTACAGGGTGTTCCACCCCACAAAATCAGAATATACATTCTTTATCACTACATCTGTGTCATTCTCCAAAATAGACCACATACTCGATCATAGAACAGGTTTAAATAAATGCAATAGAATCATCAAAGTTATCCCATGTATATTATTAGACCATAGTGCAATTAAGCTGGAGATCAACAGCATAAGAAACAGAAAGAACTTCACAGACACATGGAAATTGAGCAACACTCTCCTGAACAATGAATAGGTCACAGAAGAAATTAAAGAAGAAATTAGTTAGTTTTTACAAATAAATGAAAATGCAAATACAACATAGAGGAACCTATGGGACACAATGAAAGCAGTTCTAAGTGGGAAATTCATAGCACTGAATGCCCTCACTAAAAAAAAAAAAAAAAAAAACTGAGTGAGCTCAAATAAACAACCTAATGAGGAATTTTAGGTTCCTAGAAAAAGAAGAGCAGGAAAAAAACCAAAGCTTGTACAAGGGAGGAAATTATAAGATCAGAGCAGAAATCAAAGCAATGGAAACTAAGAGATGACACAAAAAAATCAAGGAATCAGAGTTGTTTTTTTTCAAATAATGAATAAAATTGATAAACCCTTAGCCAATGTTGACAAAAAAGGAAAAAAAAAAAAGGCTCATATCCATGCAATTAGGAACTAAAAATGTGAAGTCACAAAAGTTCCAGCAGAAATACAGAGGATCATCAATACCTACTTCGAGAACCTGTACTCTAATAAAATAGAAAACATAAAAAATTGGACAGATTTCTTGATACTTATGAATTACCAAAGTTGAATGAAGAAGATAAAAAAATTCTAAAAACCCCAATTACAATCCATGAAATCAAAAATGTAATTAAAAGTTTACTAAAGAAGAAAAGCCTAGGTCCTGATGGATTCACTGTTGAATTCTGCAAGACACTTAGAGAAGAAATACTGCCACTACTCTTTAAACTTTTCAGTGAAATTGAAAAGGAAGCAATAGTTCAAATTCAATCCAGGAAGCAAGTGTTATTTTGATTACAAAACCAGGGAAAGACATAAACCAAAAAAGAGAACTACAGGCCAATCTCCTTAATGAACATGGATGCGAAAAGCCTCAGTAAGATACTGGCAAACAGAAATCAGAGTGTCATCAAGAATCTCATAAACCCTGACCAAGTTGGATTGATTCCAGGGATGCAAGAATAGTTCAACACACTTCAATTAACAAATATAATACATTAAATTAACAGAGTCAAGGAAAAAAAAAACATACGATTATCTCAATATATGCCGAAAAAGCATTTGATAAAATTCAATACCCATTTATGATGAAAACCCTGCAGAAAATTAGAACAGATCAACTTTATCTCAACTTGATAAAGGCTATCTATGAAAAACCAGCAGCCAGCATCATACTGAAAGGCCAAATACTGAAAACCTTCACACTATAGTCAGGAACAAGACAAGGATGCCCACTATCACCACTACTATTCAATATAGTTCTGGAAACATTAGCTACAGAAATTAGTCATGAGAAAGAAATTAAAGCAATAAAGATAGGAAAGGAAAAATTTAAGCTGTCATTATATGTTGATGATATTATACTCTACATAAAAGACCAAAAAAACTCTGCCAAAGGACTTCTAGACTTAATTGACACTTTCAGTAGAGTAGCTGGATACAAAAGGTCAACATTCAACCATCAATATCCATCTTATACTCAAGTAACAGACTCACTGAGAAAGAAATTAGGGAAACAATTCTCTTCACAATAGCATCTCCCCCAAAAAAGGAGTATCTAGGAATCAATCTAATGAAAGAAGCAAAAGAGATCTACACTGAAATTAACAGTACTCGGAAAGAAAGAGTTCAAAGAGGATAGAAGAAAATGGAAAGATACCCTCTGTTCCTGGGTAGGAAGAATCAACATAGTGAAAATGGCCATGCTACCAAAACTGATGTACAGATTCAATGTACTCCAGATTGAAATTCTAACAGTATATTTCACAGAACTAGGGAAATTAATCCAATAAATTCATTTGGAACCAGAAGGGGCCTAGAATAGCAAAAGCAATTCTAGAGACATGGCAGGAAGTATCACAATCCCCAACTTGAAACTATACTACAAAGTTTCTGTGATAAAAACAGCATGGTACTGGCAAAGAAAAACAACTGAGGATCAGTGGAATATATTGGAAGATACAGAAGCAACTCCAGATGTGCTCAGCTACTTCATCTTTAACAAAGGAGCCAACCATCCTCAGAAGAAGAAAGATAGCCTCTTCAATAAATGTTGTTGTAAAAACAGGATTTCAACCTGCCAAAGATTAAAACTAGACACTTATCTTTAACCATGCACTAAACTCCGAGTGCATTAACGATTTAAATATTAAAAAAGAAAAACTAAACTTTCTGGAAGATAAGTTAAGCAGAATTCTTGAAGACATTTGCATATGAAGACTTTATGAACAAATTCTCAATAGCATGGGAACTAGCACAAAGAATCAACTAGGATCTCATCTAACTAAAAAGCTTCTGCACTGCAAAAGAAACCACCAATAGAGCTTAGAGACAACCTACAATGTGGGATAAAGTTTTTACCAGCTTCCTCAGACAAAGGAGCATAATCTAGAATATAAAAAGAACTCCAAAAAATCAGGCCCCCCAAATATAAAGACCCAATTCAAAAATGGGCATCTGAAATGAACAAACATTTCTCAATGAAATAAAAGCAACAAATAAATATATTTAAAAATGTTCAACATCTCTGGTCATTCAAGAGATGCAGATGAAAACAACACTGAGATTCCACCTCACCCCAGAAATAATGCCTCCTATCAAGAAATCAACCAATAACAAACACTGGCAGGGTTGTGGGGAGAAAGGAACCCATCTCCCTTGTGGGTGGGAGTGCAGACTGGTGCAACTACTGTGGAAATCAATATGGGGATATCTCAAAAAACTAGGATTAGATTACTTAACCCATCTATCCCTCTGCTGGGTATCTTTCCAGAAGAATTAAAAGAATCACACCATATATATATATATATGGCAAAATTTATAATAACTACAACTTGGAAAAAGTCAAATTGCCCATCAGTTGGAGACTGGATAAAATATGTGGTTTTTCTATAAAACGGAATGCTACTCAGCCATAAAGAATGAGAAATCAGATTAATTCGTAGGAAAATGGATGCATATTGAGGCCATACACTTAAGTGAAATAAATGAGACACATGGGTAAATACCAAATAGTTTCTATGGTGTGAAAAACTGAAAGAGTAAATAAGATCCAAATTGTATGACTGACAATGTGAGATAAGAAGAAAGGTGCTAAAGGTGTAGGGGAAGTGGGAAGGGTACTGGAAAGGAAATAAGGGAAAAGAAAAAAAATGAGAAAAGGAAAAAATAGAAACAAAGTTTTTTTTTGTAATAGGGGAGGAGGAATGGGGTGAAGGGAAGACAGGGGTATGGGGAAAAATGAAAAACAAGATCTGTCATTTAAAGGTACAAGATCCCAATGATAAATGTAACTGTACTGCCTACTTAAAACGTACAAATAAACTCAGTGGAAAAAATGTGAACAAGATCAAATTACCCGGAGCTTTTAAAAGTTGGAATTTCAAGGACAGAATATAACAAAAAGAGAACGTGTCATATAAGGCTGAAAGATATACTTGAATTGGCACTAATCACAATTGGAGAACTTCTCAAACCCATTAGAACTTATTAACCTTGAAAAGTCATGCTTTGTTTATGGAGACAAGGGAACACTTCTCCACTGTTTGGGGCAGTGTAAACTGATACAACCACTGTGGGAATCAGGGTGGAGATTCCTCAAACCTAGAAATAGAGGTCCCATTTGACCCAACTATTTTTCTTATGGGTATTTTCCTAAAAGAATTAAAAGCATCAGACCACAGCAAAATATTCATGACCGTGTATATATATAGTGGCACAGTTTGTAATAGCTAAATCTTGGAAATGTGCCAAATGTCCATCAACTGGTGACTGGATGAAAAAGCTCTTTCTTTTTTAAATATAAAATGCAGTGTTACTCAGCCATAAAGGATGAGAAATAAGAGGCATTTATTGCTAAATGGATGCACATTGAGGCCATGCTTAAGTGAAATAAATTTGATACATATGTATAAATACCAAATTGTTTCTCTGGTGTGAGAAACAAAGTGTAATAAGGATCAAAATGTATAATAGATACTGTGAGTTATGAAGACAACGTTCAAAAGGGAAAGGGAACTAGGGAGGGGTGTCAGGAAAAATGAAAAAAGGGAAAGATAAAAATGAAACAAAGAAGGAATAAATGGAGACAAGGCTTATGTAAATAGGGTGGAGGTATTGAATGGAGGGCAGGGGAAAGGGGAAAAAATAAGACCAAGATATATCATGTACTGGTGCATGTGATAATAATATATACCTAAAATATACCAATAAGCTTAATGAGTTAAAAAAGTCACATTTTAATAGCTCTACACTAATAATGGAATGAGCATTGTAGGGACCTTTAATAGCAAAAATAACACTATTTATAATAAAATTAAAGTAGTACTATAATAAGCCTCAGGGCAATGCATATCTGAAAGTAACAAGTTTCTAAAACTAATAAACTAAATCTAGTTAATAATTTATCATCAATAATATGTAAAATACAAGAAAATACTCTATGTGTCAATAGAAATGTGATATTTTTTTGGAGGCAGGGTCTCACTATGTAGTTGAGACTGACCTGGAACTCACTATGTAGCCCAGGTTGGTCTTGAACTCACAGTGATTCTCCTGCCTCTGCTTCCCAAAGGCTAGGATTACAGGCATGTGTGACTTTTAAGAAAATATGTGATTCATGATAAAAATAAACCAGTGGGACCAGGATTTAGCTCAGTGGTTCTACCACCTGCCTTGTAAGCTCAAGGACCTGGATTCAATCCCTGGTTCCAATAAATAAATAATAAAATAAATAAACCAGTAAAAACGTGAAACTGATTAAAATATAATTGTTAAGGTAAATGATTACTAGAAAGAATAAAAATACGCAAGTAAAATGTGCATGTAAAACAGTATGAGAAAAAGAAAAATAAACTCAAAAAGATTAAGCTTGATTACGGCTATAGCTGTACAATTCTGTTAATGTATTGGAATTTATTGACTTGAATTTCAAGTTTGTGGATTATATGGTATGCAAGTTTTTAGTTCAATAAAGTTATTTTAATATGAAATAAAATAAAAAGTTTTATAAATAATACTGTGTGCTTTTTATCTCCTTAGATACATCTGGAAAACTAACCTCAGTGACTTCTGACAGAGCAGGAGAAACAATTAAGACTAAAGCAAGAGTTACATGTGGGAAAACTATGCGTGCCACAGTGACAACACAGCACTAAAAGATGTGGGGAGTTGTAGGGAGAAGGGAACCCTTCTTCATTGTTGGTGAGAGTGTAGACAGGTGCAACCACTGTGGAAATCCATATGGAGATGCCTCAAAGAACTAGGATTATAGGTACCATTTGACCCAGCTATTCCTCTGCTGGGTATCTTCCCAAAAGAATTAAAAGAATCATACTACAATGATATATAATTACCCATGTTTATAGTGGCACAGTGAGTAACAGCAAAATATTAGAAATGGCCCATTTGCCCATCAACTGGAGACTGAACAAAGATTTTTTTAATAGAGTACTACTCAGCCATGTGGAATAAGAAACAAGAGACATTTATAGCTAAATGGTAGCACATTGAGGCCACACTCTTAAGTGAACTAAATAGGACACACATGTGTAAATACCAAATAGTCTCCTTGGTGTGAGAAACTAAAAGTTTAAATAAGATTCAAAATATATATTTTATAATGGGAAATAGAAATAAAAGGTCTAAATAGGGTAGGGGAAGTGGGAGGGTAGAGGAAAGGAAAATATGAGAAAAGGAAAGAAATGGAAACAAAGTCGTAGTAAATAGGGAGGGATGGAGGGTTCAAAGGGAGGACAGGTGAATGGGGAAAATAAGAACCAAGATACATCGTGTAAAAGTACAATTTCCCAGTGATGACTGTAACTGTATTGTGAACCTAAAATGTACCAATAAATAATGAAAAAAATTCACAATTGCAGATAAAATGTTAGTACCTGTTGTCACAGTTTATATCTAGATGTTTTTTCCCATAACTTCATGTGCTCATAGGTGGGGAGGTATAGATGTGATTAAATCAAGGATGTTCAACAGTGGATTAATCTGTTGATGTTTTCACAGCTAAATATTATGTTGGGAAGCGAAGCCTGTTAGGAGCAGGTGTGCCACTGAGGGAAGAGCCTGGAAGGCTTCTCCTCTTCTCCTCTCTCTTGATCACTCTCTACTTCCTGCTGCCATCCATCTCAAGAGCTATTTGCCCACTGCCATTCCCCTCTGTTTTGCCACCCTGCCTTGGATTCACCAATTATGGATTGAAACCTCTACAAATTATGAGCCAAAATCATCCTCTCTTCTTTTAAATTGTGAGTGTCACATATTGTGTCTCAGTAGTGAGAACATGACAAAGACAAATTGTGATACCAGAAAAACTGGTGATCATGTCTGTGAAGCTACCTGACTAAGTGTTTGAGAAGGTTCAAATGCTGATAGTAATGCAGCTGATAAAGACTGGGCTCAAGAGGCTTCACTTGAGAAGGACTCCTTGGGCAGTTGGGCTCTACACTATGTGTGTATGCTCTGGAACAAATTTTGTCCATATTTGGTGCATGTCCTGAGAGTTTTCAGGAGTTTGAGAATAAGGGCAGTGGACTAATTAATACGGCAGAGGAATTTTGAAGGTAGCCCAATATTGAGGCTGTGGCTTAGGAATTGTTGAGGACTTTAAGCCAGACCTATGCTGAAAATCAAAAGCCAGTGATACAGCTGAGTGATATAAAAAATTCTGAGTTTGGCCCAAAGGGAAACTCCAGTAAAGTTAGGGTCTATTGACATAGAGCTGAGGAGAGTTTACTTGCTGAAAAGATTAGCATTAAAAAGAAGTGAAATGCTCTGGATCTGGACAATACAAAAAATGTCTTAGTGAAATATGAGGAATGAGCAAGTTTCAACCCTTTGAAGGCTCAAAAATTGCATATATAGAACACAGCTTTGAAAAGAGAGCCTCAGGGTATCAGCATAAGGAATGGAATTTGAGCCCTGAGTATTCAGTTCAACATTCTGAGCCATCCAGGCAGTCAGAGACCCCTGAAATTCTGATAAAAGAAGCCCTGCTACTACCCAGCTGGCCCTGCTACTACCCCAGCTGGCTTCTAATCATGGTACCATCTACATGGTAATTTTGTGAGCATCCGGGATGTAAGAGTTCTGGGGTCAGGAAGGCATTCAGCCAGATTTAAGCACAGGGTGAAGGCGACCAGAAAAAGTGTTGCTAACAGCACAGCAAATGATACTGTGAAAATGAAGCCAAAGGCGTAATGGAAACTCTAAGATGTTGGAAAAGTGAGGAATGTGGCCCACCTGAGAAAAGCTGCAAGGAGTGAGCAAAGCTGGCTCAAGAGAGAAAGCATGAGAGTTGCTGCAACTATCAGTGGTGTCTTATGGATGGAGCCACATAAACAGTTTGAATTTCACATCTTGCCACATATTGCACTGAAATTGGAACTACATGACTTAATGTTTGCACTGCTGGATTTCAATATTTCTTGGATCCCATTCCTTTCTGTCTTCCTATATCACCCTTTTTGAATGGATATGTTTATCTTGTGCCATTGTATGTTGGAAGGGTTTTAACTTTCTTTTTTTGTTTTTACAAGGGCATATAGATAAAAGTTTCTCTTTAGCCTCAGAAGAGTTTGAACTTGGACTTTTGAGCAATACTGAAACTGTTAGGATTTTTCTGCACTTAGAGACAGTCAAGAACACCTTTTTCATAAAGGGATGTCCATGAGTCTTTTGGAAGGTAGGAGCAGAGTGTTATACTATCTTTTTTGATAATATTACCACATGTGTTTATAAGCAAGTGGTGCTCTTGGGAGGGGATTGGATGGTGGGTATGTGATATTATCAGTGGATTGGTCCACTGATGACTTTATAGCTTAATATAATGTTGAAAGGCGAATCTTGGTTGGAGAAGGTGAATCTCTGGGGCATAACTTAGAAGGTATCTCCCTCTCTCCTACCTCAATCATTCTCTGCTTCTTACTGCCAGGACTGGAGATGTTTCTTCTCTGCCAGGCTCCTTTGAGGTATCACCCTGCCTTGAGGCCAGCCTAGACTGGACAGAAACCTCTACAAATTGAGCCAAAATAAACCTCTCCTCCTTTAATTTCTGGATTTCAGGTATTGTGTGCCACTGACTATAAAATAAACAAGACACCTATTTTAGTATACTTAGTAGAACTACCAGACAAAAACTAGATTAAATATTAAACACCTGGCCAATTATTAATCAAACTTATATGAGTTGTGAACAAAGAACAATAACCTCAGGATAAATATGCCTTCAAATTCACATGCAATATTTGACTTGGTTAATGTGTTAAATCTATTTAATGTCTAAAATTGTTACACTCATATGCCTAGTTGATTTATTCATAATAGCCAAATTACAACTAAAATATCTACCAGTGCGTCAATCTAGAAGAAGCCTGTAGCAAAGTCACATATCTTATATAGAATTCAATAGACAAAACACATATATCAGAATAAGTCCATAAAACATTATACTAAAAGAAAAAAGGAAAACAGAGTATCAATTATTATATTTATAAGATCTTATACAATGAATGAAGTTAATTTTTTGAAATAAAACAAAATTGTTAGCTTCTTATGAGTAAATTTCAACTCAGATAGCCATTGGTAAGTTAATGATGTGATAAGAGATCTCCCTTTCTATTTTGTTGTGTAAATTTCCCAGGTCAAATCATTTCTGAAAGCAAATTGAATAGTGCAATTTAGATTTGTTTATTTCACAGAATGTAAATCTTACCTCAATTAAACTGTGTATGTAGGTGTTTTGTGTAGAACTTCAGGTCACATTGAATATTTGCCAAAAAAAATTAACTGTTTTGAAATAAACAATACAGGTTAATCATGTTTGTTTATATTATAACAAATCAAATATATGTGTGTGTGTTGTATAAATATCTTCATAATATATATAGGCTTACACATACTGTTTTATGAATGTTTCAAAAACAGATTTAGGGGTATAAATTGGCAAAAAATGCTGTGACAGTATATGTTTCAAAATCCTTTTCACAATGTTTTAAAGTATTTCCTAATTTCATATGAATATCACTGAAACTATTATAAATTCAATGAAGTCCTGAAGAAAATTATCCAGTAGGCAAATGAAGGTTTCTTTTCCTAACAGCACCTCTACCTACTCTGAAGATAATGTGATATAAACATTCTACAAAAAATTATTTTTGGCAATTCTATGATAGAACCATTCCATGTGTTTCAAATGAGATTTCTAAAATGAATTTAAGAAGGTTTTTTAATTGCCAGACATTGGAACCTTGAGCAATAATAATTACATGTCTAATTGCAAAGGTAAAGTATACCATTATATTCATTTGTCTTCCTTTACTTTGCTTCCTATATTCCAACTCACTTGAACAATATTATTAACTTCTAACGTTGATTATATGGGTTACTCTGTGATTCAGGACAAGGAGCATTTCAGACAGCTAAAAATAAGGTCTTGGTTTTCAATGAAATACTTGCACCTATCATCCCTTTTGTAAAATATGCCCTATTAGAGTTAAAATATTCACTTCCTTAAACATGCTCAGAAGCATTGAAAAGTATTTCTGTGACACTTAAAATTTTAGATGTTACTTTAACATTGTATCATCGTGGCTTCCTCACAAAGTCTGTTGAAGCACTAAAATATTTTTAATTTAAAAAGCACTTTTTCTGACACAGATATAATCTGAAGAAAAATAAACCAAAAAACTATCATATTTGATTAAAAGGAAGAGATGTTAAGCTTCATACTTGTAAAATTATATACTAGTAATTGTAATATTAAACACAAATGATTTATCATTAATGAAAATTTTATCATGTGTAATTTGAATGTTAATTAAATACTGCTGCATGATTGATATACTCAAGAAAATTTATATAGCATTGAGTTGTTCTAAATTACAACATATTTGAAATGTTTAACATAAAGTGATATTTTTATACAAATACATAATCCATAGAATTTTTTTATCTCATACTCTTAGCTTTCCGGAAAATCAGCTTCTTTATATATGTATACTCTCACATTATAAATGGTAACATTTTTCACTTTGCTAGCGTAGAAGGAGTCTGAATTGTTATTGAATGGCGAAGTAAAAACATAAAATTAGTCAGTGTCAATTACTAGTTTCAAGTGCAGGAAACACATAAGTTATGCAGTCCCTCTCTGATACTAGTAAAACAGCTCTGAGAGAGGATAGCAAAAAATGGTGTCCCTGGCTAGCTCATTCCTTAATGGAGGCCAACACTGTACTCTGATAGCCCTCCTAATTATCTCTTCCAACATGAATACAAACCCATGGAGTTTTGACACATCTGTAAGTTTCTTCTTCCACCTTCTTTTGCTGTCATTATTTTAAATATATATCTTTCTAATTCTCAGATAGCAAGCACAGTGTCTGGAGGAAGGTTAGCCTTCTAAGTTGGAAGTAGACTTGGTGTATAACATCCTTTAATGTCCAGGAATAATTACATTCTCCCAGTTCCTTTCAAGGCCATCAGCCTGCTCTGCCTCCAATATCCTCCAGCCGTCCTACTCTTGCCCAAGTCACTGGGAATTTAAATTTGTCACACAGTTTCTTTGCTTCCTGTCTCTGATCAAAAATTCAAAGAGTATATGAAGCACAAGTCTCAGATATTAAATATGCCAAATATTTACTGTACAATGTAATAAAAATGTAAAAGAAAGGAAAATTAATGGTTGTGAGGCAATAAAACAAATACTAGAATTAGTATTTATATTATTTATATTATTATTATTATTATTATTTATACTGACAGTGTCAAAATAGATTAGACAGAAGTTGCTAAGAACCTGGGATATGAGCGAGTACCTTACACTCAATTTTGACCCATTCTAAAAAGAACAAAGGAAAAAACACTATTTCTAGAAAAACAGCAGGAAAGGAATTTCTACATCAAAGATTGGGTTTAATTATCGTTTACAATTATCACAAACTGAGTCAGGTGTGGTGGTGATTTTCTGTAATCTCAGCACTTTGGAGGCTGAGGAGTAATGCAAGTTTGAAACCAGTCTGTCAATTTATGGAAATTTATGGAAATTAGTAATTTATGGAGATCCTGTCTAAAAATTAAAAAAAAAACTAAACCAAATGTGTAAAAGTGTTCATGATTGAATCAGTAGTACATACACACATACACACACACAAGCACACACTCAATATCACCAACTATGGATTGCAATAACGTTCTTTTTATTAGTACACATTTATAGTACATAATAAAATATTTATTTTGGGTAATTGGTATATGTGCATGACTCAACTTAATTCATATCCCCTTCACCTCCCGACTCTTCATCTCTTGATGCCTATCTCATTTGTAAAAACATACAGCAGAACTTGACTTATAAACTGTATTCATTCTTAAGGGCTGGCTGTAACTCAAGTTTATCAGTGAGTTCATTACAGAAGTACAGAAATACTACTGATTTTGTGTATTGATTTTGCATCCTGCTACATTGATGAATTTGGTTAATTTTAGGAGTCTTTTGGTGGGATTTTGGGAGGTCTTCTACGTAAAGGATCAGGCACCTACACAAGTAAAGTATTTCAACCTCTAGAGGAAAACAACCTCCAACTCAGATTGATGTACTCCTCAAAACTATCATTCAAAATTGATGCAGACATAAGATACTTTCATGACAAAGAGCACCTGAAGAAATTCATGAATACCAAACCAGCACTCAAAAAAAAAATTAAACATTATTCTAGGAAAAGACAATGGGGATCACAAGACCAGAAAGCCCAGCAGAATGAATCCATCGTGCAAAACAAGAAATTAAGTGCAAAGTGGGAGAATCCAATAAAAAGAAAGTCATGAAAAGGACAAGTCCATACATACCAGTTATAACCATCAATGTTAATGGTCTCAATTCGCCAATCAAAAGAAATAGACTGGAAGAATGGATCAAGAAGCAAGATCCAACAATATGTTGCATACAAGAAGTACACTTAATTAAAAAAAAATTCATTGACTGAAAGTTACAGGGAGGAAAAAATACCCCATGCAAAAGGAACCCCCCAAAAAAGGAGGAATAGCTATGCTCTTTGCAGATGAAATGGATTTAAAAACAACACTGATTAAGAGAGACAAATAAATGCACTAAATCCTTGTAAAGGGAACAATCTAAGAGGAAGATAGGACAATCATAAATATATATCCACCACATAATAGTACACCTAACATAAAACAAATACTAATGGACATTAAAAATCAAATAAGCACCAATAAAATAGTAGTGAAAGACCTCAATACCCAATTTCATAAACAGGAGATCAACTAGACAGAAAATAAACAATGAAATACTAGCACTCAAACTCATGAACAAATGAACTGAACAGAGGTTCACAGCATGTTTCATAGCACAATATCAGAACACACACTCCTTTTGGCTGCACATGGGTCATTTTCCAAAATAAACCACCTACTCACTCCAGAACATGTTTTAGTAAGGGAAAATGAATTAAGTTATCACCTATATATTACCAACCCATAGTGTGATGAAATTCTAGATCAATAGCAAAAGAAACCATAAGAATTGTATAAACACATGGAAATAAAACAACACACTTGTCAATAACCAATGGATCATACAGCAAATTAAAGAATAAATCAGACAGTTTCTATAATTATGAGACAATGTCAATACAACATATAGGAATATATGGGATATAATGAGAGCAGGGTTACAAATAAAATTCATAACAGTGAATACTCACTCATATTAGGAAAAAAGATAGAGCTCAAATACTTAATGCTGAATCTCAAGCTTCTAGAAAAAGAAGAGCAGGATAAACCAAAAACTCATACAAGGGAGAAAATTATAAAGATCAGAGCAGAAATTAATGCAAAGGAGACTAAGAGAACAATACAATAAATCAATGAAGTCGAGTTGGTTCTTTGAAAGAATAAACACAATTTAAAAATCCTTAGAAAGCTTATAAAAAGAGGAAAGAAAAGACCCAAATCCATGTAATTAGGAATGAAAAGGGTTAATTAAAATTGATCCAACAGATATACAGAAGATCATCAAAATCTACTTTGAAAAATTATATGCCAATAAGATGGAAATCTCAGAAAAAATTGACAGATTCCTACGTATGTGTGAATTACTAAAACTGAACAAAGAAGATATAAAAATTCTACACAACCCAATATCACCAACTAAATTGAAAAAGTAATTAAAAACTTACCAACTTAGAAAATCCCAGGCCCTGATGTCTTTACTGCTGAATTCTGTAAGACATTTAGAGAAGAACTATTGCCACTACTATTTAAACTCTTCCATGAAATTGAAAGGGAAGCAATACTCCTAAATTCATGCCTGGAAGCAAGAGTTACTTTGATTCCAAAACCAGGGAAAACCCAACCAAAAAAGAGAACTACAGGCCAATCTCTGTAGCAAACATAGATGCAAAAATACTCAACAACATACTGGCAAACATAATACAGATGGGGAGTCATCAAGCAGATCATACACCCTAACTAAATGGGATTCATCCCAATGATGCAGAGATGGTTCAACAGATACAAATCAATAAAGGTAATTCACAATATTAATAGAGCCAAGGATAAAAATCATATGATCATCTCAATAGATGCAGAAAAAGTGTTTGACAAAGTCCAATACACATGTATGATAAAAACACTACAAAAAACTGTAATACTACCTCAAATTGATAAAAGCCATCTATGAAACACCAACAGCCAGTATCATAAATGGTCAAAAACTGAAGTCCTTCACATTAAAATCAGGAAGAAGACAGGGATGTCCATTATCACCACTCCTACTCAATATAGTTTCAGAAACGTTACTCAGCAATTAGATAAGAAAAAGAAAAAAAAGGGAATAAAGATAGGAAACAAAGAATTCCAATTGTTATTATTTGAAAATGGCATGATACTCTATAAAGAACACCCCAAGAACTCCACCAAGTTTTCTAGACTTAGTAACCAAATTTAGTTGTATAGCTGGATACAAGGTCAACACACAAAAAAAATCGATAGCTTTCCTGTACACAAACAACAGACTCACTGAAAAAGGAGCTGGAGAAACAACTCCCTTCACAATAGAATCCAAAAAATAAAATACCAAGAAATCAAGAAAAAAATAAAAGCCTCTACTCAGAAAATGATAGCATTATAAAAAAGTAAATTGATGAGTATATCAGAAAATGGAAAGCTATCCCTTGCTTCTGGGTAACAAAAACCAATATAGTGAAAATGATCATACTTCCAAAACTGCAATCTATCTATCTATCTATCTATCTATCTATCTATCTATATATTTTTTTTCAATCCAACCTCAATTTAAATTCTGGCTGTATACTTTAAAGACCTTGAGAAAACAATCCAAAAATTTATTTGGAATACAAGAGACCTAGAATATCAAAATCAATTCTAGGCAACAAAAACAAACATAATGTATGGGGTATGACAATTCCCAAGTAGAAACTATTCTACAAAGCTACTGTGATAAAACAGCATGGTACAGGTGAAGTAACAAGCATAAAGACCACTGGAAAATATATTAAAAAAAAGGGGCGGGCGTAAATGGGCTAGGGATTTAGCTCAATATTTCTGCAGCCTCCTTGCAAGCACAAGGTCCTGAGTTCAATTCCCAGTACCAACAAAGAAAGGAGAGGGCACAGAAAAATCTCCACCACCTCATCTTTGACAAAGGAGCCAAACACTTACTGGAGAAAAGATAGCCTCTTTAATAAATGATGTTGAAGAATTGCGTTTCAACTTGGCAGAGATTAAAACTTGACCTATATCTGGCATTATGCACTAAACTAAAATCAAAACGGATTAAAGATCTAAATATTAAAACAGAAACACTAAAGTGGCTGAAAGAGTAGTTAGGCTTCCTAAAAGATTTTTTAAAAAATCATACTATATATATGCTCACCCATATTTATAGTGGCAGTTTGTAATAGCTAAAGATTGGAAACAGCCCATTTTCCCATCAACTAGAGATTGGATAAAGAAAGGAAAAAAGGGAATGAATTAATACGAGTAAATGAAAAAATAGAAACAAAGTCCTAATAAATAGTAGTGAAGGGGTTTAAGGGAAGGCAAGAAAAAGGGGAAAAATAAGAATCAAGATATATTATGCAAAGGTACAAATCTCTAATGATGAATGACATTATGTTGTAAATCTAAAATGTGTCAATAAAATTAATTTTAAAAAATGGATCAGGCATTTGCAGATGCCTAATTATAATTTGACTTATTCATTTTGCATACATGTTATTTTAGTTTTTCTTTGGATTGATTATTTTCCTGATTATTGTATCAAGTAGCAAATTCAACAGGAGTGGTGGTGGGGGATATCTTTGTCTTATGCCTGCTTTGAGAGATGCATCTTTCAAGTTTTCCCTCTTTAATCTGATGTTGGCTGTTTGTCATAAAAGGATCTTATTAGATTGAGATAAGATACTTCTATACACAATTTCTTCAGGTTTATTTTTAAAACCATAAATGGATGTTGCTTTTTTGCGGGGGGGCGGTACCAGGGATTGAACTCTGGACCATGCACTTGTGAGGCAGGTGGCAGAACCACTGAGCTAAATCCCTGGCCCTGGTTTTTGCATTTTGTCAAAAGCTTTTTCTGCATCTCTCTTAGTTACTTTTCTTACTGCTGAGATAAAATACAGGACACCCAAAGTTAAAGGAGAAAAGGATTATTTCACCTTATCATTTGCTGAGGCCTAAGTCAGTAGTTGGCTGGCTCAAGTGTTGCATGTCAGAGCAGCATTACAGAAGAGAAATACTCCATGGAAACCAGGCAGGAAATAGTAAATCATCAAGTAGTATCAGAAAGCCTGTCTTCCCTCTCTCCCTTTTTATTTCTTCCAGGCTATAGCTTATTGATTGGTGCCACCCACATCCAGGTTTGGGCTTCCACTATCCAAACGAAGAACTGTGCTGAACCCATTTAAGCATACTTAAATTCAATACTACACACACTGTATCCAGCCACCTCCAAAGAGCTGCACCTTTGAGACCATGAAACTTTGGGGGGATATCTAGATACAAGCCATAATATTGTACCTCCAGTACTCAAAAGACTCACACACATCCCTTTGTGAAATGCCTGTCCAAAGAGTCCTCTGAGATTTAAGGTATTCTCTGAGTTACAATTCCCTGTGCAATGGAAAAGACAGTTAAGCATGTCAAATATACAATGGGACAAGATAAACATTTACATTCTAAAAGGTATAGATAGGGAATAGAAAGGAATTGGACAAAAGCAAGTCCAAAATCTAGCAGAGTGAACATTAACTCCATGTCCAACATCTAGGGAAATCTGTGGCAAGATGTGAATTCTAAATGTCTTGGTTTGATCCCCTATGGCACTCCCGATGGTTGTAGCACTCATGGTTTCTCTTTTTACTTTACTTCACTCACTGCTTGTGGCTTTCCTCAGATGATCCATGTTCTTGATTTCTCTAAACT
This sequence comes from Fukomys damarensis, assembly GCF_012274545.1. Classification (NCBI taxonomy): domain Eukaryota; kingdom Metazoa; phylum Chordata; class Mammalia; order Rodentia; family Bathyergidae; genus Fukomys; species Fukomys damarensis. The sequence goes on along the minus strand of NW_022900950.1, from coordinate 5,004,455 downwards.
TCCAGGGTTTCCACATCATTTAGCTTCACACTCACAGATTCATACACTGACCTCTCAGAAGCTCACTCCCTAGCCTCAGAGACCTTTTTTTCTGAAATCTGGGTGGAATCCTTTTTGACCCAATGATTCTTACCTTCTGCATACACCTAAAAACAGAACTATACGGATGCCGCTGAAGCCTGCAGGCCATTGGAGCTTTAAACAGGCTACTTTCTCTCTTGGTAGTAGGGGTTGAGTGCCTGGATTGCTGAGCACTATAAATCAAATTCTAAGAAAAAATTTCCCCTGATATTCTTCAACATAGTGCTCTGGAGCCATCTTCTCAAAGCAAAGTCTTTCACCTTTGCAACATTGCAGCTGCAAAATGTTGTACTCTTGCTGGTTCTTGTGATGTTCTCATGTCATCTTTTCTATTGTTCTTTTCCTTCTCAGCAACAAGTTCTCCTCCACTCTCTCTTTCAAAGCCATAACCTCATGGGAGCTTCCTTTTTGGCCAAACTCAAAATATTTTAAATTATTCTGCTGGACTCTTTGCTTTTTTATTTTTATTTTTATACTGGGGGATTGAACTCAGGACCTTGCAGTTGTGAGTCAGGACCATTGCCACTGAGCTAAATCCCCAGCCTGGACCCTTTGCTTTTGACTCATAACATAGATCTTGCTAAAAGCCACCAAAAGTGGCCAGGGCCACCACCACAAAATTGGAGTGCCTTTATATTTCTTCTGCAAGATTAATTGGTTCACTACACTTAATCTCAGTCTCAGGCTTTATGCCCAAACAGGAGCAAAATGTAGACAATTTTTGCTGACAAAGCATAACACACTTGGTCTGGAGTCCAACATCCAGTACAGTCTTTGCTCCTAACTGAAACTTTCTATGCTTAGTTTTTACTGTTTACATTTCTGTCACTATTCTGATCCTCTGAGATCTAACCAAAGTCTCCTAAGAAATTCATCTTACTTTCCTCATCTAACATCTCCAAAGCCTTTCAAAATCATCTTGTAAGCCAGTTCCAAAGCCTCCTGAACCACACAACCAGGAAATGTTATAGCAAAAATCGCCACTTCTCTGGTACCTAAATCTGTGCTAGTTTCTTTTCTCATTGCTGAGACAAAATACTTGACACCCAAAGTCAAAAAAGCAAAGATTTGTTTCAGTTCATAGCTTGTAGATGTATCAGTTCATAGTCACCTGGCTCAAGTAGGGTGTCATGGTAGAGGTGCTTTTCAGAGAAACACTCCATAGCAAAGGAGGCAATAGGTAGTGAAGCAGGAAGCAGCAATAGTGAAACAAGCCTGCCTTCCCTCTCTCCTTGGATATTCCATATAGACTATATGTTTATTAACTGGTGCTACCCCCACCCTGGGTGTAGGTTCCATTATTCATACTTAGGACTATGTTAAACCCATTCAGTTTTTACACACCCTTAATTTCAGTATCATGTGCTCTAGATCCAGCCATCTTCAAAAGGCCCCACCCATAAGCATATGCGGCTTTGAGGGACATCTAGACATAAGCCATAACAGCATGTATTGATAAGAACAAGTGATTTTGTCCTTGCTTCTTTTTAGGTGCTATATAGCATTTATTGACTTGTAGATGTTGAACCATCCTTGTATCCATGGGATGAAACCTACACGATCATAATGTGCATTCTTTTTGATGATTTCTTGAACTATGTTTGACAATAGATTATTGAGGATTTTTGCATGTGTATTAATTAAAGAGACTAGCTTGTAGTTGTCTTTTTCAAGTGGATCCTTATCTAGTTTTGGAATCGGAATCATTCTAGCTTCCATGAATGAGCTTGGAAGTTCTCCTTCCCTTTCAATTTCATTAGAGTTTGAGGAATATTGTGTTATACTTTCCCTGAAGATCCTATTCATTTGTGAATGCATCAAGTCTTAGGGCTTTTTTTCCAATACTGGTCTAAATTCATTGCTTGTTATGGGATTGTTCAGAATTTTTATTTCATCATGATTTAATTTTGTTAATTCACACATAAATATCTTTCCACTTCTTCAAGACTCTCTAATTTGTTAAAGTACAATTTTTTAATAGTAGTTACTAATGATCTTCTGAATTTTGGCAGTGTCATTTGTGATTTGCCTTTTTAATTAAAAAGGAACAAAATTCTTTATTATTATATGCAATTCATTGTTAGGAAAAACTAAAGACATGATAAAATCACTTAGTATATATTAAGCCACTGTTAATGCTGCACACCCAAGCTATGAGGACAAATGGAATTCTTCCTCATAAAGCCAGATAGGGAAAAATCATCTTCCTTCCTCTCCTCAGGCTCTCACATTTGATTATATTTATGCAGATCTTTTCCTTCCTTTTCTTGTTTTTCTATTTTTTTCTATGTGTTTTTTTTATGTTTTGTTTATTTTATTTTATTTATTTTTTATTTTTATATTTTGATGCTGGGGATCAAATTCAGATCCTTGCGCTTGCAGGGCAGGTGACAAAACTGCTGAGCTAAATCCCCAGGCCTATTTTGTTTATTTTTTAGTAAACCAAGTTTTTGATTCTTTGTGTTTTTCTTTTTAGTTTCATTTTCTTGATTTCTGCTCTGATCTTTATGACTTCCCTCCTTGTAATAGGTTTGAATTTGGACTGTTCTTTTTTTTTTCTAGTTTCTTGAGGTACATCTTTAGGTTATTTATTGGAGCTTGCTTTGTTTTTCTCCTGTAAGCATTTATAGAAATACATTTTCATTGTGTCTTGTGGATTCTGATATTCTGTACTGGCACTATTGTTTAATGCTAGGAATTGTTTAATTTATTCCTTGAAGTCTTCTATTAACTACAGTGTTCAGGAATGTGTTACTTAACGATGAGGTGTTTGTAGAATTACTGTGGTTTTTTTTAAGAGTGACTTCTATTTATTGTATTTTAGTCTGATAGTGTACAATGGATTATTTCCATTCTTTTGTATTTAAGAAGGCTTTATGGGACAGTATATGTTCTATTTTAAAGAAAGCTTCATGAGCTATTGAGAAGAATGTGTATTCTTTTGAAGTAGGGTTGAACATTATGTAGCTATCCATCATATTAATTTGTTCAAAGGTGTGCTTCAGCTCTATTATTTTTTTATTAATTTTATATTTAGATTATCTATCCATTTATGAGAAAGAAACATTGATATTACTCACTAGGATTGTGTTGGTCATTATTTGACTTTTTTATGTCTCACAGTGTTTGTTTTATTAAGTTAGGTTCCTCAATATTCAGTTCATATATACTTATACTAGTTATCTCTTTCAGTTAATTGTTCCCTTAACTAATTTAGTGACTTTCTTTGCTTCTTCTGAAAAATATTAACTGTAAATTCGCTTTGTCTATGAATAAAATTATTACCCTTGTTTGCTTTCTGTGACTTGTTGCATAAAATATTGTTTTACATCTTTTGACTGTTAGTCTACAAATGTCCTATGAGATTAGAAAATTCTCTTGAATGTAATAGGTCCTTTGGTTTTGTTTTTGATCCACTCAATCTGTCTTCTAATTGAGCAGTTAAGACCGTTTATATTGAGAGCTGTTATTGAAAGGCATCGATTTATTCCTGTCATTTTGTTCTTTTTCTTTTGTTGATTTTTTTAAGTTGTTTCATTCTTATCTAACCCCGCTTCTTGTTTGATGTATTCATTCCTGCTGACTTTTGGCTTTGTGGGCTTCATTGTCTCTGTTTAGAATATTCCTGAATAGTTTTCGGAATACTGGTTTGGTGTTCATTAATCTTGTAAGGTGTACTTTGTCATGTGATATCCTCATTTCTTTATTAACTTGAAGAATAATAAAGCAGGATACACTATTTTGGATAGGCAGTTGTTTTCTTTTAAGACTTGAAACACTTCATTCCAAAGCTTTTCAGTCCTGCAATTTTGTGTTGAAAGTCTGCTGTAATCCTGATGAGTTTACTATTATAGGTGATTTGTTTTGCTTTTCCCTGCCAGCTTTTAAGAAACTTGTGAAATTTTGTCTACAATGAATCATATAGAGGTATTTCTTCAATTTTGTTTTATGGTGTTCTAAAGCCTCTCATTTATATATTGAGTTCTATCCCCATCCTTATAAAGTATTCTATAATTTCTGTTATTAGATATTTACCCCATTCATGAGAGTTCTAATATCTAACCACAGCTAGCTTTAAGTTAATCTTTTAAGCATCATCTACTAGCTATTGGATGATTTTTATTTTTTTTTGAGACAGGGTCTCACTCACTATGTAGTTGAGACTGACTTGGAACTCACTATGTAGCCCAGGCTGTTCTCAAACTCACTGCAATCCTCCTGTCTCAGCCTCCCGAGTGCTGGGATTATAGGTATGTTCCACCACTCCCAGCTTGGATGAGTTATTCTTTTGTTCTTACATACTTTAAGGTTTTTCTGAGTAAATCACTATTTATTTTATTTTGTTTTTATTTCTGAAGCTATCTTCATATTGATCTTTTCTGATGTTTATAAATTCAAAATAATTATTTATAGGATTTTGGTTTGATATATATTGTGGACTGCACATTCTTCATAAATTCTTTATTAATACTTTGAATTGTTTGTTCAGCTCTTGTAATATTTTTCTCCAATAACCACATTAATCAATTTGTATGATAGCTCTACTTTTTTTTATTTTTTGCTTATGTCCTCTTTGAACTCATCAAGTTTCTTTGCTTCCATTTCAGTCATTTGGTACAGAGTATCTATTTGGTGTTTATTTTTTCTCAGTCAATGGCCTTTTGTTCTGCTTTGAAAGAATTGTGAGTCTTTGGAGGCCTGTCATTGCCTTTTTTTCTCATGTTCCTATTTTTTGTGAGCTGAAAGTTGAGATCAAATAGAGTCAAGATAGTTAGTTAATGATAAGCAAATTTCTTTCATTTTTTTTCAGAGACTTGTTCTTGATTTTCTCTAAAGTTATTGCATACCATTTCAAATTATTCAATTTAACTGAGTAGGACTCTGTCATTGTGTTGCAAGGCGACAACTTCTACTGTCTGTAACAGCACCAACGTATCAAATCATACATCAGTTCAATAAAATTTGTCTTTATATTTGTACTCTTTTGTCAATATCCCTTTTAGATTACATTATGCTATTTATAGTTCATTTGGGATGTGGAGAGTGGAGGAAAGTAAGAGCAGGAAAAGGGAAGAGTATATATTAGCATGAAGAAAAGGAGGTAAGAGAAATGTCAATAGGTAGAAAGAAAAATAAGAAGGTATGCTCTATTGGAATAATTATATGGATAAAGGGCTAGCACTTAAAGGAGGTGGAGGATATTTTATAGTCAGAAGAATGTATTCATTTTGGTGCAAGTGTATTTAGAGGTTGAGTGAGGATGTTATATTGTTGGGATCCTGATAAAATATGTATATGTTGTTTTCTTTTCATTCTCTCAGCCCAATTTTGTTAAGAATCACCCTAATATGTCCTTGAATGATACTGTATAATTTAGAGCACTGGTTACTTTTTATTCTCTAATCCATATTTATAGGTGCTTGTTATTTTATGCAGTTAGATAAATGGAAAAGAGGAGGGGAAGAAAAAGAAGTGAGATAATCAAGAACAAAGGAAAACAAAGAATAGAGGGGAAAGATAATCAAAATATAAGTGAGAAGAAACACTAAAAGAGGGAGCCGGTCAAAGGATAAAACCTAGAAAATTAAAGCACAATAAGTAAATACCAATGAATAAACAAGACTCAGAGGAAAACACAGAAAAGAAAGAAAAAGGAAAAGAGAAGCAATATGCCTAAAGAGAAAAGAAACAAGGATACAGTAACTACAAGAATAAAAATAGAAATAAAAATAAAAACCTTCACATGGGTGTTGCAGCATTAACAGAATACTCACACAGCTCCCCCTACACCGGCATCACAGTCTGATCTTGAACAGTCAGTTCCCCACTGTGGGCCAGACAATTACCTGCCCAAGGCCGGAATTCTGTGGCTCCCTTTGAACAGATGTCCTGGTCATGAGCTGCGCTGTACATGTGATCTACCAGCGACCTCCCTGGATCATTTTTTAACTGACTCACAGACGAGTGAATATGGAAGACTCCTCCGTATCTCCCCCGCTAGGCTATACGTGGCCAAAAAGTCACCACCCCAGCCATCATTCAGAGTCCAGCTGCCTGCAGATGTCTATCTGCTTTAGCCCATCTGCAGAACTTAGAGCCATACCCAGGCTTGGCTGCGTGCCCACCTCCTTCAGTGTGGGATGCTGGTCAGGATCTCGCCGCACATCGTGTCTTTCCAGTTACTGAGCACCCACTTTGTTCTTGTTCCACAAATCCCTTTTTTGCTTAGACTCTAGTGGCCTTTCTCTCACAGCTCTCCCCCACCTTTCCGCTTCCACATTATTCCTTCAAAAACAATGTCCTGTAATCGAGAAGGTTCTGAGGGTCGCCAATGGACCCAGCCAAAGGTCCTGGCTGTTCCACAAACAGCATTCCTCTTGCATGTGGGAGGGTAGGAAGACTTTTCTCTATGATGCGCAAGTTCTCTCTCTTCTTTCCACAGTCCTACCATGCCCCACTATTTTTGGCCTGCTACTGATGAAGTCCTTCACTCTCAGGCGAAAGTGAGTAAAACTGTATGAAAGGTAAATAAATAACGCAAGCTATGTACATATCGGAGGAGGGGAATTAAAAAGAATGAAAACCTTGATGTAACAAAGAAAAAAATTATATTCTTTTCATTTTTTACCTAAGGGCTGTTGATTATCTTTTCTAAAGGAAAGTAACTTTAAGCCTCCTGAATAGCTGCCTACAGATGTTCCTTATTAAGAAATATAGTAGTAAATGCAGTAAATATTTTCACTGTTACTTTATAAGAAAGAAGAAAATCTCATTATACAGAAAAGTGTGTTTTTAACAATTATTTTCCCATGAACATCCCGTAAACCATTTTTCTTCATTAAGTGAAAGTTCAGACATATTTTGTGGGGAAATCACTAGCCAGTTTTAAAACTTAGACATTTTTTTTACATAGAGCTAGCATACAAAAATCAATGTGTCTGTATACCAACTATTCAATTTGTGGATATAGAAGTCTCACTGGCGGTAGGAGGAAGTGAAAAGTAGTGACTCCGTGTAGAGATGAATCAGAAACAACTGAGATGGAATAAGATGCCTTCCTCATATTGATCCTATGACCTTCAGTATCAAACACTTTGTAATAGAGACTACTTTGAGGCTATGTCTAGGGAGATTGCCCTGACAAAAGGTCCACTACACAAACTGAGTAGCACAAGAAAAATATAGTGTATGAAGAGTAATATGGAAACATAATGGTGTAGCTGACTTGGCATGTTTCTAAGAATCCACTAACTCAAGACCTGAAGAAGATGAGTCCAATAAATTACTTAATGAATTTATTATAAAATTTAAAAATTTAGGAAATATTTTAGTTACTTTTCAAAAATTGAATAATTTATGTTCATGCTGTACCTCATCTTACCGAACTTTTTACATTGTGTGTATACACACATGCGAAGTGTGTCTCACACAAGATAAAGCAACCTGAATGGAAGCCTTAAGTAAGTTCTCGAAATAAGGGAAATGTTGATAGACTATAGAAAATGAACTTTAAAATGCATCTTGACTTAATCTCAGGAGGAAGATAATTTAATGTAAGATAATCAATAAAGATTGTATATTATCTTTGATTTTGAATGATCTCCCATTTTCAGCAGAAATCACTGTTGAACTGTGCTTTGTTGGATGTCGGATAGGATAGGCTTTAAGCTCTCCATTTGATTTTGGTGATGAGCTGCTTTAATAACTCAGGCATCATTTATCCAAATAAAGAAGTGATACAAGAATCACTCCTAAGTGCTGAACACACAGTTCCAATAAAATTTAATTTTGGCATGGAGACCTAATGTTACTTGTGTCAATATGATTTAACTGTTCTACAAAATTAATCTCTCATGAAATATGACTAAAAATCAAAGCATCCACTAAATAATTCCCCTACTTGCTTCAAAAATCTTTTCACTAATTCCTAACATCAACATAACAAATTAGCAAAGACTGGGAGAATTAACAGAAGTTTATTCTATCACAATTTTGGTGGAAATCAGAAATGAAAGCATCAGCAGAAACATACTTCTGTGGAGAACTTGGAGAAGAGCTTTTCTTACCTAATTTAAGCTCTGGTGTTTTCTATTAATCCTTTAAATTTTTTAGCCTCTAGAGACACTATCTAACAGAGTCTCCATCATCACTTGGTGGGTCTCTCCGCCCATGATGGTGGTGGAGGTATTGTATTTGACCTGAGTTCTAATTCTTTTTTTTGCTATATTGAAAATGTTGAATTTATCTTTTAAAAATAAAGAAGCATTTTTTGAGTCCCTAATTATTCAAGAACCTACAGTTTCAAAATTTACTATTTTTCATAGATATCTGCTATTATGATGATATACTACTATTGTTCTGTCTTGCTTAAACTTCTTGAATTTTGAGTCCATAGGGTCATGCTACAAGATTAAAAAAAAAAAGGACAAGTAAGGGCCTAATCCTTGCCTTCATAACTTCAGAAGCTCATTCTAATTAAATATGCATATATATCATTTGTGTATGTCATACATAGGTCATTGACAAAACCTAAACTATGTCTAAATACATATATGCAAATGTACACACAGGCAAACACAATGATTTTTACTTAAGCTAATGTCTGTTTTTTTCTATTCTGCATTTGTAAATTGATTCTGTGATATATAGTGATTAAAGAAAATTCAATACCTATTCACAGAATCTTGTTGCAGTGAACATATTCATGACACTACCTAAAACCATTATCTTCTTTATTTTAAGTAACTTTTCATACAACTAATTGCATCCTGTTCTCTTATTTTTTTATTGATGTGGTATCTTTCAATTTCTTTATTTTCAATTTTTCTTCTTACTAACATAGTCTAGTAGAATAACTTCTATAATATTCATGGCAACCTCTTTTAGATTTTATTATTATTTTACTGAAAGCTATATTTCTATTTTTATAATTTTTAATATTGCCATTTGGACTAAGTAAATATATTCTCAAATTTCACTTGATATAATTTTGATAATAAATACATTTTGAAAAAGTATTACTTTTCTTAAAATTATTCATCAATGTTAAAACAAACAAGATGAAAAAGCAAAAGAGCATTCCAAAAATCAGAGTGAAAATGGTAAAAATAGTAATAACATAATTTTTTAGGGGTGGATTTAGTCATACATTTCTAATGGAAGTGTAAAATATTACAATTGTTATTTACTACATAGAGAATATTGCAGCAATGGCTATTAAAACTATAAATACACAATAATCTAGAAATTTACAGCTTACGTCTTCCTAATTTAACCATACAAATAAGGTCATCAATAATATGGAGATACCTTAATCAACTAGAATTACAAGTTCCATTTGGTCCAGTTATTCCCCTGCTGGGTATCTTCCCAAAGAATTAAAAGAATCATACCACAGTGATATATACTCACCCATGTATATAGCAGTACAGTTGTAATAGCTGAAATTTGGAAAAAGCCCTATTGCCCATCAATTGGAGACTGGATAAAGAAGATTTTTAAAAAATATATAAAATGTAGTAGTAGTCAGCCATAAAGAATGATAAACTAGAGACATTTATAGCTAAGTGGATGAACATTGAGGACATAATCTTAAATGAAATTAATAGGACACACATGTATAAATACCAGGGAGTTTTTCTGGTGTGATAAACTAAAAGTGTAAATAGGGTCAAAATGTATAATTGATATTTTGTAATAGGAAGAAAAGGTATCAAAGTATTGGGCAAATGGGAAGAGTAAGGGAAAGGTAAAAAGGGAATATAAACAATATGAGAAAAGGAAAAAATGTATACAAAGTCTTTGTAAATAGAGAAGGGCAGAGGGGAGCAGAGAGGGCAGGAATATGGGGGAAAAAAGGACCAAGATATGTCATGCAAAGGTACAAGTTCCCAATGATGAATGTAACTGTATTGTATATCTAAAATATACCAGTAAAATATTCTTAAAAAACAACAAAAAAATAAAATATCAGTGAAATTTTCGGTGTTAATAAAACAGAGGAGAAAATTTAAAAAACATATGTGATTTTGAAATTACACCTTGTGTAAGTTTAAAACCCTAAAAAATAGAAAAATACCCATTAACAGGATTATTCCTGAGGAAAAATAATGAATCAAATATTTTATGTGTTAATTATAGTTGAAATCTTTATGGGAGGCAATGAAAGAAATAATGTAGAAAATTAAGATATAACTATTTTAAACTGAGTGGAAATTATACTGTTTTTTATATTATTAAATTCATCTTACTAGAAAAAAGTTACAGTTGTATTCACATAAAGAAATTACTTACAATAAAAGATTGAACTTGTTACCCTTTGGAAGCACATATGTATTCTATTTGATAATGTGATATTATCATGTATGCTTGACTTTATGGCTTGGTGGGTGAGATCACATGTGAGAAAATCACTCTCTCAAGAGTTATGTGATAATTTGGAAACACATGATCATTTTTTTTCCTTTGTTCCCTGCCCCCCATGGTCCAGTGGCAGGCCCAGAACTTTTTCTCAAAAGCTAAGTAGTTTTCTGCCAAGGATAGAAGATCATTCTAAAAAATAGTAAAGGTCTGTACTGCGACCGTGGCTTGTCAAAGACTCCAGATTACAGCCCAGCATTCAACATGGGATCAATGGCCCTTCAAGCTTCATTGGATTAATTGCCTCATATGGCCCAAGTGGTATAGCTACTTCCACAGAAGGCGGGACTTGTCACAGTTCCTTCTCTTTTTCTTGGTTCCACTCAAAATTACTAGAATTTGGGATAGCTTAGTAGAGTAGGATAATAAGTGCAAATGAGAAATACATTACCTCAACAATTCAAAGATAACACTCACAGCTGTTCTTTCTTGGTTGTAGAAAGGGAAAGATGCAATAATTTATATTAGAAAAGATACTTCCACGTGCTCAAAACAACTGGACCAATAAAAATTTCATTAGAGTAGAAGACATTTGCATTTTTGTCAGATTTTTTCCCTTCCCATTAACATTCAAATGTCTTACCAATATATTTAGAATTGTCACAGACTCTTACTTACTAGATTCAGGCAGCATCATGCATCAATAAAATGGACCAGTGTTTTATCTTTTAGGAAGGAAATGTGATCAAGATTCATATAAACCAAATTATGATTGAGCTCTGGACAGTTAATAAACCCTTGATGTAGGAAGATAAAGGGATAGTAATGGCTTTGCAACAGGAAGAAGGCTGTTTCTTCTGTTTCATATATACACATATATGATATATGAAAAAAAGGGATTTTCCAAATCAATTGCCACAAATCAGGTAACAAGGGATATGTTGATTTACTCAAGCAATTAAATCATATCTGCTGAAGTGACAATTGGAGACTATATAATTTAATGTAAACTAATCCACTGTCATTCTTGAAGGTCTGTCTTCTGCTAAGACTACACAAGAAGGTTGATGGGACCATATGTTCCCTAATGATAGCACCAATTTCCGCTGTCTTTCCAGGGATGCAGTACATCTCTAGTTTACTATTTTCCTACATGAAGACAATTCCACTGGCTTGCAAACCACCTTTATCTCTGAAATAGCCCTCACTCCACAGCTCAAGGAATCAATCTGTACTACAGAAATTTGACTAAAACTCTTTATTTTATAACTTAAATAATCAGAAGATAGGCTCAAGGACACACTTAAAATTCATCTAAATTGATCTAAAATTCATTAATTATCTAAGCTCCATATCTGCCTACTCTAACTTGAGGGTCCCAAATGATGTTTTGTACCTGTGGAGAGTTCAGTTTAGAGCAAGTATCAATTAATTCCCCAAAATATCACAGCCTTCTTTGGAGAAAAGACTGGAAGATGATTAACTCTATATATGTTTGGCAATTATTTAATACCTGTTCTCCTCTTGGAGGAGTTTTAAGTCTTTAAACTGATTCATATCAGGGAATGGATTCCCTAGATCCTCTGAGTGTGGGTAAGTCTTAAATGACAGATCAAGTTTATATCAATAAGCAGATCCTTTGCCTATCTTCATCTGAAACATACAAAGAAATATGTAACTCTCCGAGTTCATATACTTTGGGCATCATTTAGGCCATTTTCAACTTAACCATCAGCCAAGCAATCAAGTACCATAATTCTGAATCCCTCCAATGAATGCAGAAGTTTTGCGTACTGATTTTCCTATTCACTTCATCTAAGATTATACCTTTACAAAGTCATCTCTCTACATCATCGGAATATGGATTGACCAAATCACAGCACAATGAATAGTCAAATTGATACATAAAAGTAGCTATTACTGGTGTTTATAAAAAAAAAAAACCTTTTGAATATATATTATTTTCTCTATTTTCAAAATAAAGTCATTTTTCCATTTGTTTTATTTTTTATAACATCAGTTATTTCTAGTTTAATTTTATGTTGTTTATTTTATAATTTCTTGAAATTAATCCTAGATTCTTTGTTGTTTATATGTATTGTTTGAATTACTGAATGCTATATTATTTATATTTTTCTATTTTATTTTCAGCTGAACTTTTCCTATATTTTCTTTTATTTTACTCATCTATGCAGTTTATGATTACCATTTTGTAACTTCTTTCATAGAAACATTAATAAACATTCATATTTTAATAATTCCCAATTTATATTCAGCAAAAATATCTACAGTCAAAAATTTGATTTTACTTTTATTTTTATTGTTATGTTGTTAAAATATGACATATAAAGTGATCATTTTTGCTCAGGTTATTCAGATTTTGCCTGTTGTTAATTAAATATTTTCAAATGTTCTTTGAGAACACCATAATAGCTATACTACTATAACTATTGCTAAACACATTTTATTCATAGTGTGAAAGTTTTATTGGTCTACAACTACTCTTTCTCTTTTTTCTAAGGCTAGAAATTCTTCATTAATCATGTGTGTTTCTCAGGTGCGTGTGTATATATGTGTGTTTATTAGGAAGGTCCTTCTTATGAGAAAAAATTATTTCAGTATTTCCAGGCCTGTTTCCTTTCTTTCTTGCTTGTCTAGTGTTTCTTTTAATTTGTTATCAAAACTTTTCATTTTAAATTCACTTCTCTAAGAAAATATCTTCTTTTTAATACTTTTGATGAAATTTGACTACTCACAATTAACAAAATTGATGGACATAGCTGAATTTTTATCACAGTTGTATTATTTCCTAATTTTTCATGCTTCATAATGTCATTATTCATCCTAATTCATTTGATAGTAAAATCTGTATGTTATCTATTTAATTGATGCTTATCTTTTATTTTTATGTTTATAATAGATTGATAGTTCTTTCATATTTTTAAAAAATATTACCATTTATATTGCCCATTGTAGTCATCTCTCCATGGCCACCTCTATTCCACTACAATGATACTTTCATAAACTGATTTGTGTTCTTTTTCTTCTCTTTATTCCTGAAAAGAGATTAAGTCATCCTTAGTTCCTTATTTGACCACCATCTCCCTGAGTATCTGAGATTATTTAATATTTATATTTTTAAGTCATTAATTTATAGTATGCTTTATACTCTTTAATGGAGTCTTTATTTATCAATTATATTGTATTTTCCAACAGTTACAGTTATCTTTATAGCTTTAGCTACATTTATATGGCAAGTGTCAAAGATCTTCATTGTTTACCATGTTCTTTTTCCTTCCCCACTTTGCTTTTGTTTGTTTGTTTTGGTACCAGGGATTGAACTTGGACCTTGTGTTTATAGGCAGGCAGTGGAACCACTGAGCTAAATCCTGGGCCCTTTCCTTCATCATTTTGTGGTCTTCATTTGGAGTTATTTTTGATTGCTTAAAACAACCTGTCCTATAATTTTCAGTTGAGTTACATTAAAGATTATGAACTCTGAGTATTTCTATTGTTTTTGTTTGTTTGCACTTTTGCTTTTTGAGGGATAAATGATACGTTTTATGGTTGTAAACATTAGAATATATGGTCACACTGCTTCTATAATATCCTGATTTTTTATGTCAAAAATATGCAATACTATAAATTGTATTGTATTTTAAATTGATTTTGGGTAACAGTTATACTAGGAAATTACAGAATGAACTTAGTCTATCTCTTGTCTGGAAAATCAAGAGAAGTGGCAAAATATATATATTATAAAACAATTTGAATGCTTAAATCTGGAGTATTAAGTGAAAATTATTTGAAAATTTAAAACTGTTTTTATATATTGAATATAATTTCTAACTCCAAATACAATACAGCCATCAAGTTATGGGAAATTTTTTAATGAAAATTCAATCTCAATGTTTTTCATTACCAGCCCTGTTTTCAATTATTGATCTTTGAATATGATTCAGAAAGATAATATTAAACATATTCAAGTCACTAAGTAAAAAGCAAAGTACTTTTTTTTTTTTGGTACTGGGGATTGAACTCGGGTCCTTGCGGTTGCAAGGCAGGCCACCGAACCACTGAGCTAAATCCCCGGCCCTGCAAAGTACTTTTTTTTTTTTGGTACTGGGGATTGAACTCGGGTCCTTGCGGTTGCAAGGCAGGCCACCGAACCACTGAGCTAAATCCCCGGCCCTGCAAAGTACTTTTTATTCATGTGAATTTTTTTATGAACATGCATAATAGGGCCCTGGATTTAGTTCAGTGGTTCCGCTGCCTGCCTCACAAGCACAAGGACCCCAGTTCGATCCCCGGTACCAAAAAAAAAGTACATAATAAATTCAATACATATCAGTGTCTGAGTCATGATAAAGTCATGTATCTCAAAGTTATGATTCAAACATTACACCATCAGACTGAAAATAACGGTGGTTTCCAAATTTTAAAAATGAAGTCATTTTTTTGTATTTTTAATATATTCTTTATTTTCCAGGATTGGGGATCAAAGTCGGGACCTTGCCCTTGTAAGGCAGGCAGCGGCACCACTAAGCTAAATCCCCAGTCCTATTTTTAATACATTCTTGTTTTTGTTGTTTGTTTGTTCTGGTATCGAGGATCGAACTCGTGTCCTTGCTTTTGAGAGGTAGGTAGCAGAATCACTGAGCTAGATCCCCATCCCTTTAATACATTCTTATATTTAAACATTCTGCTATTTTACATTTTATATGTACCCATACATGGTGCTTCTAATGTTAGTGCATAATGCAGTGATCCTAAGATTTTTCTGCCTGGTGTGGTGGCTCATATCTATAATCCCAGCATTCTAGGAGGTTGAGGCAGGATGTACAACAATTCTGAGCTTAGCCTGTGCGACTTTGAGATTCTGACTCAAAATAAAAAGTGGAATGAGGATGTTGCTCAATGTGAAGGTTCTGCGTTCAATACCCGGTGCTGACACAAAACATTTTCTACCTCTTTTTTCACAAAATACTTTATTTCAAATGAGAAACTATGGTCTTATTTTATATTTTAAGAATAATTAGTGGTAATAGCTCCAATTCTATTAATTACATCTATGATTCTTTTAAGCAGAACAGACCAAAGACATTAGAAATAGCTCATTTTTTTACGTTTCCATTAAGACAACATTTTAGTTTTGAAAACCTAAAAATACAGGTTTTAAATCTGTCATTTAGCAGAAAAAAAGGGAAAGATATTCACTCAAAGCTATCTTGACAATTTCTGTGGTCTGTAACAATGCAGTGCCATCTATTGGATAACATCATTTCCAAATTGTACTCAGAATAGCTCTTACATTTTACTAAAATCACAATATACCGAAAAGGCTTTTAATGTTTAAATCTATTAGGTTTTTTCATATACATACAAAAAATATCTTATTTGGTACTGTTTGGTGACCTCAGGATATCACTGAATTATCTTCAAAGAATAGTTAAAAGAAATCATCATTTACATACAGTGTTTAAGAAATCACAAAAGCAAATTTGGTAAATTCATGTATTTCAATAAATAATTTTCAGACTACAAATATAGAATAATATTGAATCTGCATCAACAAAGATATAATCTTGAAAATATATATTTTATTATTGCGGTTAGCAAGTATATATAAAATTTTGCAGGAGAAGGTCATGCAGTAATTTGGTACATAAATATGCATTTCTTTTTCTGGTAAGAAAAAAGGAGACATAAAAGAAGGAAAAGAGCCTAAGACAGAGACAACAAATCAAAGAGAGAAAGGGAAATACAAATTCTGAAATTTGGATTCAGGCTATTCAAAAGCTTTCTATGAGAATGTTACCTTTCTTGCAAAGTCCAGTATGGATTGAAAATAAAGTATTCTGTTTTATGATTGTAATAGTTGCTGGGAAGGATAACAGTTGTGGCAGTTTAGTCTTTGATCAAATCGGAACTGTTTTTTTTTTTGGTTAACAACATTGGTGTTGCTATTTTATTGAAATTTGGAGATTAGTAACATGTTCAAAGAAAAACTGCTGCTGAAGAAGAATGCCCACTCTACTTAGTTGTCTACATCTGTGAACAATTTGGAGTCTTGCTTTAAAGGACTTAATTTACTGCTAGAATATAGACTTGGAATCACTGACAGAGATTATACTTACGGCACTTTACAATGAGAGTCCTCTAATCTAAGTTCTCTATTTTGAGAAGCGGAAAGTACTGCTATTTTCATGTGCTAGGGCTGGAGCTCAGGAGAGGAACAGAGTTGAGGAGAGGGAGACTAGGTAAGTATGGGGTCCCAAATATATGTAACTTGGGCTGCTAAAATATTTTATTTTTATTGCACAAATGTCATTTTTATGAAGACGTTGAAACACAAGTTTAAAAATCTAGAGAAACGAAATTCTTCCCATTTTGAACAGACTGTGATTTGAAGGTCAGAATAGAATAAATTATATGCTTCCAAGTATGTATTTCATCAAGTTCTCTTATTTCTTACTCTTTATAATTTGAATGTGGGTTAAATATATTCACTCTCTATGGATATATACATGAACCTGACTTCAAGGGGCATTGAATCAGAATAAACAGTGTTGGAGATTTAGAAGCACATTTATAAAGAAAATTTCCAGTTTATCTCATATTAATAACTATGTAATATATATATTAAGTCTTAATTGACTCCTTTAATATATAAATATACATATAAGTTGACCTTCAATTCTGTTAGGCCAGAGAAATTTATTACTATACCAGTTTCTAGCTAAGAAAGGCATGTTTTATTTTTCCATGTCTATAAAATCTCATCATATATATGTATATGCATATATGCGTATAAACAGTTTTTTATAAAATAATTTTTGCAGTCTATTATTTTGTCCAAAGGCAAAGATAATATATAAGAACAGAAAAAGATAAGACATCCACCGGAGTAAATGGAGTTCCAATGTGACTAAAAGCTGACATCTCAGCAGAATCTTAGTAGACCAAAAGAGAATCAATCAGATAATACAAGTGAATATGTGAAGTGCTGAAAGAAAAAATATATATAAAAACAAGAATCCTGTTCCTAAGGAAATTATCACTTAAATTGAAGGAGAGATAAAGACTTTGCCAGAAAAACAAATTGAAGGAATTCATTAATTCTGGTCCTATCTTATAAGAAATGTTTCAGAGGCTTCAACCTGAAAGAAAAAAAAAAAAAAAACTTCTAATACATTATACAAAAATATATGGTCATATAAAAATTATTGAGAAAAATACAGACCTTTGGAAAATAAACAAATATCCAATATATTTGTGGGAAATAAATGATTTGCATTCCAAATAGGGAGAATAAAAAACAAAATGAATAAAACTAATGTAAAACTGAAAATATTTTAATGCACTGGCAATTTAAAAGATGCAAATTTAACTATAAAGTATGGGGATGGAGTTGGAATGTACAGTTATTTTTCTTTTTACCATGATAATTGTTAGTATTTATTTATAATAATTTTATCTAACTATGTTTTTAATAAGCTACATAGTAACCACAAAGCAAAAATGCATCATAGATGTGCTTAAATTAAAAAGCAAGGAAACAAAAAAAGAAAGAGTTTAAAGGAGTAAACAGGAATGAAGACTCTACACAATAATTAAAAATCAAGAAAACAAGTTCCAGGGCCGGGGATTTAGCTCAGCGATTCGGTGGCCTGCTTTGCAAGTGCAAGGAATTGAGTTTAATCCCCGGTACCATTAAAAAAAAGAGAAAGAAAAAGAAAAACAAGTTCTTATCCACCAATAATTACTTTTAATGGAAATGGATTAAATTTTCTATGATAACACGTAGATTGACAGAATGGATAATAAAACAAAAAGCATCTGTATGCTGCTTAAAAGAGACCTACTTATCCAGTAAAGATAGATATACATAGTCTGCAAGTGAACAGATGGAAAAAGATATTTTATGCAAATTAAAACAAAAAGTGTCCAGAAGTATCTATACCTTTATCAGATTTATTAAATTCAAGCCAGTATTGCATCGTGTTGCAATCCCAGCAATCTGGAGGTTGACACAGGATGACTGAGAGTTCAAGGCCACCCTGGCCATGCTGAGCTCAGGGTTGCTCTAACTACCTTATGAGTCCTTGTCCAAAAAAGCCAAAATAATTATAAAAAACAATGTAAGTTACAATTTAAAGAGTCAAAAGGCCATTACACAACCATAACGCAGTTAATACTGTCACAGGGTAAAATAATTTTAAACATGCATTCATCTATCGTTGGAGCACTTATGTTTTAAAACAAGTGGTTTTTTTCTTGGGTTTTGTTTTGCTTTGTTTTTTTTTAGTTTACCATGAATGGAAGACATGGAAAGTTTATTTTAAAAATGGGACACATTATCAGAATAACAAAAATAAGAGGATGGGAAAATTAGTTCTTCTGTATCTGTGCCAGAAGATACCTCCATCTTCCTCCATGACCACAAGGTATTTGGAGCCCATAACAACGAAAGAAGCTCTTCCCCAAGGTCACGGCCTGTGGGGCTGGCCTGCCTCATCAGCCATGTTCAGAATATAATTAGCCATGCCATCTTCTGTGGCTGCATCTGACACTACCCAAGACTCATTTGCTCCAGTCATCTGCAGGCGACAAATAGGGCAATTTCTGTATCGATCACTCCCTTTATCAATTCACTTCCGGCAGAAGCTGTGAGCACAGGGCAGGATGAGGTCAGTTCGTCCATCCATGCAAATCCAACACTCCTCCTCATCGGTCAGCTGCTTCACCCTTCCCATCCGAAGACTAGTCTGACAAGATGTGACAGAGGATGAGTTTTCATCAGGTTCTTCAGAGGTGGAGCACTGAGCCAATACTCCTGCTGCTTGACTTGTGATATCTTTATAAAGCTGAATGAACTGGTACAAATTCATGATCCGTGATGCTTCTACAATGCCACTGCTTTTGTTAATCTTGGTACAGAACCACTTTCCAAAAGGCAGAGGAATCAGAACCAGGTTGTACCTCAAACAGAAGATGCTTTTCCTGGCCAGGAGCCACTTTAGCAGTTACATCATTGAGTTCAGCTACTCGACCAAGAAATTCTTCATAAGTTAAGGAGCTACTTTATCAAACCAATGTGACGTGTTTTGCTACTTTTTCTTTTTTGTTAATAACCATCTGTGTCTGATCTGAAATTTGCTGTCCCATGATGAAATGATGTCTTTTATAATCCAGAAAAAGTGTTACCTCATATATTTCCACAAGTTCAAGACATCGTGTCCCAGTGGCAACAATGATCTAAAACAAGTGTTAATAGACATTAAAGGAGAGATAGATTCAAAACAGTAATAGTAAAAGGTGTTTTTTTTTTTTGTATTTTTTTCTTTCATTGAATGTATTGGTACATTTTACCTATATGGTATAGTTACATTCATTATTGGGATCTTGTACCTTTACATGACAGATGATCTTGGTTCTCATTTTTTCTCCTTGTCCCTGCCCTCCCTTCACCCACTCCTCCCCTCCCCATTTAAAAACATTTTATTTCCTTTTTTTAATTTTCTCATATTTTTCCCTTATTACCTTTCCCCTACCATTCCCACTTTCCCTACACCTTTAGCCATTTTCTTCACATTTCACATTGTCGGTTATCTCATTAGGAGCTTATGTACTATTACAGTTTATTCACACCAGAGAAACTATTTGGTATTTATACATGTGTGACTTATTTATTGCACTTAGGAGTATATCCTCAATATGCATCCACTTTCCTATGAATGAGTCTAATTTCTCATTCTTTATGGCCGAGTAGTATTCCATTTTATAGAAAAACCACATCTTTTTTATCCAATATCCAACTGATGGGCAAATGGGCTATTTCCAAGTTTTAACTATTACAAACTGTTCCACTATAAACATGGGTGGGCATATATCATTCTAGTATGATTCTTTCAATTCTTTTGGAAAGATACCCAGCAGAGGGATGGCTGGGTCAAAAGGAACTTGCATCCACACTGGAGGAAGGATGGCCTCTTTAATAAATGGTGTTGGAAAAACTGGATCTCAGCTTGCCAAAGATTAAAACTAGACCCTTATCTTTCACCATGCACTAAATTAAAATCCAAATGGATTAAAGATCTAAATATTAAAACAGAAACATTAAGCCTGCTGGAAGATAAGTTAGGCAGAACTCTTGAAGACATTGGCATAGGAAAAGACTTTATGAATGAATCCTCAGTAGCACGGGAACTAGCACAAAGAATCAACAACTGGTATCTCATCTTATTAAAAAGCTTCTGCACTGCAAAAGTAACCATCAACAGAACTGAAAGACAACCTACAGTGTGGGAAAAAAAATTTTACCAGCTGCTCCTCAGACAAAGGACTATTATCTAGAATATATAAAGAACTCAAAACAATCAGACCTCCCAGATTTAAAGACCCAATCCAACAACGATCCCCCCCAATTATAAAGACCTGATTCAAAAATGAGCATCTGAAATGAACATTCATTTCTCAAACAAAGAAGTAAAAGCAGCAAGTAAATACATGAAAAAATGTTCCACATCACTGGCCATTTGAGAGATGCAGATGAAAACAACACTGAGATTCCACCTCACCCCACAAAGAATGGCTGCTATCAAGAAATCAACCAATAACAAATGTTGGCAGGGTTGTGGGGAGAAAGGAACCCTTCTCCATTGTTGGGGGAGTGCAGACTGGTGCAACCACTATGGTAATCCATATAGTAAAAGATTTTAACAAGCTAATTTCATCACTGGACAGATCATCCAGACAGAAAATCAATGAAAAACATTGTATTTAAGTTTCAAATGAACTTAAAACAACATATTTGCAAATATTCCATCCAGCAGCTGCAAAACATACATTTTTCTCCACTGTTTCTACTCACCAGAGTAGATCATGCAAAAAGACACAAAGCTAGTCTTAACAATTTTTTAAAAATCAAAATTACATGAAATATCTTTTCAAAATCTAATGAATGAAATAAAACTAGAAATTATCTACAGGAAGAATTCTGGAAACTGACTAAATGAAAATTAAACAACATGTTATTAAACATCTGATTAAGTCACTGGAAAAATTAAAAAAAAATTCTTGAGACAAATGAAAATGGTAAAGCAATATATTAAATTTATAGGATAGAGCAAAAACATTTTAAGAGGGAAGTTCGAAACAATAGACACTAACTTCAAAAACATAGAAAAATATCTTGATAACATAGAAAAACATAGAAAAATATCTAACGATGTTTCTCAGGGAATCAGAGAATAACAAAAACAAACTAACCTCAAAATTAGCATAAGGAAAAATAACAAAGACCAAAGCAGAAATGAAAGAGGTTAAAAAATATCAAATGTAGATGAAACAAAAAGTTTTCTTTTAAAAAATAAAATAGGCAAAATTTTGATTAGACTAAAAGAATTGAATAAAATTAGTGGTGAAAAATGTATATATTGCAACTGATACTATAAAAATACAAAGAAGCATTTGATATTATTAAGAACCACTATAAGTAACAAGTTCTAAAATCTAGAGAAAATGGATAAAATCCATACACATAGAAAGTTTTAAGTCGTTTTATGAGACAAGCATCACTATCACTCTAGGACCAAATGAGAACACCACAGCTCAAAAAAAAAAAAAAAAAAACTACCTGCTATTAACTCTGGTTAACACAGATGCAAAAATCCTCAACAAAATATTAGCAACTCAGAGTAGCAGCACAATAAAAAGATTATTCACCAAGATAGTGTGCAATTCATCTCAGGAATATGAACAAAGATTACATTTGTGAAACAAAAACATGTGATAAATCATTAACAAAATCAAGCACAAAAATCACATGCACAGGCAATAAAAGCAAAAACAGATAAATGGAGTTATGTGAAACTAAAAAGCTTTTGCACGTCAAAGGAAGAATGATGAGACAAAATTCAGAGTGGAAGAAAATATTTGCAAAGTACACATCTGACGAGAGGATATCCATAACACATTAGAAATTCAAATGACCTAGTAGCAAAAAAATTACAATTTAAAAGAGGCTGACAATGAAATATTACTTCTCAAAAAACATACACAAATGGCCAAATAAACATTAAAAATGCTCATTACTATTAATTCAATGTGAATTAAAACCTCAATGACCTTACTTAGAATAGCTATTATCAAAAACACAAAAATTAACAAATGCAGGCAAGGGTGTAGAAAAAGAACTCAGAAACGATAGGTGAAAATATAAATTTGTACACATATTATATGAAACACAAGTGTTCCTGAGAACACTAAAACTAGATCCTGCAATCCCTCCATTAGGCCAGGCATAGAAAGACAGATATCACTCATATGTGGATGGAATATTAAAATGTTCATATCACAGAATTTGAGATTGGAATGGTTGTCACTAGAGACTGTAGAAGCAAGGACAGAAGAATGGGGTGGTCCACAGGTACAATACTGCTGCTGAAGAGAAATCATCTCTTGGGCCAGGGATTTAGCTCAGTGGTTCGGTGGCCTGCCTTGCAAGCGCAAGGACCCGAATTCAATCCCCGGTACCAAAAAAAAAGAGAAATCATCTCTGATAGTCTATGACACAGTACTATAATTAAGGAAAGTACATATTTCTAAAGTGCTAGAAGATTTTGAATATATTTACTGTAATATTATAAAGGTACAAGGTGATAGATTTATTAATTATCCTGAGTTGATCATTACCCAGTGAATACAGGAATCCAAACATCACATTGTACATCATAAACATGTACAAATATTATGTGTGAATACAAATAAATAAATGAGATTTATTGCAGAAAAGATAAGTCAATCATTTCCACTGGCAAGCACACGATCACACAAACACAAAGTTAAAACTTGATGCATAGTTTTTAAAAACTTTAAAATGCATAGCAATAAATGCAATATATGTATACTGAACATTATAAAATATTTGCATGAAAAATAAAGAAAACCTAAATGTATTTTTAAATTCACATTCATTGATTTTATTGCTACTGTTAAGATAATTATTCTGTAAATTAATTTATGAATCAACACAATTCCATTTAATTTGGCATCAATACTTTGGTAGAAAAGTTGACTCTAAATTTTAGTAGACATGAAAAAGACAACATAGTTGGAACAACTTGAAAAAAAATTAAAAAATTTGAGAACTCATGTGACCTGCTTTTACAAAGTTTTTAAAAACTGTAGTAATGAAGACATTCTGTTTATCCTGTGGAGTCCCTGGATTAAATTTTGTCAGTCAAATTTATTTCACGTGTACACAGTGGGAAAGTTTTGGAGATGGGGAGCAGAATCTTTCATATTAAATTTGTGTCCACCTACCAAGGCAAACTGCAGGGGAGTTTGGGTGCTTTACAGTTCAGGAATGTGCACACACACAAAAACATAATACAATCAACCAATCAATCAGTCAAACACAAAAACTCTAGCTGTCATTTTTTAAGGCTCTTAACATGTGTGATGAGCTGCAGGGCTGGGCTAAGGAATAAGACGCCACAAATCCTGCCCTTCATTCTGTTGTTTTCTTTCTTAAAAGACAATTTTCTCTACGGTCCTTCAAAGTAATCCAGTAAACATTCCAATGATTTTCTTGTTTTCTCCCCACAATTGTTACAAATTTGTCTCCTTTAAGGAATGCTCAGTGTAGGTCTCTGTCACTGAGATCTACAACGGATGAAACCTTTTGCATATTCATGTCAAATCAGAGTACTTATTAGTATAATGGGGTCAGTCTGAGGAGGACACAGATTGGCAAAGAGGTGCTCACAGCAGGGGCAGGTCTGGTAATATTCATAACAACTGCGCATCTGTCTTTAAATGCGTATCACAGTACTCTTTGGAACCACCTCTGAGTCCTCATTAATGTTCAACAAAGTGGAGAATCATTTATGGCCTGACCAAATATAAATTTGTAAAAATACAATACCACACCCATACAATATGTAATTTAACAACTTGTTACTAATTTTAGTGGAATTCTCTCATTTCTCATTAATGGGGCCATGGGACCTTCATCCTTCTCCTCCGTGACAGTCAGGTTTTTCCAGTTTTCTTTCTGTGCATTTTGGACATGGTGTGCAGGCTGTGTCATCCTGCTTCAAGTCAGGGAGCAAGGTGGAAGCTTTAGGGAGCTAGCTATCCTGCCCAAGCTGTGTTTCTGGGCAGATGAGCTTTCCTGGAGGGAGACCTGTCTATAACCGGCCTCCGGAAAAAGAGCTTTGTATTTCATTTCTTTGACAATGGGTAATAGAGCATATGAAGCTTTGCATGCTGTATTTGTAGCAACTTTTAACCACACCTGACTCCTTTCCCTCTGCCTCACGTGTAGGAAAGCCAATAACAAATCCTAGGCGTTCCTCCTTTAGCAGCAGTGGCAATGGGAAACCACAAGACTTCCTGCTATGAAGAACCTGCGCTCCAACCCTGCACTCCAGTTTCCATAAACTCAAAGGTCAATTCACTTGCCAACCTCATCTCCTAGCTCTCTCAACCCACTTTGAATCCTGAATGGGTATCAGGTGCCCTTCTCAGAGTCCTTCATTATGAGAGAAAATAGATGTGTTCACACCCTCTTGATGTACATGGTTGCCATCAGTCTTAATACTCAAAACAGTTTAGACGTAGGTTCCCCATTCTGTTTCTGCCAAGTGGTCACAGCACCGAGACAGCTGTTTTCTCAGTCCCAACAGAAGCTTACTATATGCTCTAAATATACAGAGGGGGGCTGTGCAAGAGACAACAGCTGCTGCAGGTAGAAGCAAACAGTTTTAGAAATAAACATAGACAAGTACCTGAAAGCAGCATAAGACAAAAGCCAGTGTGACTTGGAGACAAGAAACTTGTGTCTAGCAAAGAGCAGAATCTGTCAGTTTGTGAGTTACAAGGCTCTAGGAACAGAGTGGTGGTGTGATTAACACCAGGGAGAGAGTATCACTGATCACTGACTCACATGGCCCTCTGGGGAACTGAGGATATTGAATATAAGGCTGGTGGAGCTGAGATCACTGATTTTGTTGTCACTGCAAGGGAGGAGTCCCATGTGTTCTGAAGTGCTTTCCAGAGTTTGGCTAGCTATACACTGTTACTGTAAAAATTTAGATTTGAGGCATTGGGACTGAATGCATTATTATTCTCCAAATTTCATTCTGTGGCCTAAAGCTATGTAATGAGAATCTTTATTTTTCCTTTTATTAGATATTTTCTTGTATTGCATACTTATCTAGTAAAGAATAAATCTCGGTAAAAGGCTGACATAAAAGCCTGTGGGTTTTATTGTAAAAGCAAATTTCTTTTCTAGTTCATTTAATAATAATCAAATTATAGACACATAAAAAGTGAAAGCAAGTTATTCAATCTAGCACAGCCAAGACTGCCACAGTTCTGACCTAAGGATACAAATTACTTGTGTTGAAGCTATTTTATAAGGTATCCTCCCAGGTTAGAGTTGAAAATGTTCTTCTATAAACATCTTTTAAATGATCTTGATCTCAGCATGGATAAAATAATTAGACAATTTAGACAAATCAATAAAAGAGTTTAATGTGATGACACTCTATAAACAAAATCAACGAATGTTCATTTTGGAAAGTATAAAACATATAATCAATGAATCTGTAACTGTAGATACTAATCCCTGATGCACTTGAATAAAAGCTAGAAATTCACAACATATGGGACAAGAGTGATGTGAAATTTTAAGATATCCAAAGCTGTGTGTCTTGTGTACTAAGGCAATAAAATTATATTTGAATAAATCTACAAATAAATTACTATCTATACTTGAACTAGCATAATGTTTTTGGAGTCTGTTCCTTCCCGTCTTTGTTTTCCAATTATTTTAGTCTTATGTTACACCTAATATTTTTATTATTGAATAGCAATTTGCAGTCTTTTAAACATCAACTTCTTATACCCTGCGGATTTAAATCATC
This sequence comes from Fukomys damarensis, assembly GCF_012274545.1. Taxonomy (NCBI): domain Eukaryota; kingdom Metazoa; phylum Chordata; class Mammalia; order Rodentia; family Bathyergidae; genus Fukomys; species Fukomys damarensis. The sequence continues at coordinate 4,978,080 of NW_022900950.1, read as the reverse complement.
ACCATCATCCTTGTCACCACTATAATTAGCATGTAAAGGAAACCTGCGAAGCTCAAGATCTCTGGATTCGGTGTCACAAGATATGATTTCTTGACAAGTACACATTTTGGAGTAATGTAGGAATAAGAAAGATATTCACACACACACACCATACAGAAAAATTAAAATGGGGATCCTTTGTCCCACATTCCTACTACATTCTAACTGTATCTGAAAACACTTATTACTCTTATTACACTTATTACTCAAATAATTGTTGCTCTAACTGATCATAGTATAGAGAGATGCTTTACATGCACATTTTTAAAAATACTTATGTCAGGAAATACATGTTTTATTCATTTTAACTATTTGCTATTCAGCATCCTGTCCTACTATATATGATAAAAATATATAAAAATGTCATAACAACAGATAACTTCTTAATGGATAGAATGTTGAATAAAGCAATTTGGACTCTAAATGATTAGAATCCATAAAAACAATTTTTAAAATTCTGCAATGGGATGTTCTTGGGATTTTAAAACTTGACCTATTACTTAGATGGAAGCAGGAAGATTAAATGACAGCTAATAAAAATAAGCATTTTTCTTAGAAATTTATGTTTGTGTATATAGGAATTTAAGCCTATAACATTTTATAACATTGAAATTCTTTTGTCTTAGCTTTGCCATATCTGGGAACTATTTCAGCTTCAAATTAAAACTGTTGCATGTATATAGAAGAGAAACTTGTATGAACTCAAACTTCTCAATTATTAGGTGGAAGCTGGAAATTGATTTCGTAAATTGCTTTTTTGTGGTTGTGTTGCTTCTTTTGTTTTCAATTCTCTTCCCTGGATGGCTGGATGGAGGTGGGTGGAGAGGTCAGCATTCCCAGATCTGGTTGATCAGATTTTCAATTTTAGTGTATAGTGTTGAACCTTGTTATAAGCAGAGGAATATTGCACCACTCTCCTCCCCTTTGGGTCACCTTCCCCTCCCCCACAGGTTCCGATAAAGCAAGTCAAAGTTTCTTTGCAACTTAGAATAGGAACAATTGCTCTTTATTCTGGGGATGATTTTTGTAAATGTTGGAAATCAGGTTTATATGTAATGAAGAAGAAATAATGTCCTGAATGTTTTAATACATTTTGAGGTATAGAAAAAAATAATTTAATAATATCGGTATCGACACGTTTATTTAATTGATTCAGCTTTCTCTATTAATCTCCTCTGCTAATGCTTTTAACTTCTATAGTTACATCATGTGCTGACTTCTACTTAAATTCCAAATGAGTTTGTCCTTTATAACACAGTTCTTCCTGCAGACTGGATCTTCAAAGCCATTATTCTTGAAAATATAGAAGAAATTATTCTAGATCATCTGTGATAATATGCTTGAAGCAATTCTTTTGAGGTACTGCAAAGGGGAATAACTGTAGTTTTATACCTTTAATGATAATCCTAAATCTTTTCATTTCAGGCATTGCATCACAGAATTTTCTGAAAGATCATTTTCTTTCATTCATCAAATATGTTTGGTCTCACGGCACAGTGCCTGCTCTTTCATTAAATTTTGGCCTGAAAACACAGTGTATATATTCTAGTGTATTGTTCACAAATAAAATTTCAGAACATCTAACATTATTGACATGATTATATATAATTACTATCTTATTTAGAATTTACTAAATCCAAAGCAATTGAGTTACGTGTAAATTGGTGGGTTCAAAAATTGTATTCATTTATAGTGATTACAAATAAAACAATTACTTAGATGGATTTGCTTAGTCAAAATATTCACTTTTACTCCTAAATTTAAATAACTAAATCATAGTTCTACAAAGCTGAATTCTTAGGGATGATTTTTTTCTATATAGTATACATAGTCATAATTTATCAAGTGTAATTATGAACTAAACATCAAGATAAGCATCTTGTATATATTAACATCATTCTTATTTTCACATGCATCTCACCTATACACTATTACTTTTCTGTATCTCCCCAGAAAAGATAGTAGCACCTAGTAGAAGTGATATAACAAAGTTACAAAGCTGAAAAAATATATAAGCAGTTTCTTTGAAATCATTAGTATCTGACTCAAATATTCTATGTGTTTGATATATACCTCTTAATATATTCATGTTTTGATTTGGAGAACTGGATTTATATTTTAATTCATCTTTTAAAGTACATACACACATTATGCAAATTTTATATGTGCTCTTGAAAACACTTACATAGCAAATAAATTAATGACTAAGTATATTTTATTAATTTTATATGCCTAAAAGGTTATTTTTCTCAACAACCTAGATAAATATTCAACAATACCATTTTCACATTTTGTTTTATTGAATGATAAATCTACTGAAATAGTTTCTTTACATCAATAGTGAAATAGTTTTTTCACTATAACATGAGATTGACTACTGTGGAGTGATTGCATCATTAGAGAGAAATCATGAATTTAGTTATGCCTCAATGGACCATCAGGACAAATTTGGGACATAAAGGTGCATTGATATTGAAAATATATTTTGAGATATTAATTTCTCAGCTTTTCTGACATATGAAATGAAGATAATAAATAATGGGAATAATATATGACTTTTCAGAATATCAATCATGTAAAGCAAGTGACATTTAATATCACAATTTATTCTCTCAGTATTTAGCATTCCATTATATCGTTGAATTTTTATTAAATTTTGAGTATCTAACTTTTCCTAATTGTGGAAGTTTATCAACAATACTGACTTCAATGTTATTTACAAAGAAAACTTGAAAGATCATCCCATACTTTTTCACATAGTTGAGGAAGTTTAAATCAAGCACTAATCTCTTGACCCCCTCTTCAACCCAAATAGCTATATTACTTTTTATTTGTTCATAAATCATTTTCTGTATCCCCTCAATATATTTTATAGTCTCCTGGGGATAAAATGTGACTTATCAAGCTATCTTCTCACTTTGATCTCTCTGACCTGCTATACTCCTTATTCATCACATACCAATTCATGCTGTGAGATTTATGAGTGCACTGAAAGTGCTGAACACAGTCCTGGGCACTTGTAAAAGACAGATGAGTAAGGCAAACTCTGTCCTTTAATGTTCATATGTCTGCCAAGGAGATAGGCTTGTGAGGAAATAAGTAAAGAGAAACTAAAATTTACTGAAAGAAGAGCATGTGCACGATCTATTACATCACAGGGAAAAGAAGTTCTAAATCTGGAAAAATTAGAAAATGTTCTCCAAAGTAGAAATAATTTAACGGAGTTTACGAATTTCCCAGTTAATAAGGAGAAAAGGTGTTCCTAGCATAATAAGCAAAAGGGAATATGCATATGAAATTATTGAGAATAAGATCTCAGGATGGAAGTGCAAAAGAATGACAAAATATTTACTTTTAGAGAGAAATCTAAATGTTCAGCGCTATATTCATGAGACAATTGGTTATTTAAAACTTTTGATTCTGTTAATAATAACTTACTGAAATAGTTTTAAAATGTTATGGATTAACCAAAATGGAAAATAAGTGGAATAAAAATTATTATGGAGCTATTACAATATTCCATGTTAGAGATGATAAAGCTTGATTTAATATTTTATCAGGATAAATAATTTGGCTAGAATATAACGATAATGGGGTGACAGATTTTGTGATATTTGAATCCAGTTTGTAAAATTCAATTGATAAGACAGAAAGAGGGATTCAAATTAGTAATATAATTTACTGAAAAAAATAACTCAAAATTTGGTTTTCAAGTAAATAATTGAAATGCGAAAGTCAGTAACTCAGGAAATTAAAATATTTCACTGAGAATATACAAATTAAATCCCTAGCTTCATTTTAAGAATTTATTTGGGGCTTCTATGTGTTTGAAAATGCAAAATTGACATTGTAGAATGACCTACAGGTTTTAATATCCCTTTATTATTTTCATAAATATGCAGTTAGTAAATGCTGACCATATGCTTGCCCTGTGCAAAACTCAGTGTTGAACAGTGGAGATCTCTTTCCTCCTGGTAGGTTAGATTCTTCTTTTAGTAATGGAGAAAATAAAACATGGCAACACACACAAAGAACAGATCAGTGTGAATTTATTGGATTATGGTGGATTATGCATTGAAATAAATGAAAAATTAAGATAACAAAATATTGAAAAGATGAGTTTATTCCAAGGGGTCTCTGTCAAAGGTGCACTGGAACTGTGCCCTATATGACAAAAAGAGAAAGAAGCATCTTCCAGGTAGAAGCAAATACAGATGGAAATATTCTTGAAATGTTAAGAAAAATTAAGAGCAGTATTATAGAATTTTGCTTGAAATGTCATCTTCAAATGTGTGTTTTAATTCAGGTTTTAATGAAACAGAGATTCAACTTCAGGGAGTATACTTGTGAACTGATCTAAGGTACCATACAGTAAAGGAAATATAGAAAGTAAAATTCTGCTGAGTACAGGATTGACCTGCAGTCACTGGCTAGGCTTGTAGTGAAGACAAAGGATCTGTCCTTTGTCCACACATTAATGTGCACTTTCCCTTGGATAGAAAAAAATTCAGAATACACAGAGTTGAAAAAGGATGGGGTGAAGAGAAAGGAGTATAAAGCTCCACAACGTATCCTCTCTAATATTATTAGTTTTGATTACTTATGTATGGAGATGTGAAGGTCTGTTACATGAAACAAATCATATCAACTCCATCAATTTCCTTTGAAAAATAGAAGATAAAATTGAAAAGGAAAACATTGTGAAATGGTGATGTCCTGCTATAACTTGTCAGTGAATTTTTCAAAATTATTGCAGTGAATATTAAAGATAATTTCAGCTATCTTATTCTAAATTTAAAAAAAAATCTTTATAAAACAACAAATCACAAACAAACTAAAATATGTGATCCATGTCCTGATGGAACTGGTAAGCAGGGAGAAAGTATGGGAAAAGCCTAATGTTATAAGTATCAATAATTTTGGCACTGTATTTATGAAAAATATTTAAGGTAATTGAAAGAATTCAAAATTCAGATGCTTCATTTGGCAAACTCTCTATTCTTTCATATCAAATGTAAGCATGGGATTTTCATAGCCATAACACATATAAACTCAATAAGAAATGATGGTGTCTATATGGAAACGTGCATGTATAATTACCATATTCATTGCATACTTTTGTTGGTATTTAAAATAAATAGTAAATTCAATATATTCTTACAAGTCTTAGAGAACACTAGCCAATTAATAAAAATAAAATTATGCCCTAATATTTGTGAATTATGTTTAAATGCCTTACAGTACAGTTTATTCATAAGAAATATGGACTCACTGTAGGTTATTTTTTTAATTTTGATTTTAATAGAGCCTTTTATTATTAGCCATACTGCATGTTAAATACTGTACCTTCAATTATTACAAGCATCAATGTTAATTTTAAAGAGCCTACACAATGACAGAAACTGTGTTCATGTACTTTTGCTCTGATAACCTTTAGTAATCTATTAAAAGTTGAAAATTCAACATTTTTTCTTCCAGTAATTTACAAGATTTTTAAAAAATTTATATATTGTATAACATCTAACATGTAAAGACAACCTCATTATATAAGAGTCTCTTTTACCAACTAGTATAAATGAATGTTAAAATACAAGGAAGAGTGACAGAAAGACCATTATAAATTCTATTTTGGTATTATAATAGAGATAATATGCTGCAATTTAGTTTAATGATTTGCAATTAAAAAACTGTTTCAAGAGTTGCATGTGATTTTTTAATTATTAGTTATTAGTTGTTCCTGCATATGTATATTTTAAATCACATTATTTTGGCCATAGTAAATGATTAAAACTCTTCAATATATTAATATTTTATCTTTATAGAATCAGTAAAATTTGAAAGGAAGTACATCACTTTTCAACTCCCAGCATTTGGGCATTGTATATGATCATTTTAAGGAGAATTATTACTTGTGCAATAAGGGAACATATGCCTGTACATGTAATTTAGTACCTGGACTTATTTTTACATATAATTTGTACACCTCTACTCATATATGTGGTTTAGGTGTATTTTGACAAGAAAATAGTGGAAAAATTTAATAGGATACATTTATACATCCATTTTATATCCTAATATAGTATTAAAGAGCAATCTGTGATTTAATATACTAGTTAGCTAACACTACAATAAAACTGAAAATTGGGTGGATTAACAAGCCTACATTAGTTTTGTTTTGTTTTGTTTTTTTTTCACAGTTCCGGAAACTAGAAATCAATACAAGATGCCAGAAAATTCCTTCTTGATGGATGGAGAATAGCTGCCTTTTCTGCATTCTTGGGCACCTCCTCTCTGCTCTCACAGCTCTGGAACTTGTTTTGCCTTGAGTTTTCAGATATAAGACTCAAAGAAATACTGCAAGTTCTTTGGTTTCTCCTCCCCTTCTTGTAGCAGCCCCCTTGTTTTAGAGCCACCACCTTCTGAATCACTGAAACACCTCTTCCAAATACAGGTATCTTGGGGGTTAAGACTTCAAGGTAAATTTTGGAAAAGACAGTTCAATTCATAATATGTTACTTGATACTGTTTCATGCAATTACTTCATGAAAAAGTGAAGTAATTACTGTAGGATCATGTGACATGAAAATATCTACTTTCTTTTAGAGGAAAATGAAAATCTAATGAAATTAGTTTTGATTTTAGAATGTTTTAAAAGTTACATCTTTACCTTCACTTTATAACACACATGGCAGTTAGCTACGGAAAGTTTAAAAATGTGTAAAATATAAAAGCAATATTATTATATTTTGCTTTCTGTTTAAATATTTAAAAATGATAAGTATCTCAACAGCAAATGTAGAGTGTTGTTAAATGGAGAAATATCTTAATATGTGAAGAAACTAAAAACATCATCTTCATAAACTTCCTATAAAAATTACATCTAATACCAAATGCAAAGAGTTTGATCACAAATATCACTAGGAAATCTAAAGTATTTCAATCAAGCATTCATATTCTTAATGTCACACATACCATGACATCATATTGTATTAAGGCATTTTTTGCAATTACTCTAAAGATATTTAAAAACCAATATGTAAGCTTAATATAATTGAAGGTCACACTTGTATGTTTATGGATTTCATGCTTAAGTAGTTGTTTAAATACTTTTGCATATAATAGCTTTTTATAATAGCTCCCAGACCCTATTACACATTGTCAGTACAGTGGGAGATCAATAAATAAATATGTGTTCAAGAAAAAAAATGCAAGATTTCCTTTCAAGTCATGTAGTCTCCAACTTTTTATAAATTATTTGTTTCAGCTTGCATATCTCTTTATTTATTTCAACTAATACTTAGGATATTTAATAACTTTCATGTGGAAATATGATCTCTAATCTCTTCTAAATAGCTGTACTCAATTATGATCACTTCTATATTTTATGTATAACACTTCCATATTTCTAATGTTGACAGAATATTGCTGTTCATAGCATTAACATTATTAATTTTAGAAATACTAATGCAATTAGCATGGATATTATAAACTTTAGCCATTGTTTTTATTCCAATTTTATGCTCCACAAAACTAGATTTTTAATAACAGCTAATACTGATAAAGTTTCAAAATTATTCTGTAAAACTTGAAATCAAGAGAATGATTTAATAGTACTTGTACCAGAGGTTATTCTAGGGCCTCTCTGTGGCAAGCTCACCAAACACTGTTCCATACTTTATCCTCTGTCTTTCAGGGGTATCATTATTTTTTTTCTCTTTTCATTTTGTTTTTTGTTTTGCTTTTTTTAAATTTCTTTCCCTAATTCTGAGATTTTTAACTATTTTGGAAATATTTTGGCAATATTTTCTCTTTAAAATAAGAAGTATATTTGGTGGATGCATATTGAGGCCATACTCTTAAGTGAAATAAATGAGTCACACATGTGTAAATACTGAATAGTTTCTCTGGTGTGAAAAACTAAAGGTGTAAATACCATCCAAATGGTATAATTGACAACATGAAATAGGAAGAAAAGGCTAAAGGTGTAGGGGAAGTGGGAAGGGTAGGGGAAAGCAAACAAAGGAAAAGAAAAAAGTATGAGAAAAGGAAAGAAATTTTTGTAAATAGTGAAGGGAGGAGGGAGTGAAGAGAGGGAAAGGGCAAGAGGAGAAAATGAGAACCAAGACCTGTCATGTAAAGGCACAAGATTTCAATGACGAATGTAACTGTACACCTAAAATGTACCAATAAATTCAATGAGGAAACAAAAGAATCAATAAACTCAATGGAAAAAAAAGCGTACATTTGGAAGGATAAAATTCTACTATGGTGTGAGACAAATTTTAAAAATACATTGGATCTTTAACTTATGAACTTAATTAGTTCCCAAAGGCTGGTCGTAAGTCAGCTTGGTCAGTTGAAGGCCCAGGCTTCTCTACTCAGCCTTCAAACCCTCTCTCCTGGGTACAGGCAGATCTCAGTGTCCTTAGGGAGATATTGGCCCAGGGGTTCTCACTTAACTTCCCACAGGAAAGTATGATGTAATTGTTCCTTCCAGACTCTTTGAGTGTTAAATCTGTATCTGAGACCATCTGAATATATGTGGCCAACCTTTGAGTCTTAACTCAAGACTTTGGTCATAAGATAAAACTAAAATTATGGTCATAGCCCAAGTTGTTCCTATGTCAAGCTGGACATAATTTGAGGGTTAACTGTACCATGAAATATTCTTGAAATATCAATATATTAAATAAATTCCCTAACAAAAATGATTTATTTAACTTTTTAATATAATGTATACCAAAATAATTTTCCAATATAACATTTCTTGTTTCCTTAGGAGTCATGCATGTTGTGAGTAACATACATAGGGAAATAGAAGTGTACAACTCTCAAGTTATTTTTCTGAATCATAGTACTTAGGAAGGGAAGATCTGCTGAACATAACAGAATTTTATGAAAATAGGCCACTTTAAGACCAAACAATATACAGTTTGTACAAAAGCAATCCTATATGATAAAGAAAAATCTGAGGCAGTCCAAACACATAAGATAACACTAGGAGGGGCCTGGGGTTTAGTTCAGCGATGCCACTGCTTGCCTTGCAAGTGCAAGGCCCTGAATTCAATTCCTGGTACAAAAACAAACAAACAAACAAACAAACAAAAACACTAGGAAATTAATCCCTAAAGTTCCAATGGGCATTCTCAAAGATAAAGTAACATAATATTTTCATGTTTTTGAAATTTCTTGATTTACATCATTCTCTCAAAAGAAAAATATGTAAATGGATATACAGATTAGACTAGAGGAGAAAATGCAAATGCGAAGTGAGGCTATACATATCATATTGAATAAAGCAATCATATTTGCTACATCAAGCATATAAGCACATCACAATAAATTCTCCAAAAAATAAAACTAATAAAATAATAATGATCAGTGTTTTCAGCCTTTGCACAAGACCATCCATAAATGTTTAGCCAGAGGCTGTATTTTACTTTTTTTGCGATGAGAGTTTGGGGAAATGCAAAAACAAAATCAGGTTTAGGTTTTAAAATATTCGCTCTACATGCTGCGGGAGAATCAACTGTCAGAACTCGGTGGCGTAATAATTTGAATAGCACAATAAGTTAGGAAGCTAAAGAGTTCTCCAGGGGACACAATGTTTTTTTGCACGAGGTTATTCGTGATAGAGATACAAGCAGAAAAACATTGCATATCTGGGCTTTATTTTCAGGTTGAGTTACCTGGATTGTAATGATTGTGTGTGTATAGCATGAGAGGAAAAGCATGAGGTAAGCAGGCGTGTCGGTCACCTTTCCTGTTGCTGGGACAAAACACCGAAAACCTGCAACACTGAAGGACAGGTTTGGTTTGGTTCGGGTTTTCGAGGTTTTGATTTATGGAGGACTGAATCAGGAACTGGAACAAGAGGGTGTGGCAGAACAAAGCTGTCCAGTTTACGGTTGCTGGGAAGCAGCAAAGGAACGTAACAGAAAGAGAAGGTCTGGGGACAAGAATATCCAACCAAGCTCACACCTCCACTCTAAAGCAGACACACCCAGGAGTGCACTTCATCAATTACTTGGTAGGCTTGAATCAATCGGGTTAGCAATCCACCTTCATTTTTCACAGAGTGCTAACTTCCAGCTTTTCCAAGCAGGATAATTGGGTGATGAGAAAGACTGCATACAGTACTTAAGTGGAGGATTTAACGGAAAGAGTAGGTTTTGGATGATATAAAAAAGGAATAAGGCAGAGCTTTTAATTTTGTGTGCTAGAATACCATTTATCAATTCTAGTCAATTAAACAATGGATTCAAAATTTACGGAAAATTTGACAGACATCTATAATCACAGTCCTTTTAAGAAATTATTAGAAATGTAGAATTAAGGAACAATTCTAAATGCAGGTAAGGCAAAACTGACATTTGACTACAGAGACAGAAAGATGCTAGTAAAAGCATACTTTGTTTCCAATAATAATTGAAGCAACTTATTCACTCTGTAGATGTGCCTGGTATGGGTTGTACAGGAAAATCGGTGAAGGGCCATTTTTGTACCTTAGAGTGTAGTACTAAGGACAAATATTTGTTATATTATTAATGAAAACTTTTTAACTCTATAGGAAGCAATAATAGGACAATTTTCCCGTGGGTGAAATGACAGGCTTCCCTGAGAAAAGGTAAGGCATAACTTGGTGATAAATAGTTCACATAATGAGGAGAAAGCAAAATATGTGGGAGGTTTTCATGCAAGCAAAAAAAAAAATTGCCTCTCATGAAATTAGAAAATTTTGAGTATAAAGCAGAATTTCTCAATACTGAGTAGCATAGAGATATTTTAACAGCATGTAATCAGTTTGGCTAAAGTAGTCTGCAGTGAAGGTAGGTGGTAAAGTGCTTGAATGTAGTTTCACAGGACAAGGAAAGGAGAACATTTGATAAATGTGTAAAGAAAATTCAAATGGAAAGACTATTGCTAAAATCTTGCCTGAAGTCCAAATGCTCTTTCCTTTCTGATGGTTAAAAATGTAATGCTTATTTTAGCACTATTTCTAGAATTAAAACCCAAAATATGATGACAGGAGCCCCTTAACATTCTTTTTAAAAAGTGGATTCCCTTGGTCCTTGAAAACCTGCTATAAAGTTACTAATTAATATTTGGCAAGGAATTGGGAAAGGTGTATATTCCCAGACATGCCATAAAACATCTAAGGTAGAGTGTGAAATCAAGGCTACAGTACACCCATTAATAGGATTTATAACTATGTTTTAACTTCGAGTGTAGGTGGAAAGAGCACCAGACAGCTGTTAAGAGGTTCAAAGTAGAAAATATGCTACACTATTCATCAAAAATAAGGCACTAGGGATATAGAATTTATTTTAAGTTGCTGGAAGATGTTGAAGAAACTTGGAATTGATATTTTGAAATCTTAATGGACTTTGTGATTCAATGGATAATCTAATATGATGAAACTCTTAGGAATTTGTGAAACGGGAATGTTTACTTATGAACAATAATATCATTATGTTTGAAATTTTAAAATATCAATCTAAACTAGGAAAGGAGTTTCAAAAGAATTTTTGTACAGAGAATCACTTAGGGAACACATTAAATGTAAGATTTGAAATTATGAACTATAAGAAGAAAACCAAAATATTTATATTAGCCTGGGCTGAATAATTTTTTGATTGACCCTATTTAAACAGAAAATCTAAGTAAAATTTGACAAGTGGAATTACATTAAACTACACAGAAAAATAAGCAACAAAAGGAGACAACTTACAAAAGTAGAGCTATTTGAAAACTATGCATTTGACACAAAGTGAATATACAGAATTTATAAGTTACTCCAAAAAGGCAGTAGAAAAAACAAAACAAAACAAAACAAAAACAGTTAAATTCAAAATGGACAATAGACTTTTGCAGACATTTCTCAATGAGCATATAACAATTCCCAAAAAGTATATGAAAAAAGGTTCAACATCCTCAGTCATCAAAGTAATAGTGCAAATCAGAACCACAATGAAATAATACATCAATTCAAAGAGTTTTACTATTACACAAAAGAATAATGATAATAAATGTTGACCAAAACAGGGAGAAAAGAAAATCCTCACACAAAGTTAGTAGTAATGTAAATTAGTACAGGTTCTGTGAAATACAATATGAGGTTCTTCAAAAAGATAAAACTGGTTGGGGATTTGTCTCAGCAGTTTCCCTGTCTGCTTCATAAGCTCAAGGTCCTAAGTTCGATCTCCCATACCAGAAATAAAAGCATTAAAACTATAACAATGGTGTGACAAAGCAATCCATCTTTTGGGTAAAGTCAGATAAAATAAAATCATCCTGTCTAAGAGACAGCGCACCCCCTTCTTACTAGCACCGTTATGCACATTAGAGACTTGGAAATAATCAAATTGTCAATGAATGGATGAATAATGACAATTACATGTGTATACAATAGTAGAATACTATTCAGCCATAAAAAAGATGCATCCTATTATTTGTGACAATAAGGTGGATGGAAGTGGAGATCATTGTGTTAAATTACATAAGCCAGGCACAAAAAGACAATTACTGTAGGGTCTCACTCATGCATTGGACATAAAGAAGTTAATCTCACAGGAGCTGAGAATAGAATGGTGAATACCAGGGAATAATGAGAGTAGGAAGAGAGAGACAGGTGTGACAGGCTGATTAATGTGTACTGAGTTGTAGGTAGAAGCAAGATGTTCCGCTGTGTTATTGTAGGCGAGCATGACTATAGATAAAAATACTGTATTGTGTATTTCAAATGAAGATTTTAAATGTTTTTCTGATAAGGAAATAATAAATGCTTAAAATATAGACATGTTTAGAGTTAAACATTTATTCATGTATCACAATGTCTATGTAACATAGATATGTATAATTTTCATAATCTTATATATCTGCTGAAATAGCTTATATTAAAATATTATTAAAGAGACACTCATTGATATAAAGATGGATAAGCACAGTTAGAAGCCTCTGTATATAATCTAAACATCATTTTCAACTGCAGTAGTTATAAAATTGTTTGGTCTACACATAAAGTTACATGTTACAAAGCAAGTAATGAATATGTAAGAAAATGTTACTTGGGAACTTGTCATCTATAAGAACAAATATGTTACCATGCATTTTTAGAGGATTTAATTTATATGTATTTCTTTCACAAAATTGAAAGCATATGTTTTACTAGAATTGGAGTAAGTTATTCTTTCGTGTCACTTAAAAGATATTTCTTCAATATTTATCAGTTCTCAATGATTAACACCAATTAGATAAAGTAAAAGTAATTTTTAAAAATGTACTGTGGAAAGTTCTAGAACTAGATAGAAATATATAGTCCTCTCAAATAAGCATCCTAGTGTGTGATCCCGAACGAATTCTCACCCAGCTGCTGACACACACATGACAACTACTACTTCACCGCTCCTGTGGCTGCTGCTACTCTCTCCTCACACTACTACGGTTATTAACATTAATAGCAGTGAATAAAGTAGCAAGCGATATCATTTACTGTGCCTTAAGCACTTTGCAAGGCATTGTCACTATGTTTATCTAATTTATTTTTTCATAACCACACCAAGTAAGTTTTATTAATATTCTCATTTACCCATAAAAAAATCTACCCTGGTTCACATAGTAAGAAAAGACAGCACCTGAACCCCAAACTGTGTTACCACAATGTACATTCTATTACAAGTCTGACCTTTTATTCAACATCAACTAATTTTTTTCATAATGAAAATAAAAACAGAGAAAATATAAAGGAGACCACATCAAAACATCTATAAAAAGCAATTTGAGGTTTTTTATTTTCAGTAAATTTTGCTGAATTATTTCTTTTGGAAATCAGAGTTAATATTTATCAAAAATGAAAAACACATTATTCTCTCTCTGGTAAAATAACAAGGGTAAAGTGAATACATTAAGACCCCACTGCAGAATTTCATAAAGTTTGTTTAAATAGCTTAGCTAATTATACAAATGTGAACGTATCAAAAGAGATATTGTTGGGCTACCCCTCTGAGTTTGAAAGTTTTCCATGATGAAACAGTTGTAAGGAGATTATGATGGGCATGGTGTTTTGAGACTTTTGACAAATTTTCATAAAGATTTAGTTAAGAGCTTATATTCAAACACTCAGAAACTTTGGAAAATCAAGGATAAATGATATCACCATGCAAAAGAGTGGCCCAGATAATTCTGCTGAGCTTTGTCACATATACTTTAGATGATTCTAAAGTCTCGTATGTTAATTGGTTGCTATAAAGGTAATACAAATTTGCTTCTACCAAAGAGTATATACTTGAAACTCAGTCCTTCACACACTCTCTGGAAATTATCTGCAGACACAGCTAGAGTGGTATCTTCTCCCTACTTGTGTCAAATCCATGAAAGTTATAGATTTTCTACAAGCAGAATAAATCTGCATTTATTTTTGAACAAATGGATAAATGAAAAGAGGGCTAAAATATGTTTTAACAAAGTTATTTCTCTTAACAGACAAAAACAGCAATGAGGTTGAAAGTTATAAAAGCTTTGAAAATCAACTTCCCTTTATACTGCTTAGTTAAAATGATTATAAGTAGGGAATAAGGGAGGAACAGAGTGAAGATTACAGAAAAGAGCAAAAGTTGCAAAGAAAAATACAGACAAACTCAATCATGAGGTCAGGTTACTCTATGCTAGTTTCTGCATATCGTAATTGTTTAAAAGTAGATAAGACAAATACCTATAATTAAATTATGTTTCAAAAACTTTAATTTTCTAATGTATTTTTGTTAAAATTAGCATAAAATCCAATAAAATAAAATGGCAATGTGTGATGTAAATAGGCCGCAAGGACTAAATTAAATTCTTTCTACTTAGTTTATCCCTCTGTCTTTTTTTTTTTTTTTTTTTTTTTTTTTTTTTTGTTCCAGGGACCAAACTAGGGTCCTTGTGCTTACCAGGCAGGCCGCAGATCCTCTGAGCTATATCCGGCTTCCCTCTTCTTTTTAAAATTAGTTGTGGTTAATATTAATACATTTTAACATGCGTTCTTTCATTTGTCTTAATATTTTCCTTAAATGAAAAATTTCAGTATCTGTTGTGATTAATTTATGTAAGTAAAACAAATGTTATTTTTTATTTAAATTTCTTTCAACTGATATACATGAAATCATATTATATATATTCATAGGTTACATGTTGATGTTCTGACATTTAAATACATAAGTAACATTTAAATCAATATTTCCAACCATTTAACCATTCATCTCACATTTAATAAGATGTCTTGCTTAAAAATTATGACTTCAGGGCCAGAGATTTACCTCAGCGGTTCTGCCATCTGCCTTGAAAGCACAAGGTAGATCCCCAGTACCAACTACTACTACTACTACTACTACTACTGCTGCTACTACTACTAAAAATAATAGTAATAATAATAACTAATTCAATGTGTTTACTGGTGTGCTTGCTTGCTCAAAACTAAATAAGAAGACTGAGGGTATATCTCAGTGGTTGTGGATTTGCCTAGCATCCTATAGGACCTAGATTCTATTCCAAGCACTGCAAACAAACCTAAATGAAAAATAGTAACTTTACTTCTGGATACCAGCTTTTGTAAGTAAATAGTCTTGCATAGAATTCTCTATAGCTAATTAGCTATATCTGTCTTTAACATTAACCAAAATTTAATTATTTGTTCCTACATCAACTGGTCTCAGACTTAAGTTTCAAGATTCTTTCCAAGGTACAGGATGTCAGGATATAAAAACAGTAGATTGAAAGATATTTTGGTAGAGATTAAGAAGATATATCTCTGATCTGCTCAAGCACCTTCAATACTAACAAACATTTTCAAAGATCGTATGATTCATTATTAATAGTCAGTACCTCTCATAATCTCCTTTGCAGAAAGTGTTAGTGTGTTACTGGAACAAAGTGTTTTGTGGAAGTTTCAACTATTGTTTGAACACAGTTAAGCCATTTTGATCCTTCTTAATCTTTTAATCTATAAGCTACTTGTTGTATGGATGCGGCTGTATGGGTTAATAGGCTTAGATACTACATATTGAAATATTTGAATAGAAGAATTGTATTTTAACATTAGAATGTATATTAGAAAGTGTATAAGAAAGCACTATAAATATTCATCTCATTTGGCATATTTTAAGAAATTATTTTTGCAAGGCTTTTGTTAAATTGAACAGAACTACTAACCCTTTTGTAGTATTGGTGTCAACTTGAAAAAGAAATGCTGAGTTGAGGGTTTAGCACAGTTCTGGGTGTGTCTGGATGATGGACTTACTGAAAAACAAAGACCCAGCATTGGTAGAGGTGATTGAGGGCTGGATGCAATGAAAGGGGAAAGAAGAAGCAAATCTCACTTTAGTTTGTTGGGGGGGTGGGTCTCCAGACTCTGCCATTGCCTTTGGAATTCTGTCTCTAGGCTTCCTGAGGAAGCACTTCTCAACCTTGCAGCTCAGACTCTTTAGCCTCGTGATAGGGAGTCACACAGGACGCTCCAGGGAGCTCCAGGCCTTCAACTTTTGACTGGATTCTTTGGACCTCCAGTCCAAAGATGGCTGTTTTGTATTCTTTCATGCCTGACTCTCCAGGCAGCCATTTTAAACCTACTTTGTAAATCCTATGTGTATATATATATTCTAATGAACAGTAACTAATACAAATTTTGGTACCAGGTGTGGTTCTAGAGATACAATTGGAAAGATATATTTCTTTAATGGCTTTAGTGGTTCTTGGAATTGGTTCTCTACTTTTAGGAGACCTAAGGCTCCTATGGTCTCTCATTCTGAATGTGTAGAATACTGATAGTCTTTGGTGTTAACTGTTTAAAGTAATAAGCAATGTAGATCCATTTGGTTATCCTAATTACTCAATATGAGATGTAAGAAATTTAGTGGCTCTACACAGAATACTTTTGAATATTTTTTGCCTTGAATGAAGAGGTGTCCAGGTACTCTTGAGGAAGGGCCCTGGAGCACATCCAAAAATGTATACGGTCAACATTTCTCCTATCTTTCCCCATAGTGTCCTAAGGCCTTTTAGCAGAGTACCTGTATGTTCGACCCGGCAGATCCAAAATGTTACTGTGGCACTGTGGCCCTCCAGTAAGTGTAGAAGCTTGTGAAGGTCAGGTAATCAGTGGAGAATTAACAAAGATCTGACTCACAGTGGGCCCATTAGTCTCCTAAATCCAACCTGTAGTTATTTCCCCAGTTCTATATTGCATAATTGGGATAGATAAAGAATCCTCATATGGATACCCTGCCATGCAGTGTGAAGGCTATTATAATTAAAAAGGTCAAATAAGAGACATTAGCGTTGTCTTTATTTGGGAAAATAGTAAAGCAAAGACAATATTGCACCCCTGGAGGAAATGCAGAGATTAGTGTCACTATCGAGGTCTCAAATGATGGAGGGTTGGTGGTTCCCAACAAGTCCCCTTTTAATTCTTCTATTTGGTCTGTAAAGAAAACAGAAGGGTCTTGAAGAATGATGGTGAATTTCCAAAAAATTTAATCAAGTGCTGACTCCAACCGCGGCTGCTGTCCCAGTTGTGGTTTCCTTGCTTGAGCAGATTAACACGTCTCCTGGAACATGATTGGGCGAATATCTTCTTCTCCATACCTATCCATAAGGAGCAAAACTTCTAATTTGCTTTCAAGTAGCAAAGTCAGCAAGGTCACCGTCCTACACCAGCATTATATTAATTCTCTAACCCTGTTCCACAATGTATTTCTCAGGGACCTCTATCATCTTTCTCTTCCACAATGTATCATACTGATCCATCACGCTGGTAATATATTATGCAGATTGGATCAAATGAAAAGGAAATGGCAACCACTCAGGACTTGTTAGTAAAGCATGGGAAATAAATCTAAATAAAATGTGAGATCTATCTCACTGAAATTTCTAGGAGTCCAGTAATGTGGGGCGTGTACATATATACATTAGAAGGTAAAAGACAAGTTGTGGCATCTGGCTCTACCTTCAACCAAAATAGAACTACCATGATGAGTGAGCTTATTTGGGTTTGGGAGCAACACAATCTTCACTTAGGTGTTTACTCCAGCCCATTTTTTGAGTGACTCAGAAAGCTGCTTGTTTTGAGTGTATTCAGAAGAGAAGGCTCTGCAAGAGGTCCAGGCTGTTGTGCAGGCTGCCTTGCCACTGAGGCATGTGATTCAGCAGATCTAATACTACTTGAAGACAATGGAAGATAGAGATGGTATTTGGAGACTCTGGCAGGTCCCTGCAGCTGAGTAACAGCAGAGGATTTTAGGATTTGGGATCAATGATCCACAGACACCTGCAGACAACTGCTCTTCCTTTGAAAAGCAGATCCTGGCCTGCTACAAGGATTTAGCAAAAACTAAACACCTGGCCATGGACACCAGATTACTGTGAAACATGAGCTGCTCGTCACAAACTGGATACTATGTTTCACCAAGTCACAAAGTTGGATATGCACAACAACAGTCTATCATTAAATGGCAGTGGTAGATATGTGGTCAAACCTGAACAGGTACAGAGGGCACAAATCAGTTACATGAAGTTGCCCAAATGCCTTTGGTTACTACTCCTGCTATTCTGCCTCCTGTCCCCACATCCAACTGTGGTCTTATGGCATGTATCACATGATCAGCTGAAAGAGGAAGAAAAGAAGGCCAAGACCTGGTTTAAGGATGGTTCTGCATATTATACAGGCACCACCTGAAAGTGGACAGATATATCCCCTTTCTAGGACATCTCTGAAGGACAGTGGATAAAGTAAATTTTCACAACAATTGTTACAACATTAGGCACTGTATCTGGTAGAGCATTTTACTTAGAAGAAAAATGTGGTCAGATGTCTGAGTGCATACTGATTCATTGGCCATAGTCAATTGTCTGGTCATATGGTCAGGGACTTTGAAAGAACATAACTGGCAAATGGATAGCAAAGATATTTGGAGAAGAGTTATGTAGATAGATATCTCTATATGTGGTCAAAGGATGCAAAGTTGTTTGTGTCCCATGTAAATAAATGCTTCTCAAAAGATGACATTAGCAGAAAGGACTTTAATAATCAAGTGGATGTCATTATCCAATCTGTGGATAGCAGTTGGACTTCTTCCTCATTCACCCCTGTAATGGCCCAGTGGGCTCAAGAACAAAGTGGTCATGGTGTCAGGGCTGGAGGCCAAGCATGGATGATAATATAAACTTTCCTTCACCCAGAATGATCTGTCTATATCCACTACTGAATGCTCAATATGCCAGTAGGATAGACCAACACTAAGTTCCCACCATTCCTAGGAGTGTGGCACCATTCCTAGGAGTGATCAGCCTGTCACCTGGTGTCAGGTTGATTATACTGGACTGCTCCCATCATGGAGAGAGCAGTACTTTCTCCTTACCAATAGAAACATTTATACTGGACATGAGTTTACCTTTTCTGCATGTAATGCTCCTTCTAAAACTACCGTGTATAGACTTTTAGAATCCTTATCCACCATCATGATATTTCACACACCATTGATCCTTACCAGGTAACACATTTCATAGACAAAGAAAGGAGCCAATGGGCTTATACCCATGAAATTCACTGGTCTTAGCTGCTGGTTTGACAAAAGCATGGAATGGCCTTGTGAAGATGCAGTTACAGTGCCAGCTAGGTGTTAATACCTTGCAGAGCTGAGGCAAGGTTCTTCATAAGGTTGAATATGCTTTACATAAGCAGCCACGATGGGTCCAGAAAGCAAGGGTTAGAAGTGGGAATGGTTCCACTCACCATTACCCCTAGTGATCCACTAGGGAATTTTTCACTTCATTTTCCTTCAACCTCATGCTCTGCTACCCTAAAAGTTTTAGTTCCAGAAGCGCCAAGGCTTGTATCAGGCCATGTTTTCCCTGACAGAGTGACCAACACTTTAATTCTTGAACTTCCCAGGCCTTTTGTCAACTGGCCTGAATTGAGAGGTTTTAATTTCCCACTGACCTTATTAATGGAGCACGGTAATACTAGAAGGCACCTTGGAGGTTCTTTCGCACTCCTACTATATTCTTCCTTTCCTGCATTGTAGTAGTCCAGCTTCCCCTTGCTAGACTGAGTCAATCATCCCTGCCAACACCATTGCTCCTTTTTTAGCTTATTTAGTCGCAGAGATCAGGAGCCCTAAATGAACAGAGGGAAGAGATTACCTTTTATGTAAATTCAGAATTGGGAAAAGTATTTAAGTAAAAGTAGGTAAATTTAAATGTGAGTATAGGTGCCCAAGAAGGATTTGTGAGAATGAAGGACACTGGAGTTTAAAGTCATCAGTTTCATGGTAAATGTATTTCTGAAATGTGAATAGTAATGGATTTATTCTAATAATATAATTACTCTCATTGTATGTAAGGGTATCTTAACCCATGTATTTTAAATTGTATCTTCCTATTTAGTCATTGTTTTCACATACACATTTATTCACTTATCTGTGTCATAATATCTAAAATAACCAATTGTACCAGGTATTTTGGACTATTTTTATATTCATTAGTTTACACTATGGAAACTTTCTGTCTCTTACATTGCAAGAAAGAATAAATGCCTAAATTTAATTATAAATTATAATATGGAACTCAGAAATGGGCATCTAGGATTTGATGCAACTTAAAAACAAGTAGAATACAAAGCATCATATTTTACTTATGGTTAATAACTACATATGTTTAATGTAATCTTTAAAATTTGGTGAGAATTATAAATCTCTAAAGGAAAAGAGGCATATAATCACCCATAGTGACTGTTATTTATCTTTAAAAAAAACTGCTTAGGCAAAGTAAAAGAGCTTTCTTGTTTTTAATTATTTTAAAACTATTTTTTACATATTTGAAAATGTTCATTTGTTGATTGTCTACTTCTATAAATTATGTTAATATAATTATAGTATTTTTCTCAGTTTTCTTAAAGATGTTAGATGTTATCTTAGTAATTTATTAAAACAATGTAAAAGCTGGGTGTGGTGGTGCATGCCTGTAATCCCAGCACTCCAGAGGCTGAGGCAGGAGGATCACTGTGAGTTCGATACCACCCTGGGCTACATAGTGAATTCCAGGGCAGTCTCAACTACATAGTGAGACCCTGTCTCAAAAACAAACAAACAACAATGTAAATATTTGACATTTAAAAATCATATATATTACACTTATTTTTCTTTTGTAAATCAATTGACCACTTATTTGTAGTGTTTCAGAGAGTATCGTTAGAATTACATATAGCCATATCTTTCAGCAATTCTTCTACATTGAATATGCTCTAGTAAAAATTTATTTCTCAATATGCATATTATCCAATTCGTTAGAATTACATATAGCCATATCTTTCAGCAATTCTTCTACATTGAATATGCTCTAGTAAAAATTTATTTCTCAATATGCAAATATTATCCAATGTTTCATTAAATAATTTTTCTAAATTATCTCTATACTAATTATGTTATTTTTATTTTTAATCAGTCAAATTCATATTATAATTTTATTTTTAATTAAATGTTTATTCATTTTACAAAATCCATTCACCTTACATGCAGATGTATATGACGCATATATATGCACAGAAATATTTCAGCTTTAAATAGTTACTCAGTGGAATTTTTGCTAATTTCTGTTGGCAAACTGTAATTTTGACATTTTATAGCAAGAAAATCTCTACATTCACACATATTTTTCCTTTCATTTCTTTAAAAACAGTTGGTACTTTAGTGGTATGCTCTTCATTCCCTTGTGAACAGGGAAGCAGAAATAAGGTATTTGGAGGCTTAGACTTCTATACAACATGAATATACTAATCAAGTAGGGTGAATATAATGTTATCTTCATAACTTATAATTTAATTGAGCTAAATTTATTATTTATCATATAATCAAACTCTCTATTTAGAAGACTACTTTCAATTACTAACATATCCTCACAAAGGAGAGGGATGCGAAGATGTGAATACTGAATTCTTTGATAGAAAATCTCAAATCTGGTATTCAGTTCTATCATCTGACTAAACAAGTATTCATTCTTACCACTGGAATCAGATAAGGGTCACTGTTCTTAGGAAATCATGAATTTCAAATAACCTGTTTTTATTTCCTGAAATTCAAACTGTATGTGTGCTTCCTGATATCCGGCAACTAGGTCAATTTCCCTGGACCCCAGAATGTCAATTCTCACAAACTCATAACTCCAAGTGTACTTTTTAATACATAGGTCAAGCTCTAGAGAAAATTCTATTGAGAGTGTGATTAAAGTTGCATTGAATTAAAAGATTACATTTAGAAGAAATAAAATATTTACATCATATTTCCATTTACTTTGATTTACTTTTTATTTTTCATTTAAAAAGGCTGTATTGCATATATATAGAAATATCTATATAGATATATATACACTTATTTATAGAGTGATTCTCTACCAACAAGGTTAGAGGATATGAATGCATTCCTTGGGATGGGTAGTAAATGCTTCTACTTAGGTGATAGGCTAGATAAGAAGATGTCTTGGAATCCTACCTACTAATGAAACTGAATGATGAAAGATAGACTCTAAACAAACCCATGAATGGTGCTTTTGTTTTCATTTATTTTCTTCAGGGTGAGGGGAACAGAAAGCATGCTATGATCACCCTGGGTCAGGCAACCCCAGGACCACAGCCAGAAGACAGTGTTCCTTTTGCTGTGGAGATCTGGATTTGAAATAAGTTGTGCCAGAAGCAAAGACCTTGCTAATAAATACAGGACTTTAAAGAAGCCAAAAACATCAATGGTTGGTTTGGCTGGGTAGCAAGCAAGTAGACACTCAAACACAAATTTGCTGTGAGGCAAGCTGTAGAGATGTGCACATGGCTGAAAGATTGGGCCCTCTGCCTGAAGACACCTGCCAGATACTGGGCAGTTTATGCTGAAAGCATAATTTTGTGCCACTGACTTTATAACTGGAGACCAAGGGGGAAAGTCCTCTTTTTGTACCCTTCCTCCCATCCTACATCTTCCAGCCTTCTCCTTCTTCTTGGACCCCATGCATTGAAGCCCCAAGTTACCTTTTTTCCTTGTCCTGGTGAGGAAAGGAGCTCTTGAAGTCAGCTGATCAGATTCATGCAGAGTCCTCAGTGGGGAGGGAAAGGTAATCCGACTTGGCCTGTGAGCCTGTCTGGAACAATTCATTGTATTCTTGTGTCTTCCACTCCCAGATGCATAATACTTATTTAAAGTGTTCACTCCTGTGAATATTTGAAGTACTAGAGTGTGGGGATCATGAGTATTGGTTGTAAGTGTTTTTAACTTTAGTAACTCTATATGTGTTAAGTTTCTCCAGTTTAGCAGGTAGAGTGTTTCCTTTGTGGAATTCCTGAAAGTTACAGTTTCTTGTCTCTGACCTTTAGATGTGTGGTTGTCCGGGTTACTACTACTCACGGTGGGTTGTTTTGGTGAACCTGCTTGCTCTTTTCCTGTGTGACCTTTCAGTTACTATGGTAAACCCATCCCATAATAGTTTGTGGTTTTTTGCTTTAAAAGGCCGGTGCTTGCCGGCAATAAACGCCGCCTTGATCAGACTCTTGTCTTGGCGTCCTTCCTTTCTCTCTGCCCCATCTCCACCCCGCTGCTCTTTCAGGTTCGAGACACTGCTGGACAGTGCTCTGCGTCGCCGGCTCGCGACACTAGAGGACAGTCTCCCATTCAGTGACCGCTGTGTATAGAGAAATGCTCCATGTTTTTTTCTATGAGGTCCAACAGAAGCAAAATAGAAAAATAGGTAAGTGAGGCATTATTTCAGGTAGAATACTCAGATACATCATTTTCCAAAACAATAGCACTAGTTGTCTTATGCCACTGAGTATAAACATTAAAAACTAAGGGTAGCTGGGCCCAGGATTTGGCTCAGTAGCACTGTGCCTGCCTTGCCTGAGTGCAATCCCGATACTGAAAATTTTTTTTAATTTAAAATTAAGGATAGCTATTAACTGGCTACTAAGCTATTACTTAATTTGAATGCCCGAATCATGGAGGCATGTGATTTTGTAGCCTGAAATCCTCATTTTGGAGTTTTTCAAATTAGACTCAATCACTAAGAAGGGAAGGGACTAGGTAGATTTACTCTTCCTAATACAAATGATATATGTAAGAGTTCAGAAACTATGATGTTACATGAGAAAGTGACGGTTATCCCTGTGACGAACACTGCTTTCTACTCTACCACTCAAGCAAATCTGCTTACTACATGAACTTCTGATTCAGAAACATCCCTTTGAATCCTTGATAAGGTTCACTTATGTATTAGCTAAGTGAAACTCTTAGGATCAAAAGGTGTAAAACTACGAAGACATTAAGATTTTCTCATTTCACCCTGCCCATTCCTGGGGATTCTAAGCCTGCAACTCTAGGCACAGTTGGTGCAACTTCCTGTTATGAATCCAAAGAGATGTACAGAGCATTCAAACTCACTGGTTATTCAGTCACATGGGGTTCTTATTGGACTGACACACACCTTGATTGTGACATCATGGATAAGTATACAGCTTGTCTTATTTACTTTTCTCTCATTGCTGATTCAAAATACTCAACATACAAAATTAGAGGGGAAAAGGTTTATTTATCTCACAGTTCATAGAGGTTTCAGTCCACAATCAGCTGGCTCTAAGACAGGGTGGTAGACGGGTCCCAGTTCATGGCAGCAAAAAGACAACAAAGGCAGTAAGGGGCATCTTAACAGCATCTTTCTGCCTCTTTTATTCAGGCTACTTGGGGAAGGTAGTGCTCTCTCCTTTAATCTGAGTACCCTTGGGCCTAGCCATGCCATGACTCAATCACACAGTCCAGATTTAACCACCTCCAAGAAAACATGAGGCTTTGGGGCAACATCTAAACACAAGCCATAACACAGCTCATTTTGGCCCATTCAAGTTAAGGTGAGGTATAAAATGAGGCACTGAAAACTATATTGTCGGGGCCCAGTCATGGCCCACTGGAGTTTGACATTTGGAAAATAACTTCTTCCTGTATAATTAAGGCATCAACATTTGCTACTTTTCAAGGAAACTGTTTGTTAAGCTTGTTTTGACTCTTTCACCCTAACATAACAGGAAACTCGTTAGCTGAAAATCTGATGTTATCTGTAAGAGTCAGGAAATCACCCTGACATAACAGGAAGCTTGTTAGCCGAAGATCTGATGTTATCTGTAAGAGTCAGGAAATCCGGTCTTTGAAAAACAATTACTTGGTGTTTTTTGTTGTTGTGTGCCCTTAAAAGCTTCCTGTTGATACGAGCCTATAAAAGGAGCTGTTTCTGTGAAATAAAGCAGACTTCTCTGTGTCTCCACTCAGGCTGGAGTGTTCTTTCCTTTCCCAATCCTCACTTCCCTACTCAGGCATGTTCGTCTTGTGACGGCTGGACCGCCACACTATATTTCTGATCTCTCTCACTCAAACCTGACTCTCCTGTCAAGAAGTTCTGGGTGGAAAGGAAGTGATAGAGGAAAAAAAAATCGACATTTGTAAAGAGACAGATTGATTTAGTGTGTGCTGACATGCAGCAAGCATCAGGACACCTGGGGAGAGAATCTACTACAGCAGGAAATGTGGAATTTGAGGTCCAACATATTGTTGCTTTATGGCATAGATCTGGCATGATACCAGCAGGATATTGAAATGTGGAGTTTGAGGTCCAACATATTGTTGCTTTATGGCATAGATCTGGCATGATACCCAAGCAGGATTATCCCACAGTGTTCCTAAAGAAAGTAGTAGATAAATTTGACAATCTGACCTTCTCTGGGGATTGTTATGCCTATCTGCATACTATGAAAACAGAAAAATCAATGTGAACATATATGATAATGAGCTATTCTGATATGCTCGACATCATGAGTAACAGCTCCTGAACATGGAGTCAGCCTCTGTGCTTGACCCCTACACATGAACCAAAAGCCAGCACAATATACCTTTAATGTGATGGCTATAATAATTTATATGCTGATAGTGACATCGAAGTGGGACTGGCACATGCCATGCATGATAGGTGAGCAATAGCTACCTGGCAAATTTTCTCAAATTAACCAATGGTAAGTCAAATCAAGTTAAATGTTGGTATTTAGGAAGAACTGTCTTCATAATATTTTCAATTGAGGAGGGTCTTATTTTTATGGTACATCTCTTCTCCTTGAAATTATTAGAAATGGTACAAGAGATCAAAATGATAATCTTATCTGCCATGTATGTGTAGTGATGGATGCTAGACTACCCTTGGTCTATACCTGTGTGTCTGAAATTAGATCTACTGGTCCTTCCAGAATATTTTTCATATTTTTCTAATTATAGGAGTCACATCTGGGGAAAATTGTTCAAGTCACTACAGACATAATTTTAATCAACTTGGGAATCCACTGATAATTAGAGGATCTATAAGATGATTAAAGGCATTATGAAACAAGTTGTGAAGATTTGATCCCAGCCTCCATGCTACTAGGATCAGAAATGTGCTTCAAATGCCCATTAAACTCTTGCTCCTCTGCTTGGTGCACTTGGGCATTGGGGAAACCTAAGGGGAAACTAGTGGAAGGTATTTAGTCAACGCAGTCTTCACAGGAGGGTTTGTGAGAGGCTGGTCTCTTCCCCTCTCTCTTTGCTCCCTGATCACCTGAGGTGAGCACACTTGAAGCAGAGCTTGCTCCTGCCTTATTACCCCAAAGAACTGGTTTTTAGGACCTTGAAAATATATATGGATGACTTGACTATTATCCCTTCAAGACAATAATATCTTGGAGTGTTCGAGTCCAATTCTCCAAGATATTCTTAGAGAAGACCCACTCTTTCCACTCACTGGGCCATTGTATCCTATCCTCTCCTGCTCAATGCAACATGTCAGTTCTTATATCTACAAAAAAGTAAACATTATTACGCTACTTTTCTTTTGATCTTCTGATCTATTTTTGGCAACTCTTCATAAAATCTCTAGGTAGATTTATTTATAGTGATTGTTTCTAATTTTGCTCTTATCTTTCTTGAATTCCTTTTGATCAGACATCAGATTCTCCCTTCTTTTTACCTTCGGCCTCTCTGTTCTCACTGAGTTCCTCTGCAGTCACCTTTTTTTTAAAACTTTTATTAATTTTACTGGTACATTTAATGTATACAATATAATTACATTCATTGTTGGGAATCTGTACCTTTACATAATCAATCTTGATTCTTATTTTTCCCCATTCCCCTGCTCTCCCTTCAACCCCTTTTCTCTCCCAATCTGCAAAGACTTTGTTTCCATTATTTCTCATTTTCTCATATTGATTCCATTCCCTTCTTTCCTTTCCCCTACCCCTCCCATTTGCCCCTCCTCTTTGTCCCCTTTTTCCTATTTCACATTATCTGTTATACATTTTAGTCCTCATATATACTTTCAGTTTATCCCAATACATATTAAGCCTAATTTATCTCAGTATAGTTGCACTAATCTCCTTTTTTTTTCATGTGGCTTACTCTGTTGTTTCTTAACATCCTTGTCATTGAGACAATGCAGTGATTCAAATTTTTTCCATCCTTTTTAATAATTTGGTTTGTTTGATTTGTCTGTGTTTAAGTAACATTATTTAAAGAATCCACTGGACAGAATTTTGTTTCTTTTTTAGTATCAGTTCTTTGTACCATATATTTTCATGTTAGACTATTAGGTTCAAAATTTGTAGGATTATAATGTCTTCTTTGTGTCACTTCATTTATAATTCTGTGCTCTTCTCTATCCTTCATGATAGATTTGGTTCGATGGAGAGTATATGTGAGTAAGTGCATCTCTTTTAATTAGCATTTGCTTGTTTAATCCTCCTGATGGTTTTAATTTTCACTTGTGTGCCTGTGTTTTTGTGTATCTTCTGTTGTATTGCTTAAAATCAGTATATGGGAGGACCTTAAATATAATTAATCCTCTAATCAAGGTTTATGTTTATAAAAATTTACATATAATTTTTATTATTTGACAAAAGCATAGTTCTTCTACTTTAAAGATGTATCTACATTTTATATTTATTAACACATTAAATAAACAAAGTTGAAGTGATTATTTACATAAAATATGTAAATATACCATTTAATATCACTTATTTCATTGTCTTAATTTAATATAATACAGAATTATTTAGAATTTTAATTTTAAATGTTGCTATCTTTCTTGAGATTATACTTAATTTTGCAATGTGGGTCTACAATTTCACTTTATATATCTTCCCTCTCACTTCTTTTTTTCCTAAGGGCCGTATCAGTCAGTGCTCCCTAGAGAAACAAACTTAATGTAGGATATACAACTATAAAAAAAAATTACAAGATTGGCTTACAGTGGCCATCTGCAGAGTTAAGTGTGGAAGCGTGCATAAGGGCTGCGTGTGCACTGGAGACCCGAGGCCTGGAGCTCACGATAGTGTCACTTGCAAGTCCGTATCATGAGGCCAAAGGGTCTGCAGTGGACGCTGAGGAATCTAGGCCTAAGGGCTCGGTGGTAGAGGCTGAAGAGTCCTTGCTGGAAACCAGGAGATGACATCCAAGCTGGAGATGTCTTGGGGGTGCAGCTCCTCTGGAGAAGGTGGAGAAGTCTTCTTCATTTTCCTTTTATTTCATTCACAAGGGAAGCCTATTGGTTGCTGCCGCTCTACTCAGTAAATCCCAGCAAATCTTTAGTAAAACCCTTCAGCCACACCCAGAACAATGCTGATCCAATTTAGCTGGGCATTCCTTACTCAAAACAGCAGTTAGCTATCACAGCCATCCCGCTCTTCTACATTTTATTTTGTTCTCTTGCAAGCTCCTGGGTATCTCTTTCTCAAACCTAGGCTCACCTAAATTATTCTGGGCTAGTAACACATTCTGATACTGGATAAAATTTACATCAAGTGTACAAGTATTGAATGTCACAGTTTGTCAATTTCTAGGTCTTTAGTCATGCCATTATGTAAGGCAAAGACTCTGGTAGTTGTTCACTGTAATTTTTTGTGGGATTTTATAAGAATAAAATAATGAAAATAAATCAATGTGTTATGTTGCACATGACTTGGAAGAGCAAACGCTTTGCTACCTCCATCTATTTCCACACTTGGGTACCTCCAGCTTGTGATTTGACATTGCATTTCTAGTCTGTAAAGTTCTATTTTTGACTTTAAGTATTTCATATTTTGTTATTAAAATATACTTTTCAATTTATATTCCTTATTATAGTAGCATAAAATAATACCAATCCTGGATGACTACAAATGAGTTTCTACATTTTGTGTCCTCTTATTCAACTTGTTTCGGTACATATGAAGCAAGAGTGCATATTCTGTAGTCAAATTAGAAAATATTCCTAATTAACTGTGGCATCTACATCCCACTGCTTTGCAATGCATAAAGTAAGATGATTAGTAAGATATGGGAGTGCTATTCAAGGAATCTATAATCCAATATTTGGAATTAAATAAAAACAAATTATTTTAATGGAAGGGAAAGTTGCCAAGAAAATATAATGTCACACTCAAATAAACTGAGGGGGTTGGTGGGAATATCAGCAAGAATATATTTGAAAAGTATACTAACAAAGTAAATAAGGAGGGTAACACATTTCAGAGAAATGAACAAGCATATAAAAAAGCAAAACTCAACAAGTCTTTACTTTGGCAATAAGCACGCTGTGCATTTTAGAAAGGAGAAGCAGCTAAATGTTAGCTTGGTGAGTGGAGTCTAGACCAAGAAATTCATCTTTAACATTGCTGATAATTGGCCTTGTCTTACGACATATGAGGTAATGAAAATAGTCTTTAAGAGCAACAAAACTCATTTGATCAGGTAGTTAAAGATATGAGAAGACAATACAATTGAATTTTAAACTTCTAAACCTGATTAAGTTCATGCTGCCACTTAAAAACAGTAACAATAGAATTGGAAAGTATACATTTTGTGGTAGGTTCTTTTTAGGACATTTAATGAGCATGTGGAATGAAAAGGTAACTTAACTATGTTCTTTACATAAATTTCCATATTACTCTTTCACATCCCAACAAATCCTACTTCAAGCTAGCTGAAGCTTAGAACGATTCTATGGCTAATGAGTGACTGATAGAGAAATGTTCTACTTCTAAAGTTCTGACCTTTAAATACCGTCCCTAAATGCCTCCCTCCAAGCACCTGTGGATATTACAAATAATGCTTAAATATCTTGCATTTACTTACTGTATTATTATTTGCACTGTATTGCACTTCACTTTGGATTAATATGAATTTGAGACTTTGAAATTATATTTAAATAAAATGATAAATGTGATTCTTGAATAATTATCCTTAACAAGTGGGCTCTTGCTAGGGCAATTTTTAGTGAATTATGAGTCAAAACTATTCTTGAGACTTATTAACATGGATATAAGTAGAATAGACTAATAATGGAATGATAATGGAAACTACATTTCTGTAATTGAGATAATCCATATTCTGTAGCACCCTAGGTTAATTTGTAAAATTAGTATGCAATGATGAATGAATGGAAACTTACTCTGCTAGTAGGCAGAGTTCAATTTGCTGAAGCAGTGTTCAGTTTAGTAATTCTGCTTCACATTTACTTTCTTTGGGTTTTCTTCTTATATGCAGATTGTAGAATGAGATAAAGTTTGAAACATAATAAAAGCCTTCATTCGCAGCTCTCCATGTGGTCAGACTTATTCTATTTAATTTTATATCATACACTTGGAGTGCACATTTTGTGTTCTTTTTACTTTGGTTTGATGACTCTACTTAGAATCCTCCTTTCATGATAGAGCATATTTCGTGGAATCCCCTCCTTCACCAATTGGACTCCTTATTTTAAGTTTTATGATATTTTAATCTATGTAAAATTTTAATTTCACATTTTAGTGATTTTTAACCGTAAGAATCTGTATGCATGTTCAAATAGCTGTCACGTTGTTGACGAGCAACATAGGAACTGAATTAATGAGGAAAATATAAAGTTCATGTTCACATCTGGGTATCAAAGCACTTTTTACATAATATTACTGATGTTTCTATAGCATTATATTTATACTTTATACTAATTTAAGACAGAGTCATGTATCTATAAATATAATGGCCCTAAGCTGCTACAGCAGCTTTTCTATATCTCTGTTCTCATTGACAAAATTTATGTTTACTGACTGCATATATAATAAATGCATTTTCTATTTATATTTTGAAGAGTTGTCTACTAAATCTTTTTATCTCTCAAACTTACATTGCATTCTTATATCCCAAGGGACTCGGTATTTACAGGAGAAGTAGGTAGTATTTAAAGATTAGTATTTCTTATCCTTAGTTTAAATC
The DNA here is from genome assembly GCF_012274545.1 of Fukomys damarensis. Taxonomy (NCBI): domain Eukaryota; kingdom Metazoa; phylum Chordata; class Mammalia; order Rodentia; family Bathyergidae; genus Fukomys; species Fukomys damarensis. Next base: position 4,946,740 of record NW_022900950.1, on the reverse strand, counting down.
ATTCATCATTGTACCATTTTCATAGGATTTATACCTAATCATTCAATTGATCAATAAGATGAATTCCTTTATACATAAGAAACCTGAGTAGATATGAAAAGCAAATATAGTAAAATTCTGATTAAATATGGCACTAATTGAATCTTTGTAAAATTTAGAAAGTTTTGCATACAATCAAACTATCAAAGAGCTTTTTAAACTGTATTTTTATAATTTTATTCATTTAAAGAGTAATTTATAGCTACAATTTAGTTCACAATGTAGATAAGTTAAAAAATAATTTATACTGGGTACATGCCTGTAGTCCCAGCACTCAAAAGGCTGAGGCAGGGTTGTACACCTAGTCTCAAAAAAAATCACATTCAATAAATGCTTTGTAATTTTTCTGTACAGAGTGCATGTCCTGAGAAGGAAAAACATGTAGAAGTACAAAGTAAATTTTCATTTTACAAATTAGGTTCATCCATAACCATTCCTGGGTTCATTGAATTGGCAAACATTTGGGAATACAAAGATGGGAAAGTCTTACTTCTTGTGCCTAAGCAACTCTCCCCATTCAGACAGTAAGAATGCTCTGAAGGACAATATAATTGAGTTGGTATAATTATACATGTTTTTTAAAAGACTGTAGGAGTACAAAGGACTAAATTAACTCTCTTAAGGGATAACTTAGAGAAGAACAAGGAAACTAACTATGTGGAGAGAATAGGACTTCAGGAACCTAGAATTTTTATCCAAGCTTGAATGTGTTAGGGACATAAGATGGGCTTAGACACCTAATTATAAAGGTGCACGTTTGGCTGGGGATATGGCTTCGTGGCAGGGAGTTTGGGAAGCATGCGTAAGGCCCTGAGTGCAATCTCCAGCACCCACAAGGTATGTTTGCTAGAGCCAACAAACGAATTTTAGTATGATACTGTACCTAAAATACCCTCATGGTGATGCTATTAAAATGAAAACAAAGGAAAATGTGCACAGTAAAATGTAGATGCCTTTTAAATAGCAACTATTAGCTAGTATTCACTTAGTTATTTGATAATTGCATATTGAGTGCCAGCTGCATATTGGCACTGGTCTAAGAGTTAGAAAAACAGTTGGCGAACAAATATGCAACATTTCCTGCACCCAGAGTTTACATTTTTAATTTCTTATTAAAAAATTTAAAAATTTAAATACACTGTGGTAGAAGAGAGAGAATACTTTTTTGTAATAAATGGCAATCAAGGAGGATGCAAAGTGGAAGGGGCTTCCCTTTGGGACTAGGACTGTAAGGTAAGTGCTTACTGGAGAAATAACATTTGATGAGAGAACTGATAAAGGGCAGAAACCCCCCCCGTAAACATTACAAACAGAAATCAAAACACTGAACACCGTTAAAGCTCAGGAAAGACTCGCATAGAAAGTATCGGCAAAGGTGTCATTATGTGTCAACAGCAGAATGAGTAATTCGGGCTACCATGAAATAAAACCAGAAACATAAGGGTACACAGAAGTAGGTGTAGGACTTGGGGAGGAAGGTGGGTAAATGTAAGTGCTTGGTCTTATTGGGCGGATTTGGGGAAGTTGTATGAAGCCATAATTACACAACAATGTATTAGGTTTTTAAATTTTTATTTATTTATTTACTTTGGTACCGGGGATTGAACTCAGGTCCTTGTGCTTGTGAGGCAGGTGGCAGAACCACTGAGCTAAATCCCCGGCCCCGGGTTTTTAATTTTAAAGGACTACTTTGACTGCATTATTAAAAATTTAATGTAGCTCCAGTTTGAGATAAGTGGGGAAAGAGTGGAATCAAGAAGTGAAATAAAAAGGATACACATGTGTAAATACCAAATTGTTCCTCTAGTGTGAGAAACTGAAAGTGTAAATAAGGACTAAAAGGTCTAATAGATAATGTGAAATAGGAAGAAAACGTGAAAGGGGGAAGGGGAAGGGGGATGGGTAGGGAAAAAGGAAGAAAGGAATGGAATTAACATGAGAAAAAGAAAAAAATGGAAACATGGTCTTCGTAGATAGGGAGGGGTGGAGGGTTTGAAGGAGGGCAGGGGAATGGGGAAAATAAGAACCAAGATGGACTATGTAAAGGTGCATCCAATGATGAAAGCCAGTACTGTATACTTTAACTGCACCATAACATTAATTTTAAAAAGATTGAAAATAGAAAAGATTTCAATGAAAGATAGATATGACCACTTGCGGTGAACCTAAACATGTGTTATTAAGTTTTCCTTTAAGACAAAAGGTGCTAATGTAGAGTTGTTTTCACTAAACTAAAACAGTGTTCAGGTTTAACTGTGTTGGCAGTGTTGGCAGTCTGCAATAAATAACTGAGTTTGGGGTTGAAGTTTGGCACTTGGTCTCTCAAAGTTTCAGCCATTACTGGTTTTGAACATGGTTTGTCTGTTGAGATTGTAAGTAGTCAGATTCAGGATATATTTTGAAAGAAAAACCTACTAAGAAAGAGAGGTCTTGAAAATGGTTTGAATATTTTTTGTTTGAGGAGGCAAGCAAGATATTGCCCTCAGTTAAAAATGGGAAGACTAGATGATACAGACTTTGGAGAAAACATAAGTATTCAGTTTTGGACATATTAGCATTGAGTTTTCATTTTTTTGGGGTGGGGGGTTGAGTCAGGGTCTCACTATCTAGTTGAGACTGACCTGGAACTCACTGTGTAGCTCAAGCTGGTCTCCAACTTGCAGCGATTCTCCTGCCTCAGCCTTAGAGGCATGCGCCACCACGCCAGGCAGTACTGAGTTTTCTAAAGACAAGTACAAATTAAAATTCAGATGCTTGTTTAGGTTAAAAATAAGATGTTCTTTATCCTCCATTATGTTACAACATTCACTTTTTGAAGCTTGTATATTCTCTTAGACATGTACAAGAATGTATTTAAATGCTAAAGAGGTCTCTTGCCACTTTGAGTACTCAAGATTTCCTTTCTTAAACACGAGGGAACAAAGGGAACGATCTCTTCAAAATGTAATCACCAAGAGAATAGCTCCCCTACACCCGGGTCTGTGTGAGCATGTATCAGCTCATCTTTAAAGGGCTCCTCATTCCAAATTAAAAACTTACAATAAACATAGGATTTCCTCAGAAATCCCTCCTTTTTATTTGGCTATGGGTCAAAATAGATTGTTGATATCTTGAGTCATGCTTCTTTGTATCCATTTTTCTCTGCACTTTTGGTAATGTGAAAGCCTCTGACCGGGGAACAGCTGATCTATTTTCCTTGATGGTCCCACAAATCAATTGGAAGAGATGCAGGGTGAGATTTAAAGGTGCTCACATTCTGTAGCGCAAGTGGAATGTCGCTACAGCTCCTTGAGAAGAGGCACCCAACTTAGGGCCAATTCATTTGCTATCTGAAAGGAAACAAAAACAGGCAGGATTAAATCTCATATTATGCCGAAAAAATACTCTTATTAAAACAGATTTATGCATTACTTAATACAAGGAAATTCATATTGGCTTAAGTGGATTTTCAGAATTGATAAAAAAGTACATTTGAAAAATAATCTGTGTGCATATGTAAAGTGATATCCTTCATGAAAAGCTCAGTTTTAGAAAAAATGGTTAAAAAGACCTAGGCAAAGAAGAAATATTTCAAAAATGAATCACTCACCCTGTAATATTTTCATATTTTCATAAAAATAAAGGGAATTTGTAAAGATGATCAATAATTAAATGTATATAGGATAGATGTTTATTGTTTTAGCAGATCATTTCAAAATACTTCTTTTGTTTACTTGTGAATTTTAAACTTCAGTGTGAAAGAATCCTCAAGGATTTTGTGACTGTTTTACTAATCACACTAGTCATTAAAAAAGAAAAGATTTATCCCACCAGAGAAATTTATAATCGTAAAATGTAGATATACTCATAAAATGGGAATGATTTGCTGATATTCTCAAAAACTAGAGAGGAATGCAAAAGTAATAATTATGGCTTTATTACAATTCTTTAATTCACAGGGGCACAAAGCCTCCCTAGACAAATGACAATACTGCTTAATTGAAGTAAAATATCAGTGCATCTGTTATCAGCACTAATACCACAGGGCTATGTAGGTCACATACTTTGCAATCTAGAAGTCATCTCATTCTGCAGATAAAATTGTCTACATTTTTTAAAAAATAAAGAAAACTAAGAAAAATATGGTGGTGAGTGCAGAATTATGAACAGTGGATTTCAGATTTTTTGACTGGGAAAAAACCTCCAACAAAGCAATTGTGTGACAGATATCTCTCCAGATCGCAAATTTTGAACCTTTAAATCCAAAGAGGCTCTTGAACAACTGTACTTCTCACTAACCTCTCTTCCCCTTTTGGAAATTCCTAATATTGAAAAATGCAATCTGATTTGTCTGTTATTCATACTTAAATTGCACATTGATAATGTTTACTGTTTATTGATAATGTTTATTGAAAAGCCAGATAGTCAGCAAAAAGGAGCCCACAAGTGACTTCCTATGCTTTCCTTAGTTATAAAATCATGAGAAATTCTATATTTTTTGGAATTAAACCTGTACAAACAGATGAGTTAATGACTATAGATGCTGTAGATGTAATTTTTGTTTCTAGATTCTACACACACACACACACACACACACACACACGCACACACACTGTGTGCCATGTAATAGACCATTTTCTAAAGGATTGCCAGAGATAGCTAAAATATCTGATGAAAGAATGTTAGCATACTTGTTCCAAGATTTGAAATTGCCTGCTCAGGTATCAGTAATTCATTAAAGAGCTAATACAAGGCAGAAGCATAATGTTTCCATAGGCAAATCTGCTTGATAGAGTTACAGAGATTTTTGTTACACTGTGGGAGAATTCACTCTTAGGAGCAACATTTTAATATAATAAGGTATTTCTGTTCTTTTCAAAAAATATGCCCACACACAAAAAAATGGAAAGTGCATTATAAAAAGGCTAAAATATTTACAGCATACTATGGGAGTTCCCTAAATTAACCCCAATACACTAGTTCCTATTTACTTTCTTATTATAGTTGTCATCAAAAAACACTATCTGAGTAAAAGAAATAGTTTAAAGAAATAAGATAGTTATTATGCCTAAAAACAAAAAAAAATGAGAGCTGGGGATTTAGCTCAGATGAATAGCACCTGCCTGGCTAGCACGAGGTCCTGAGTTTGATTCCAAATACAAAAAAGGAAAAAAACCTGAAGATATATGAAAGAGACATGTTGTTTATTACAGAATTCTTTACACTGCAGTCCAAATGTAAGTACAGGGTGCTTCCCCTGAACAACTCTACCAGGAGTTCAATGATAGTTTGATTTCATAGGACAAATTGCTTGTAAGGGGTGAAAGATCTGTCTAAGGATGCTATGCATGATATCCAATAACCTGAAATCTTTCCATCTTTAAAAATTGTTTGTCAGACAGTAGGAAAGGCTCTTTTTTTTTTTTGTACTGGGTATCAAACTTGGGACCTTGCGCTTGTGAGGCAAGTGATAGAACAACTGAGCTAAGTCCCAAGCCCCAGTAAAGGCTCTTGTAATACACATAATTACTACTTCTGAAATACTACAACACAATAGCTAAAATAGAGGAAATCATTTTATCTCTACTTTTTCATAGAAATTCCACAGGTATTTTCCGACTTCACTAAGCTTCCATCATCTAGACACATAAAAAAATGGAACAAAACTCATTGGTTAGAGAGAAAAAATAGTATTTTCAACAAAAGTTGCCAGGACAATTGCATATACACAGTATTAAAAATGAATCTAGACTTTGTTTCCATTTTTTCCTTTTCTCGAATATTTTTTTCCTTATTTCCTTTCCCCTACCCTTCCCACTTCCCCTACACCTTTAGCCCCTTTTGGAAACAAAGTCTTTATAAATAGGAGAGAGGGGAGGGGATGAAGGGAGGACAAGAACCAAGATCTGTCATGTTAAGTTACAAGATCCCAATGATAAAGGTAACCATACTGCATACTTTAAAAGTATCAATAAACTCAATGAAAAAAAATGAATCTAATACAGACCTCATACCTTTCAAGAACTTACCACCTCAAAGGCAATACACATAATGAAAAATACACAGTTACAAAATCCCTACAAAATACTTTAGCAGAAAACATAGCAGGTGACTTTGGATATGGCAGACTTGTTAAATACAAAACCAAAGGCATAACTCACAAAATAATTGGTAAACTGGAATTCATTAACATTAAAACTTCTCATATTGAAAAAATACTAGCAGGAGCAAGAGAAGACAAGCTACAGACTGGGGCAAAATGTTTGCCAAAGGCACATCTTATAAAGGATAGCTGTCCAAAAGATACGAAGAAAAGCTCTTAAAATTAAATAACAAAAATCTAAGAAAAAGCCTCAGTTGAAAAGCAGGAAAAAGACATGAAAAGATATTCAACTAGGGAAAATAGACAGATGGCACAAAAGCATAGGAAAGCATCTGTTCTTAATTGTATGTCACTAGGGAACTGCCATGTGAAAGAACAATGAGATACCATTATATCTGTACGCATGACCTTAATCCTAATCCAGAAGAGATCAAATAGGGGAGAGGGGAACAGAAATTTCCATTCTCTAGTGGGAATACATAGTTGTAAAGTCACTTTTAAGAGTAGCATGACAGTTTAAATA
>NW_022900950.1:4874919-4939977 GCF_012274545.1 Fukomys damarensis | reverse complement strand
ATAGTCTTGCCATATGATCCAGGAATTGTGTTCCTAGTATATTTCTCAAATATGTTAAAAACTTATGACTACACAAAAACCTGTGCATAAATATTGATAGCAGCTTTATTGCCAAAGCTCAGATTCAATCAGGATGTCCCTCAACAAGTATATGGGTTAAAAGACAGGTACATCCAGACAATGAAGCATTATTCAACACTACAAAAAGATGTGGAAGAAAACTAAATGCCTACTGTCCATGAAGAAACCTGATGTGAAAATGGGTACGTACTGAATAATCCCAAGCATAAAAGACCCAAATTATAAAAAGAGCAAAATTATTAGTGGATCCCAGGAAGAAAGGGAGTGAGTTGCATATAAATGGAGCAAAGGGGGAGATTTAGGGGAGTGAAACTATTCTGTATGATGGTATAAGAGAGGATACATAGGACTTTATATACTTCTCAATCCTAGAGGATGTACAATGCTAAGAACAAGACTTACACTATCAAATTGAGATGATCATGTCAGGTTGCTGTAGGTTCATAGACTGTAAAACTCCATACTGAAACTGGACTTGCCTGTGCTTACATGGAGATAGGGAACAATACGAACTTTGTGTGTCCCACACAGTTTTTCATGAAATTAAAACAACTTTTAAAAATGTCTACTTTCTCTCTCTTTCTCTCTGTCTCTCCCTCCCTCTCTCTCTCTCTCTCTCTCTGACTCTCTCTCTCTCTTTCCTATCTCTCCCATTGTGTTATCTAACTTACAATTGTAAGATCACCCTGTTATTTACTACTAGCTTTGTTTTTTAAAAAAATATTAAAAAATAATACCTGTGAAAAAATTATAGGACCTTGCAAGGAAAATTCTTATTTAAAAATTTAGGTAATCAGACTCCATTGTTAATTTGCTCTTTAGACTTAGAGGAGCAAGACTTCATAAAGAAACAAAAAATTATATAAAAATATTAGAAAATGAAAGCAATAATTACATCATCAAAATTAATATATGACTAAGAAATATCTTTGAGGACTGATGATCAAGAATTTGATTTAAATTGTTACCATTATAATCCATTTAACAGTTACTTTCCAAAAGAAATAATGCACTGAATTTTTAAAATTCAGTAAATCTTTTATTAAAATTCTGATATTGGGATTTTCTTTGCTTTGCATTTATTTTTTTCTTTGGATTATTGGATATTTAGACAGCTTGTAATTTGAAAACAGCAACTGAAGTAATTAGAAACACAGTAATACTTCCTATTTTATAGTAACATGCACAGGAAATTTTAAAGGTAAATCTACATGAAAAATAAGGATCTGATTCTCCCTGTTGGAAATAAGACTTCCCACTCTTTTTTTCTAGAGTGGTTAGTTGGGAAATTTAAGTACTTTTTCCATCTTCTTTAAGTATACATAAGCCCTTTCAATAGCTAAGTAAGTTTCTTGTTGCTAGAGCTCCTCTGAAGGTTCTGGCCCCATATCTGAAACATAATCCTCAAGGAAAATAAAAACCCAACTTCCAGGATTTGTGAGAAGCTAGGAGCCTGATTTTGAAAGCCTCTTCACTTGTCGTTGTACTTTAACTTGCCATAAAGAGAGAAGTTCATTTTTTTCCCCTTTGGGGAAAGTCAATTAGAACCCAATTATCAAGTGATGTTACAATTAGCTGTCTCTGTGAAATGGTGTCAATCCCTCTGACTAGAGCTCTACTTTTTTTTTTCATCTTGAGAGTATAAAAAACAGATGGCTATGACAAAACACATGTGGAATAAGTTCTTGAGAACAAATAAGCAACATTATATGCACACGTGTAAATACTGAATAGTTTCTGTGGTGTGAATAAACTATAACAGTATATAAGGTCCTAATGATATAATGCACAATGTGAAATAGCAACAAAGGGGCTAAAGGTGTAGGGAAAGTGGGAAGGGTAGGGGAAAGCTAATAAGGGAAAAGAAAAATATGAGAAAAATGAAAAAATGAAAAATGTAAAGGAAGAGGGGAGGAGGGGTGAAGGGGGGGCAGAGATAAGGGGAAAAAATGAGATCCAAGACCTGTCATGTAAAGGTACAAGATCCCAAAGACAAATGTAACTGTACTGTATACCTAAAATGTACCAATAAACTCAATGAGAAATAAAAGGAATGGTTTCTACCTGTGGTTCTCTGCAGTTTCTGTTGAAATGATAATTCAGCAATCGATTTTTTCTTCCTTTTATTTCTGTGGACAGTTTATCAGGATTGGAAGTTACATTGCTTTTAATTTGGAATCTCTCAAGAGTGCTTAGGGAGCGGTCACATAAGTTTTAGTGTTGGAGTCAGGGATGTGTTCTAGAACTAGAGCCGTCGTATGCATACATATATACAAATAAATACACAGGTACGGTATATTGTCATGCTGTATTGTCACACAGCTGGAGGACTGACTGATATCACTAAAAAAGTGACTTCAGAAAGCCTTGAGAAGATGCCACAGGCCACTGTAATATTAAAATATTGAAGAAAAGAGAATATAGGAAAGAAGACCAAAGAAGACCAGCCAGTGAAATAGGAAGCCAACGAGAAGAGGGGAAGGCTGTGAAAGATAAGTGAAGGAAGTATTTAAGAGAAAAGGATGTATTAAGGTTGTACAGAGTGCTGCTGGTAAATGCAACGCAAAGATACTGAAAATAAGATATTGGATTTAGCAATGTAAGATCACTAGTTACCTTAAAAGAGCTATTTTTCAACTTTGCAAGCAATCCAAAGTGAAAGAAGGGAATGTGTGAAAAGCGGTGGATTTTAGAAAGTCATTTCTGTGAGAGATCAGGTGCAAAGTTTGGAATGCTGGAACTGCCACCAGAAGACGAAAGGGGGAAAAAAAAGGTTACAAATGCCAGTAGAGCACATCCCTTTCAAGCACTACACTGGATAGTTTAAAATGGGCCCTGAATGTCTGAAGTGGGCCTTGGGAGAAGCGCATATTTATGCCACGAATCTCAGGAAACACTTCAAATCAGAGCTTTGCTCCTCCACAAGCTGTTGTTACACATTTACCAGCACACCACTGAGTGAAGATCAGGTAAGAATGAGTTCAAAAGACTGGGAGAAAAGGTGGTGAGTAAAATAAAGTTTCCAGTAGTTTTATCTAAAATGTTCAAAGAAATGGAGCAGGAAGTGAAGAACCGTGTGGTTAAGATGTGAATTGCTTTCATCGTTCTTGCTTGTGGTTTGTTGTTGTTGTTGATTATACAGAAAAAGAAGCTATAGGTCAGCACATGGAATTCCATAGCTAACATGAGAATGATTTGACTGAGGAGAGAAGGAATGACTCCGGACTGGGTCTGTAAAAGGGGTAGCTGATGTGTAGGGAGTGGAAAGAGTTGATGTAGATAAGAGCTGCAGAATTGCCAATCATACTGCAGAGGTGATCAGGGCCTTTAGAAAGGTGCTTAGATAAAGAAATCTCTGGGGCCGGGGATTTAGCTCAGCAGTTCTGTGGCCTGCCTCGCAAGCTCAAGGACCAGAGTTCAATCCCCAGTACCAAAAAAAAAAAAAAAGAAAGAAAAAAAAAGAAAGAAATCTCTCATTTAATGATACTCATTATTTTCTTAACAGGCATTAAATTCTGTCCGTATATTCCTATGTCCATTTCTTTCACGTAACACCTTCAAAGAACAAAAAATCAAATTTTCCATCTAATTATTCTAGACAGTTAAATCAGATGTAAATATCATAGACAGTCAGATAACCTGGAGAGGTTCAGGGTAAGGGTGAAATACTTTACAACTGTGGCCAGAAACACCTCTGCTAGAGGCCAAGTCTCAAGATAAGGATGATATGACCAGGACTACTTACTTCCTCAAAAGGCAAACATTGGGGCTAATGCAGTCTAGATAGACATTAGTCACCTGGTACATGACCAAAGATCTCTGGACCTATCATTTCCTAGGAAAATCTTCATTCTTTCCATGCACCTTGTTACATGACTTCAATCCTCACTGGATCACGATTGCCTAAGCAACTACACTTGTAAACTTATTGGTTAAGTGTAGCTTTAACTCACATTATACCCAGGAGGGTTTTTCTCTATAAAACTTCCCTGTAAAGTAGGGTCCCTGCCTAACCATTCGGACTCCTTTTTGCCTCTCAGGAGCTATCCTCTTAAGAAATATTTTCTTATTCTTAACCTCCACTGTTCCTAGAATTCATACTTTGACTTTTAGAAACTCCAACTCAGTGTATCAGACAACTAACAGGGTGTAAGATATTTTCATATTTCATCTCCTGTGTCTTAATGACCATGGATTAAAACACATATCATTAAAATCCTTAACCAAGGTTAGGTTTATATATTTAAGTCTGCTTCAAATGGTTTCACTTCTCCAAATAGTCCATGTGAATTACCAGAAGAGCCATCTGATATGACTTTGTGCAGAGTTCAGAAGTTCCCTCTCTGGCATTAAGATAATTTAAATCACAACAAATAACAGGACTCGCAATGAATTTTCTGACTCATCCTATCGATGGTCACTTCAGTAAATATATGCTCATGTCTATTTTCCACCGTGAGCAGCTGTACAAATGTTATACTTGCTCATATCTCTCAAACGATCAATCCCTCAAATGTTCACTTAGATGTCAATTGAGGGAGGAAAAAAATTATATTTCTCATTTTTACTGCATTTGTCATTTTGACCAGGAATATAGATAGATGGATAGATAGATAGATAGATAGATATCAGTGTTTGTAGATAGACATATATTTCAATACACGTAAAATTAAAAACTGATTTTATTAAATAAAACTTATAAAGTTAATACTGTCAAATTACTACTGAAATAAGAAGTTATTTTCTTTTTGATTGTGTATACTTATATGCTGAGTATTTTCAAAGATGATGTGGATCACATATTAATGAAGATTATGCCTGCGGCTGAGTATGCTTAAATTCTTTTGGTTAGCAAAATAAGTCTTAACACAGATTTAAATTTTCCTGCATCTTGACATCCATTCAGTATATCCAACAAGTCAAAAGGGGAAAATTAAACAGCTGTTATCATCACCATGTAACCAAATGCTTCAATAATATCCTACCCAACTGACAGACTGACAAGCCCAGCATCTTTATCTTATCCTCGTAATTTAATTTGCAAACAGCTAACTTGACTCCCTTACCCTCCAAACACAGTGTCAGCTTTATTGAATGAAAATTTAATTCTCACCAAAGGCCCTCAAGGGTAATTACTGGTCTGTGGCGCAGTTTTGCAGAAAGTACTCTAGGTGAAATCCAAACAAAGTCTCTTTGTAGTGATAAAAATCCTACCTTTCTGGATTTACATTTCACTCTTCTAGCTAAGCAAATTAATAATTTGTTTACTTTTTTACTTTTGCAAAGATATAAGCTATCAGTACTTTTTAAATTATGCTTATTCATTTTTTTCTAATCAATTTGAGACATATTTAAGCTTTACAGTTTTCTTTTCGCATGGGGATTTATAATTACAGACTATATTGATATCTGTTTGAAGTTTTAGGGAACAAAAGTAATCTCTGGAAGTTTATAGGTAGCTGAGTGATTTTGAGAAAATGTTTACAAAAAAGCAATGGATTAATAAATGTATGACAATATATAATTGAGGTCTTTAGCAAAAACTACTTGATTCATAGGCTGCTTTGGGAAAATTACAAAGACATACGTTGAGGTTTTGTGAGCAGAGGTGAAAGTGTTCTTTTTGTTGTATCTCGTCATGCATATTATTTCTTAAGCTGAAAGTATATTCTAAGATTGCCATTTTACAAAATGTAAAAAAATTAACCTGGTCGTTATCAGAATAAAACAGTTAAGACAGATTTTGTCAAAGACTCTGTGACATATGTCTTACTCCTATTCTCAATTAGTCTCCCAGTCATATTTCTACTTGAGTAACTAAGCAGTCAAGAAGAATCACAAAATCACTTTGACTCATGGGGGAAAATATACTAATATTTTAAAAAGCACAATGTACTAAAACATTTTTTTCTGTTATCCAACAGTGCATTTCCTCTGTATACATACTAAAATTATGACAAATAGTGCTACCATCCTTTCCGAATTACACAGGTATTGTTTGTTGGTATTATTCCTATGACTGTCTGATAATACAAAACTTATCATGTTATTCTAACAAAATGAATGAAAAATACATTATTGCAAATTTTTGAAGGGAAAAAATAAGAAAGGGTAGAGATTTTTACATTTCATTTTTTCTGTTTTGATAAAAAGTAAAAAATCTTTTATGAGTTTTGAAAGTTTAACAGTACTAAGTCTACGTTGGGAGTAGAGGAAATCGGTGAGGGAAGTTAGGAATTTTGTGATCTTATTTATACTTTCAAAAAGGATCACATAATTGCAACCATTAATTCAAGAATTGTGCAATTTGGAAACATAAAAACTTCATTCAATGGTTCAACTTTTCATTCAACTGGTTTTCATCCAAGATGTACTTGTGTGAATGCACTATTCTAGTTATGATGTATCTCTCATAACTAAGGGATGGATAAAAATAGACACAAAGAAAGTAGCTTAGAAAATCCCTACTACGTTTCAGTAAATTTTACAAAACATGCAGGATATATCCACATAAAACTGACTCTGCTGCACATATTTTCTCTGCAGCTACAAGGACACTCCATCTGACCCCAAAGTGTCTTATGTGTACTCCCCTGTAGTCATTTGAATTTCAGGGCTTTCATACTATGCATGCTTGCAGAAGAAGTTGCCTGCATTTTGGAAGGTTGCTGTCTTCCCTGACTACAAAAGAGCTTCTGCTTGACCAACCAGACCTTTCCAGAATCATTTGGATTGGGATTGTACATTCTTCAAGGAGATCTTAAACTCTTCCAAGTGTATCTTGATTTGAGTTCTTTCCCCTACTCGTAGATCATAGTTTCCTTATATCTTACTGTTTCTCTTTTCTAATAATATAGTAGTTCTTTATATAAACATTTCTTTTTAGACTCCTGTGCAGTTATCTTTTCCTTGGATTCATATTGACACTGATATTATTTTTTTGTTCTAGTTCATTTCTCATAAGGAAACTAAAGCACAGAAACATTTGATAACTCCCTAAAGTTCACAATCTAGTAAATAACAGTCTATGATTTGAACAAAATCAGAGATCTCAAAGCCATTAAGAAGGAAATTGAGAAATTAAGACAAAGACATTTGAACATAAGTAGTATAACTCCCCAAAAATAAATCAGAGAACTGATAAGAATTAATTATATTAAAAACTAGGTAAGGCGATGAACACCACAAAAGTTAAGGAAATAGAGTAGTAAAGAAAGTGTCTGTAGTCACTAACATGACAATTCCTCAGCAAAATCCAGGTCAATGATCTTTGTCAGGATGACAAATGTCAGGAAGTAAGAGAGGATTCCTTGACAAAATTGCTTTTGATAACAAAAAGTCAGTATAGGTAAGGTCACCAAAAAAAACCTCACCAAATATGATATCATCATCATCAACAACAAAAAGAATGGGAAAATCAAAAAAGCAAGATAAGGTATCATGGTCATACAGAGATGACAGGAAAACCTTGGGAGTTTAAACCTTAGCTGTACCTGTTTCTGGTTGAGTTACCTGGAAAGTGTACTTAATCTCTTTATGAAAACATGCAGTTTTCATGTTAGCCAATGAGAATGACAATATTTAACTTCTACAGCTGTGGTGTGTATAGAAGGTTTCAGTAGAAATCATTCCAGAGTCCTTGCTCAAATAAATAATCAAATATCCCCATTGGTATGAAAATAAGTAAATAAATACACTTGAATACTTGATAACTGGTACAATAGAGTGTATTATTCATCCTTGCATCCCTGGAACAACCTTACCTGACATCCACAACTTAAATCTTCAGAGATTTCGATCCAGTATCCTCTGCCTCCAAGAAAGAAATAAAATGGAGGAAGAGCATGGCAGAGGAACATTGCTCAATGAAGAATCGCTTAGTTTCCAAGCTCTCTGGGTGGAGAAAAGCACTTAAGAGGTAGCAAAAGAATCAGCTCTCTTGCAGGCCTAGGTGAAAAGTAGTCAGGCAAGTACTCAGACATTAGCAGCCCAGGACAGAAGGCGGGGAGTGAAGCTAGGGTTTAGGGAGGAGACCAGAATACCACACTTTTGTCAAGTCAGAGTCAAGCAAAGAAACAAAAGTCAAAGCGTAATACACATATGGTCACTCCCTGGGTCTCAGACCCAAAGACACAAGTCTTCTCTTTCTAGAATGAAAAACTAACTTCTTTTTCCTAAGTATCCTTCCTAATTTTCTTACCTGACTAAGCCCCCTGAGGGAACAATGACCACCTGAAAAGGGCAGGAAATCAATTTGTCAATTCCAAAGTCCCTTCTTTGTAAGGTGCCCATGAGCATCCTAATCACCCCGGTTCCCACATCCAAGGAGTAACTCTTGTGTGCATATAGAAGACTTTCATAGGATGTTTTTAAATCTGGGACACCAATAGACGTCCTTATAAGGTGACCCATTAAGTGTCTGCTTTTTTCTCCAAAAACAAGAAAAAAATTATTTAGAAAATCGAGTCACAGCTTTGGCTTTCAGAGAGAACAAAGAATGTTCTATAATAAGAAAGCCAATTTACTATTTGTTGATAAAGTGTTTTTTTCATAAATTTACTGAAATTAAAAATTGATCTTAAGCAATTTTTAAAAGATCATTCTACATTTCCTAGTTTATTGTCTACATTTATTTACCCACGTCCGGGGCTTTTGCTCTGTTACCTTCACATCTAAGCTCAAGGGCACTACTGATAACATTGTCATCCTGATACTCAATGACTGTGTATCATTGTCTTATTTTTCATCCTTGTCTCATTTCCCAACCACATTAGGACTAAGTTTGTAATAGCCTAGGCTCCTCATGGATTGTTCAGAGAATATGTCAGGAAAAAGTCCGTGTTACCTGCAGGAAAGAAGCCTTCTCTTATCAATGCCATAATTGCCATCCCAGTCAATATTCACTAATTGAAATACCAGTGATTAATGATCTATCCTTTTACAGGCTTTTCTTATCTCAAAGAGCTTTTGAAACCATGCCTAGGAGGTCTACATCAATTTCCAGTAATCTTTTTTTTTCTTTCTCTTCAGTTTTAATTTTCCTGTCTTTCATCTTCATAGAAACTGTCCCGATTCAGGTGTCTCAGCTACGTGTGTCATTTATTTCTTTGTCACAATCTCCTTCCCCCTTCACATTGCCCATACGTCTTTCTGTCCTGTGATGTCTATCCCTTTAATAGTTCATATTTGTCATAGTATTTTATCCCTTCCCTCTGACTAAATATAGTTACAGAATAGGGAGCAAAGAAAATGGGAGTATGATTAGCTAATGGCAGTTCTAATTATTTGGATGCTAGATGGATATGGCTTTACACGAGATAGTTTTATCAACTCATCAAATCCTAGCTTTTCTTAAGGGCAGATAAAATGTGCAAGGATTTTGAAATGCATGATCATAGGTTTATACACAGAAGAGAGAGTTGGATTTAATGCATAATAAACATTGCATTGTTGGTTTGACATTATTCTCACTGGTAGTATAACAACATCTGTTTGATGCTGTGATAGTCTAACAAAAAGGTTCAGTTAAATTGTAACTTCCTCTCAGCCATGACCTAAAGTTAAATAACAATTTCATTATAAAAGTACCTGACACAGTTTAAGTGTACTCAATAATCATATTTAATTAAAAAATCAATAACAAGACATATAGCTCCTTCAAAGTTATATTCCATAAATACAAATTGTGGTGTTTCATTGTGTTTCTGTGTATGAGAGTGTAATCTGTGGAAAAGCTAGAAATAGGTGATATCTCTTGAGTACCCTTGTTTTCTTCCAGCTGTTTTTTGGTGATTGTTATTTTCAAAAGAATATACATTACACATATTTTTCTAATATTAATTTAAGTTTTATTTGGATGAAAGAAAATTTTAAAAGTTGTATCATTTAGTACAACTTAGTCATTTTTTATGTTGGTGCTAGATGATTATTATAAATATAAAGCGAGACAGTTCATTATTGATCATCAGTTTAAATGTCATTCACCATTTACTTACCCTGTGTAACAAGATATTTAATTCTAGCACTTGAGATAAAATATACCAAAAAAATTAATTAAAAAGGAGTTATAACTCTTACTAGGTTTTGGTAAAAGACATAGATAAGTATAGCTTTAGAATTTTTAAAACCTCATAGACATTGAAGGAATAAAAGAGTCATGTTTGAGATTAGAGGAATCTTTTATTTAGAGATTGATTTTTGCAGAGCTTTTGGACTCTCTTACATCTCATCACCTGCTCCAAGAAAAAAGTGGGGATAGCTGTCTCTTATTTAAAGTTAGAGAAAAGAACTCAATAATAACTTGGAGAGCTTAACATGTGGCATTGAAACTTGAAGGAACTAAGGGAGTGCACTCTGTGTTACACCTGTGGTATCTAGACAGCAGAGAAGTTGGAAGAATCATCATGGTGCTCAAGATAGAAGGCTGATATTTAGGATTCCAGATTCATTTCAGAAATAAAACAAGCATTCTGGTGGGCCAGAGAGTGACATATTGGCATATGTCCTTTGCAAAAGTTGGTTTCTCAGGGCCAAGGAGGAGTGAGACACAATTTAAAGATACCGCTGCAATCAACTCAAGATAGTAGTGAATGAGAATTCCCAGGTACCTGTTAAGGAAGAGATCCTCAAAACTCTCATGAAAGAAAGAGTGATCATAAACACAAACTGATGCTGGTAGTGAGATTAACAGCCCTGGAAATTACCATGCCAGAAAAAATTTTGTCACACAGTATTTTCCTCTTTACTTCCTACATAAGCAGTCAAATGATAAAGACTCAAGATCTTGAGAACTAGGAAAGAAATTGAAACACTTAAATGGAAAAAAAAAAATGCACTGCCAAGGCAGGCTAATGCACTGAGCAGTTTCAAAGGCAGCATACTTTGCAAAGTATGTAGTTGCATTAAAATTATAGCCCATAAGTCACTTCTTGTTAGGAATTCCAGTTACACAAGTTATGTGACCTTAGGCCTCTAACAATTGTTTGATCTTGTTTTATATCAGCAAATAAAGACAGATGTGTTGACAAGTCCCAAGATTCAGTGACAGGCAGAAAAAAGTCTGACAGTATCACACAAAGACAAGTCAAACACCTGAAAAGTCTTTTTTAAATGTTATGCTTTTGTTTTATGACTGACCATAATCTGAGATTATAAAAAGGAATTTCATTAAAAAACAATTGGTTTTTTACCTTAAATAAAGTCAAGTTTGCTAAATATAACAAAGTGCAACATGTCACAAATGTAAATGAAACAGTTTTGGTCACATTCTCCTACAAGAAAAATATGACCAGTTGTAAATAATTTTTAGATAAATGCAAAAACATTTTTCTTCTAAGCTCTGGCAGAAAAGTTCAGTGAAACTGCCAGTAGCATTTGTTGAGAAATGCAGTGAGCCCTCAAGTTACACCTGGCTTCACATATGAACAGCTTGGGGTATGACCAGGATTTTAGTTTTAATTTATGACCAAAGTCTTCAGTTATGACCTGAATGCCAGTCTTTCCTGTGTAGGATTAATTGAGAAATCCAGGGCCAATGTCTCTCTAAGAACACTGAGATCTGACTGTAAGAAAGTACGGCCTAAAATTATGCAGGAGGCTGTGTACAATTATACAGGCTCTTTAGAGGCTGTGTAGAGATGTCTGAGCCTTCAACTGACCTGTGGTTGATGACACTGTCACTATAGCTGAGTCCATAGGCTCGCGCGCAGACAGTGGTGATGTTGAGGGACTGGTGGAGGAACACTCAAAGGAACCTCAGCAACTCTGGCTGAACAACACAGAATGGCAGCTGAGGACCTTTCTGAAGAGGAGGGGGAGTATCAACAAGTAGTGCAGCAAAGTTCTTCTGAAATAAAGGAAATCCTGAAAAAAGTGGACAGAGCTTTAAACATTTGTGAAGAAAACTCATCCAGACAGAGAAAAGGCCAATCATTACATTCACTTGCTTAATGACAATGTCATATCATACTACAGAACAGTGTTAAAGAAAAGACAGCAACCTTAGACCCAGTTTTTACTTCTGAAAAGGTTGAGACCTAGTGAGCCAGAAGCAGGTCCTCCTGGGCTGCAGACTCCCAAGGAGAGAAAGGACGCTAAGGAGCCAGATTCCTGATGTTCTTATGAATGGGGAAGTTCCTTCCAAACAATAACCACCTTCCATTTCATCCTCCCCTCCTGCAAACCAGAGATGTCACCTCAAATGGTGAGTACAGTATGAAATTGTTGTTTATGGTAAGTTAGGCATATTTTATAACTTTTTGGAAAATGCATTAGGAAAATTATTAATGGTTCTGATAAATTACACACATTCAACAACCCTTTTTTATTATGAAGATGTTAGTAAGGGAGTGTTTGGGGAGAACATATTATGGATATTTCCATTATTTCTTCTTGGAAAATAGTCTTTACTCATAACTAACTTGAGTTACAATCAGCCCTCAGAAGTGAATTAAGTTTATAAGTCAAGGGTCCACTATTATGAAATAGCCAAATTATTTGAATACTTTGTTATTTTTCATACTTTGTTATTTTAATGTTACTATTAAAAAGCAAATATCATTTGTTTCTCATGTTAACAAATAAAGATTAGCTTTCCACAGAAATATCCTTCTGTTGTCAGACCATCACCTTAATAATGGAAATAAGTCGAGCTGTACACTAGACCACTTGAGAAGGGAAATCTGATTATTTGATACTGACAACTACAATTGATTTATTTTTCTTTTTAAATATGACATCAGAGTTTGAAGTGAGTTTTCCCTACATTTTATTGTTTCTCATTAGTAATAATTCATCAGTAATGCAGAGTTATCTTTGACTTCAATAGGACAAAATCTGTCTTATTGAATTGGACAGATGTAAAAAGTAGAATCAGAAATATAAAACATCTAGAATATAATTTAAGTGATTTTTTCTCTCTTCACTGGAAATTATGGTAAAGACATACTTGAAAAGTAGGGGGGAGAATATATCAAATGACAAAAATATTTTTGGAATACTTGTTTAAAGGATTGTTTTTAAAATATTTATGATTAACAAGACAACATATAAAATATATAAAAAATTTTATTTGTTGCTAACATGGGAGATAGAATCCATTTGGTATTACATGAATCTAGCATGTATGTTGTCTAATGTAAAAACATCTTCATGTATAGTAAGAAAATAATATTTTCATTTATAGTAATACTGTATATGTAATGTTGAAAATGCATTATGTAATAGCTTGACTTTTTCTTGCTTAAAAATTGGAAGTAACTATAACTTATTCCTGCAGCTTGCTTCAGGGCAACTTTGAACACAATTATTGTAACACTCAATTCAAACTGTTTTAAAGAAAAAAATTGATATATATTCTGCTGGAATTGTTTCATATCAGGGCAGAAAATTCATGAGAAGACCTCTACTTCTCTGTTCATGGACTGGGCACTTTATCTGGATAAAACTTCTCCTCAGGATCAATAAGACTGCTACCACTCTTGAAAATTTCTCCACAATCCAAGGATTTCTGTTTAGAGAAGAATGGATCATATTTCCATTTTTGAAGAAGTCACCACAACAGGAACCGTGTTTAGGGAACCAATTTTTAACTAGACCCAGGATCTAACCTAAAGTGTGAGCTCGGAGTAAGGGACACATATGTCTCGGAGGGAAAATCATTGTTCACTCATGAAATGAAGTCAATAAATAAAGAGGCATGGACAAAAAAGCCACAAAGCAATAACTTATCCCACATTTTGGAAATGACCATATCACTGGCACATACCATGCATCTATGTGTATTAATCCAAATACTCTTTGTTTATCCTTGTACAGATTTTCATTTAATCCTAATGAAAATAAATGAGGACAGGGAAGGACATATTCCTCTCATTTCTACAAGATAGGAAACAGGTGAGCTCATTCATATGGCTTTTATGAAGTAAAATAGCTGTTGATGGCAGAGCCAAAATTTCAGTCCAGTTCTCCCTATACTGTACAATACAAGCACTTTATGCTATCCTGTGCCATCTCTAGTTGGCAGTGAATAAATTTTGAATGAAATAATGAATAAATAACTGACGGAAGTAAAGCTCTAGTTTCCCTAAGACAGACAGAAAAGCTACAGCCATGACCTGATCTAAATCATTTGCTTGGTCATGAACTATATTGTCCTGAAAAGAACTGGAAGACCTTAACTGCCCAGTCATACTGTGGAGAGAATCCTGGGAGAGTAAGAATAACAAAAGTTCACTGGGAGTTCATAAACCATCACAAGTGAGGAACAGCAAAATAGTTCTTCATTAAAAACATTTAGGGAAAGGCATCCACTGGACAGGGACCACGAGAATGTGATCATATATCTTAGGTCTTATCAGCAACCTACAGTGATGATATTCAATTATGCCACCAACATCTATGGACACTGGGTAACGGAAATGTGTAGAAGAGAAATTTGTTTTGGGTTTTATTAATCCAAGGATATATTTTCTTTCATTTTTGTCCTTCTCTTTTATTGTCAAACAGTATTTCTTTTATTTCTGCACCCCTAATTTCAAGTCATGACTCAGTAACTTCTGTAGTATGCATAAAGGAAAAACTAACTAAACACATGACTAAGTGCAAAATGACTAAGGCCAAATTATTAAATATTTCTTCCTCTCTAAAGCACTAAGCATATACTCTAAAATGTATTGTTTTCTTTAAGCCACTTGGACATTTCATTTAATTAGCCACTTTCCAAAAATATAATTCTAAGAAAAATAAATAAGTCATCATTATTGTTCAATTAAAATGCATTTAAATTAATTAAGCTTCCAGTGTTTATATTTACTTGAAATTTATCTAAATGGATAAAGTAGTGCTTATTGAAATGGTAGCTAAAAAATACCCTAAACTGCTCACTGACATTAAATTTTTGTGTTAGCAAGAAATAATCTGGACATAAAACTGTTATCTTGGTAGTTAACCAACACAATTTCATTAATGATTTGAAAGCTCTAGGATGTTCTATTTATATATAAACTCCAAAGCTTTATAAAAAGCTTTTATATATTTCCAATAAGTAATAAATGTATTAAGAGTAGCAGATGAACACAGCTCATAAATAGTCTGTAAACTCAAAAGCAAGTACAGAACAGATAGGTTATAGATTTATCAGTGCTTTTAGTAGTTTGATTACAGGATTCTGATTCATGGGTTTTAAAATATCCACCAGTTTGGGGTATTATGATTCTTATTTTATGATCCTTGAAATAGAGATTGAGAGAAAGATATCTGAACTATTTAAATGTAATAATGAAAAAAACTGTGTGTGTGTACACATACTATACACACACATTTATACATGCAGATATGTACATTTTTGTATAAATATGAGTATATATACTCATTCACAAGACATAGTTTCTATCATACACTGACATTATCTATCAGGGGTTGATTTATTGCTATTTCTCTGTAACATTCTTAATCTCCCTTCAAAACAATGCAAGATGTAATCCAAGTAATAGAAATTATTCCAGAACAAAAAGTTCCTCTATTGAACACATGGGTTTTAATGTATTAGTTTTGTCTTTTAATACGTGTTTTGCTTACTTTTCTCTCAGTGCTGACACAAAATACTCCACAAGGAAATTTAAAGAAGAAAGAGTTTATTTAGTGCACAATTTGTAGAGGTTTCTGTTCATAATGGATTGGCTCCAAGGCAGAATGTCTTATGGCAGAGGGACAACAGTTTATGGCTTAGAAGACAGTAAAAGCAATGAGACCAAAACAGCTTCTTTCTGTGCCTTTTACCTTATCCCGACTACCGGGAGTAGAGTGGTGCCAAACCAATCACTCAGGTGTAGTGGCTTAGCAAACACACTTCCTTAATCCTATCACCACATGGTATAGGTTCAGCCTCCTCTGACTGAGGTTTTAGGGGGACATCCAGACCCAAACCGTAACAACATGCATTAATTTTATAAAAATACTTTATAAGGATAATATAAATACTAAGATTTCCTGACATATTTTTGTCTCATATCCTTTTAGAAGAGTTAAAATTAAAATATGACAGTGTAGAAGTTTTGACTGTTTCACTTTAAAATAGTAAGATCTGTTAGAATTTCTTTTTGAAATTTTTCTCCATAATGACACTAATAGGAAAAATGTTTGTCGACTCATCATATTAATATAGATCATGTGTAATGATCATTTTAGCAAATATTAAGGGTTATTTAGTTGACTACATATGCTTAAAGTTCTCTTTAATAAGAATTTTACAAATTCTCAAATAAATCCTAATATAAACAGATGAGGTCAGGTGCTATTATTAGACAAGAACACAGATAAGAACACATAGGATAGTACATATAGATATATTCAGAAATTTATAAAAAGACTGATGAAGTTTAGCTATTTTTGCATTTTAAAGTACCTTTGTAACTTTAAAAAATGGTTTTATAAAAATAATAACATATCTATTAACCACAAGAAGACATACTATAAATAAAATAACTAGAAATTTTAAAAAGTGCTAGAATGAACCATAAATTATGTTAATGATGAATAACACTGAAATTGTATGAGGTTGTGTTATATGGTGACAATGTGGGATATCTCTTTTTAGTATTTCATCAGGAGATAAGAAACCAGTCTCTTTGGCCGGGGATTTAGCGCAGCGGTTCTGTGGCCTGCCTTGCAAGTGCAAGGACCCGAGTTCAATCCCTGATAAAAAAAAAAAGAAAGAAAGAAACCAGTCTCTTCAAAGGCAGAATTAGAAGGGATATTATAAATTTTAGGATAAATACGTTATAAAATATTAACTATACATCCATCCTGTAAGAAATATTTTTCAGCTTACATTGCCACATAGGTAAAAAGAGAGAAAAGTGGAAAATATGGCATACATTGACTCAATTCAAGACAACTTGATAATTTCACTTTTATTTTTATTAAAAATATTTTAATTTTTTTTTGCTGAATTTAAAGTATGTTTTTACTTAGAAGGCCAATCAGGGTAATTAGAAAACATACTTTTAAAACATAAATATAAACTATTTTGTATCATTTGAATATTTGCCATACATACATGAATTTTACATTGGATTTTGAAATATGTACACATAAATGTAATCTTATTTACCTTAGGCTAAAATTTAATAATGAAAAGTAACAAAATTAGTACATTGTGGATATGATTAACTTTTCACATTTCATCTTCAAAAGTATTTGTATTTTCAATATAAGAATTGCTACTCCAAAGGTAAAATATTTTGCATAATTAGAGGTAGAAATAATAAACAGTATTATATAATGGAAACCATATCAGCTATAAAATTTTATAATATTTTAGATAACTGGAAATAAAACTAAAAAACCCAAATATGTGCTATACTTTTATCAGTTACCATAATGTATAATTTAAAAATAATAATATTGTTCAAATATTCAATTAATATATGTACAATGCTAACTTTTTTACATATCAACACAAATACCATTAAAGCATGACATTTTATGCACCCATCAAAATCAGTACTGTTTTGGCTAGGTTCAGCTATTGATATAGCATATGAAAGCACTTATCTAGTAATATGAAATAAAGCCTTGATTGTGTCTTAGTGTCTTTTTTATAAAGCAATTATGGAATGGCATTTAAGGTCATAAATCTTAAAAATCATAAAATCAACAGTTAATAATGTCATTAGTCTAAAACTGATCTCTTTACCTTTTACTTAATAATTATAATACAGAGAATGACCTTGATTTGTTGGACATTTTTAACTATCTTTATCAGCAGTATTAGCAATCCTATGCAATAAAACTCTGATATGATTTTTAATAAAGTCTTTCACTTTTTTCTATTTAAATTATGCAAGGTCAATATTTTAGAATAGTCAAACATTTTGTTCTTGCACTTTTCACAACTTTCGGGTCTCATGATGTTTTAAAACTAACTAAAGAAAAAGTACTGTTTATTATTTTTTATTGCTTCTACGTTACACTTGCAGTTGTCAAAGCAAGTTAAGAATCAACAAATAGAGAAAAATAAAACTACTACAGTTTAATGATTTATATTAATCGGTCTACTGATAAATGTACAATGCAAAATAAGCCTTAATATCATATTTGAATATTACAACAAATATCAACGCTTAAATTCTTTGAAAGTCCTACTCTCTAGTAATGGAATTTTACTATATAGTTCTAGATAAGAAATACAAGTCTTGGGAATTTAAGATATGTGAGATTAAGTCAATAGATAACATATTTTTTTATCAAGGACATAATTTTCTTCAATGACCTCTATTCATATTGTCAATAGAGTGGTTAGGGTTTATTGTGTTTTATCATTTCATCTTTGTGAAATAAAAGGGGCTGATAATGGAGCAGACTTAAACTCTTTCATGGAGAGTGTGACATACCCAATAAAAGATCCCCAAATTTCCTCATTCCCTAACACCCAGACCACATAATTGTGTTATCTTTGGTAGAAAAATGGACATAAAATTGTGATTGGAGTTAATGATCTTGAGATGGAGGAATTATTGTGAATTACTTAAATTCACACAATCTAATTATATCAGTCCTTTGTACAGGCAATACACACACACACATATATATATATTTTTTTTTTCGGAGATGAGAATTAAACATAGCTACAGAAAAGGAGTCAAAGCTGTGCAATGTCCCTGGTTCCAAAGAAGACAGAACCACAGCACCGGGGATGAGTTTCCTCTGAAAACTGGAAGACAAATAACTAGAATGCTTCCTCTAGCTTCTATAAAAGGTCTTGGCCTACTTATTTCTTAATTTTAGCCCAGTGACACCTGTGTTGAACTTGTAATTTAAAAGACTAAAAGTTACTGAATTTATGATAATTTCTAATAGCAACAACAGAAAACTACTACAAGAATGGACCACCTTTTAGCAACTTAATACTATGAAAATGCAAGGATAGTTCAACACATTCCTATCTATAAGTATATTTCACTATATTAACAGAATAAAGGATCATAAATATCATATGATCATCTTAAATGGTGCAGAAAGCATTGCCTAAATTCTACAAACCTTCATTAGAAAGTTCTAAAGTAGTAGGAGTATCGTACATAATCATAAAGGCTGTACATGACAAACTCTTCGTCCACATCTTTCTCAATGGGAAAAAGCTGAAAGTATTTCTTCTATGACCTGGATCAAGATAATAATGTCCACGCTATCACTCTAATTCAACATAAGACTGCAAGTTTAGAACTTTAGAATAATTAGGCATAATGAAAAATATAAAGCCTACAAATAGGAAAGAAAGAAGTCATATTGTCTCTGACAGATATGTCACACATATAGGAAAACCTCAAGACTCTACCAAACTGTTGCAACTGTTACATGAGTTCAGAAAGGTTGCAGGATTTACAAACAACATAAAACTGAGCATTTACACACTGAGCATGAGCATGCTCCGAGTGTACTGATGAGGGCAATTCTACTCCCAATAACTACAAATAAACAAACAAAAACCTAAGAACTGAGAGAGTGAAAAGTCTCTACAATAATAATGAGAAAAAAATGAAAAAAAGGTGGAAAGACTTCTCATGTCACGAATTGGAATAATTAATGTAAATAAAATATACATACAGCCCAAACCAATTTGCAAAATCAATGTGATTTCCATGAAAAAAAACCAATGACCTTCATCAACCTAGGAACTTCACTGAACTAGGAAAAAAAAAAAAACAACTAAAATTCATAAAGTACAGAAGGCCCTGAATAATCATGTCACGAATTGGAATAATTAATGTAAATAAAATATACATACAGCCCAAACCAATTTGCAAAATCAATGTGATTTCCATGAAAAAAAACCAATGACCTTCATCAACCTAGGAACTTCACTGAACTAGGAAAAAAAAAAAAAAAAAAAAAAAAAAAAAAAAAAGAAAAAGAAAAGAAAAAGTCAGGTCCTAGGAATTAGCTCAGTGGTGCCACAACCTGCCTCACAAGCTCAAGGTCCTGAATTCGATCCTGGGTACCAAAAGTAAATAAATAAATAAAGCAGACAGCTGCTAATATCTGATTTTAAGCCATACAACAGAGTCACAGCAACCAAAACAGCATGGTCCTTGCAGAACAAGAGCACACAGAGTAACACAATAAGGTCCCAGAAATAAACCCACACACCTTCACTTCAAAGGCAATGAAAATGTACTTGAGAAAAAGACAGCCTTTTTAGTATGTGATGTTGGGAAAGCTGAATATTCATATGTAGAAGATTGGAATTTGACTCTCATTCTGTAAAGAAACCACTCCAAATAAATTCCATACCAAAATGTAAGACTCAATATTAGGAAAGTACTATAAGAAAGCATAGAGGAAATATTTTTAGAACATTGGTGTACACAAAGATATTTTTGAACATGAACCCCAAATTTCAAGAAACAAAAGACGAAAAGGACTACATTAACATAAATGGTTGTACACCAAGTAAAACAACCAACTTAATGATGTGAAAACGTACAGGATGTGAGAAAATATTTGCCAATTAATTATCTGACAATGGATTATTATCCGTAAAATATAAAGAACACAAAATAAAAATAAAAAAGCAAGAAATACAATTTTAAAATAGGCAAATGATCTTAATAAATACTTTTAAAAAATAAATTAATGTGACCACTAAATATATTTTAAAAGTGCTCAATATCTTAGCTGTCAGGAAAATATAAATCAAAACAATAGGAGATCATTTTGCCACAGTTACAATACCTAAATGTCAACAAAAGGTAAATGCTTGTGTGGATATGGAGGAAAAGAAACGCTCTCTTACACCATTAAGTGGGAATATAAATTACTAGTAAGCCATATGTAAAAGACCAGGGCATTACCTTAGAACACTAAAAATAGATCTATAACAAGATCTACCTTTTGTGTTTTGGGGGATATATGCAAATGAAATGGAATCAGAATACCTACATTCACAAGATTCATCATAGTTACTATGTATAATCAAAGTAGGTGTCAACCAATGGATTAATGTAAAAAGAAAAACTGGTATATGCACATAGCAAAATGTTATTCAGCTTTATAGAAGAATAAATCCCTCTAGTTTGTAACAAAATGGATGGAAAAAGGGGACATTGTGTTAAGTAAAATCAGGCAGACACAGAAAGAACTTTACACGTGATCTCTCACATTTGCTAATACCAAGGAAAAAAAGGCTGAACTGAATGTAATAGAGTGATTATTAGAGATTGGGAAAGGAGGAACACAGGCTGGATTTGATCAGTGTACAGTGTGTGTATGTATTGAACCATCACAGTGAACCTCACTAATATGTACAACTAGCAAATGTTATAATGATTTTGTAACGTCTTAGTGGATAGTAATGATAGAAAATAAAACAAGATCAATACTGTAATAACAACAAAAAAACATTAAGTTAGTTAAATTTTTACATACTCAATGAACGAACTGTGAAGCACATATGTTTTGGGAAGAAGTAATTATTTATCCAATTGTTAGAACATCAAGCTTTAATTAGGTGTTTTTATTTAGTATCAAAGGGTTAATAATTTCATAAAGATATCAAGAACATTACTTTAATCGAACAGGATTTGAAAATAAACTTTATATTGTGAAGAGCAGACTTTTGTATTTTAAATTTGCTTTCAAAAATTTACACTTTATGTATGTTCAGTCATCTCTGAATTATTGGAATATTTATCATATTTTGTTTCATACTTTCAAACGACTTAGCTCTAGATTTCCAAATATCTAGAAATAATGTCAATGTGGATTATTTTTTCATTTAGTGTAATATTTAGATTCAGAATCACATGACTTTCACTTATAATAACTGTCTCCCCTTCAAAGTGAATTATGCAATAATAGTCTTGATTTTTCCCACTGGAAATAATATTTTGTAAGCAATCTCATAATTATTAAAACTTATTAGAAAAATATTCCTAGAGATTCATTTTAACACATTTTAAATATACTGAAATTTTTTTATTTACTGTATCAGTCTGGCCTTTAAACAGAAGCATAGTAAACCATCAGAGGATTATTTTTCACTCATGTAAAAAATATTAAATATCATTTGGTGATATGTAATGCTTTGCAAAGCCAATAAAATAAATATAAGACATAAAAAGGAAATAACACAGTAAACATAATGTTTTTAAAGTGGTTTGCTTACTAATAAGTAGTGAAAGAACATTTAAATATTATGTCCAGAGGAAAAGGAATCCATGACAGATTATAATTTATCAAAATAAACCTCCAAAGGACACTTATCCATTTGAATAATGCAAGATAGAATGTTTACTAAGCTATGTATTTTAAATATTAACATAAAACTTTAAAAAACTCAAATCCAGAAAAAATGCATAGTACTATTCAACAAATTTAATGAAAAGGGATCTCTGCAAAATTTGTATCAAATCTTCAGAATTGTATTAGATCTGCACAATTTATTCATATTAAATCATCAAGTGTGTGGATTTTTCCTTCTTTCATGAAATACTTTTCAGGGTGACAGATGGTTTCAGCCTCCAAAAACATAGATCCTAGAACATTTGTTATCTTGGGTGAAAACTGAACATCTGACCATAGAACTTAAGTGATTAGATAATCAGAGCCAAACATCATAAATCGAGTAACTCTAGATTTATCAAGCTATAATGTGGATTAGATCTATCAACATTACATAGTAATATAAATTAATTAATATTATTATATTATTGATATAATTAATATGCATTAAATGATATAGATTGATTGTATTATTAATATAGTAATTACATATTAATATAAACTATATTCTTTAGATTCAGCATAAGGAGGTTTATGGGGCACAAGTAGGTTCCATAAACTGGTGCTTCTAATCCCCTATCGTATTCAACACTTGTCTGCCCATCGTGCCATAGTCATGACCCCATAAGGGTTTCCTTATAGTAATAGAAAATAAAAAAACATAAAGTTCATTTCATGAATATATTGACTCTATATGTTAGTACAGAAAACCAGAAACTATTATTATTCACAGTTCAGTCCTGCAAAGAGAGGAATACAGAAAATAATTGCAATGGGTGGAGACTGAAACAGCATACCTGGCTATTTGAAAATGTTGAGTGTTGAGTGTTCTCATCACAAAAATGATCGCAATGTAAAGTAATACATATGTTAGTAAGCAAGATCTACTCATTTTAATACACACACGCACACACACACACACACACACACACACAATGTGTTATCCATGGTGAATGCACAAAATTAATCCTGTTTTGGAATCTTCCTGCTCCTTTTGGTCTTGACCCCTATTGCAAGAGTTTTCAGACACATATTCCTTGCCGTTTTTCAGAGCTTGGTATATTTGCTGACAAGTCCTGGAGAGGCATATTTCCACATGCAATAAATTTACACTAATAAGCAATTAAATCTGATACACATTGTTGAGAGTAATGGATATTCTCTTGCAACGTGTAAATTCTCCCTCTCATTGTCCCAGCTTCCAAGAGTTTCGACTGCTAACTTTTCACAGATACCTCTTTCTCTGGAAAACATTTTGTTGCAATTTGGGACAGCTCTACAAATTCAGTGTAGCTTCAGCCTTACCTATAGGTTCAACTAATCCCTTTACTGCAATTGTACCATAGTTCCAGCTTTTCTATCTCTCTATATAATTTTCTTTCTGTATTAGTCAAATTTCCATCACTGGAACACATACTTGACACCCACAATTTAAAAGAGAAAAAGTTTCATTTGGCTCATCGCTCCAGGGAATTTAGTCCATGGTCAGCTGACCCCAAGATGGAAATGTCACGGTCAGAGGGCATAGCAGAACAAAGCTGCTTAGGTCATGGTATCCAGAAGCAAAGCAGGGGAATAGCTGCAGAGAGCAAGAGGCCAAGGACAGCCCAAGGTGAAACCTCTGTGATCAACCCAGAGAAACATAGAAGTGTGCCTTACTAATCCCCTTGAAAGCCCCCAAGCCAATCAAGTTCATAATTAAATTTAACAATCACACTTCCCTTTTTTCTTTTTCAAAGTATTGTTCTCAAGAGTACTTTTCAGCAAAAATCTAGCATGCAATTCCTGCCTTAGAGTCTGCTAATAAAGAATGCAGTTTAATTACTTCTATATACTCCGTCATGTTTTAGACTATATGCATTACTATTATGAGTGTGTTGAACTTTACCTAAGCCCTATTATCCTAAATTGCACAGCTCATTTTCTTAATGAGGAAAAATACTTCCGTATTATGAATATCAAGATAACTATTCAACTACAAATTTTATTTCCTAGATTACATTTTTAGCCCTACTATTATATTACCAACAGCTTTGCTCAACACTCTTTTTAATATGATAGGACATTTTTAAAGCATTGTCACACTAAATATTTATATGCGTTCTAATTTCCAACTTTGTTTTCCTGCCATGTACATATTTTAACATTAAGGAACGTATATTCTATGAGAATAAATTGTATAATCTTCCTTCTATAATATTCTGGGGAATTTTCCATTGCATATTTTGTAATTATGGTTTTACTGGTCCCAATGTTTTTGTGTATTCTTATCAAATTGCTTGAATGTTGTTTGTATACTTAGACATGTCTTGTTTATCATGTAATTAATGGAGAATACTTATTGTCTGTTTATGTAGTCTTGCAAAGAAAATATAAGTAAATCTAATAACTTTATGGTACACTTGTTATTATCTGAATAAATTCTGTTGCTAGTAGGTTAATTCTTCCTGTTATTTCTTATGAAGAAAAGGTACCAGGCCTATGCTTTCTTGCTGTCATTGTAATATTTTTTTAATAAACCTGGTAGTTCTTTGTTTTCTTATTGTTCTTAGCATTTATTTCTCTAACATCAGAAAATTTGGTTGAATTATTTAGTGTTCAGAAGTTTCTGATATGTGTAACTTTTGGTTAGTTCTCACCTTCCTTGTTGTAATGTGATTTAACTAACAAGAAAGGCCTTGTTTTCTAAAAGTCTCCCGTGTCTCTCTGTGTATAGTACAAACAACAGATACCCATTCCTTTGACAAATGTATGCAGGAGCAGATATAGACTCAACACGTAATAAAGCATTATTTCAATGTGATTTCATCTCTCAGTGGGCACAG
This sequence comes from Fukomys damarensis, assembly GCF_012274545.1. NCBI lineage: Eukaryota > Metazoa > Chordata > Mammalia > Rodentia > Bathyergidae > Fukomys > Fukomys damarensis. The sequence goes on along the minus strand of NW_022900950.1, from coordinate 4,914,790 downwards.
CTGTACTTCTAAGCTATGCTTAAGATCTGTTAAGAATTGATTTAGTTATTCTGACTCTGTCTTAAAGTTTATCAAGGCTTAGAAAACAAAAACTATTACATCAGAAGACTTTTGGGGCCTCAAATGCACATGCTTAAGAAATAGCTCAGCAAAAACAATCTAATTCTAAATATAGTTTCTGAAATAAGGCACATTTCCTATAATGTCCTCCTGCTTCATTGGAAAGTGATTCTTGGCTTACACAAACCACCCAAAGGGAGAGAGATGTTCTGCATGTACTTTGGCTTCTCATTCTGTTTTCCGGGACCTTACCTGCAGTTCAAACATATCCCCCAAAACATTTAACATCAGTACTATTCAAGTAACTAATACCAAAGTCTCTTAATGTCAGAAGCCATTCTATTTTTTTTCTATCAGGAAGAATAAGGCCATGCCTTAATATATTAAAATATTATTCACTTTGACAGTAGAACTAGTTCTAGGACATAAGATATTACTATATTAGAGAGGAGAGGCAATCAGTATTTTTCATTCCCTAAGAATCTCTATACTTCAAAAAAAATCTATCACTTCTAATGAAATTGGTAAGTACCTAGAAGGCAAATGCCTTTTTTTTTATTTCTAGTCTGAAATCTGGTTTGAAATGAGTAGCTGTCCTCAACTCGTATTCTTATTAAACAGAAAATGTAGTCACAAAGTAATATATTTATTAAATCTTTCACAAAATGGAATATTTGTGAAGGTTGTAACTGCCATTATTGGTCTATTTTAACTAGATCTATAGTTTCTTCTCAATATTAAAAATTGGGAATAATATTAATTTTACTTTATGTGGATTATCCAATAATATCTAAAAGACAATCATTTTTTGAGTTTATATGTCTTTAAATGCAAATGTTACTTCAATTGCTGCTGAAAATGATTATATAATATAATTTATGTTTTATTCATTGTGTGTTTAGCATTAAGTGTAGTGTAAACATAAGATCATATTTGGTACATTTATTATATAATTTTTTCCAAGACAAAAATTGATTTTTTTGGGCCAGGGATTTAGCTCAGTGGTTCTGGCACAAGCCTCACAAGTGTAAGAGCCCAAGTTTGATCCCCGGTACCAAAAAAAATTGATTTTTCTGCACATTTGAAGGAGATTTAACTGAAATTAAAAATTCTCAGTAGAGAGTGAAGCTATTGCTATAGTAAACTGATATTAATATATCATATAGCTTTGTATATATGATTATAATTCATGCATTACTTTAAAGTGTATACTTGAAATTGCCTATAAACCTACATGAACTGTAATTTAAGCACAGGGGATAAATAAATTAACACTTTTAGGCTAGCAATGCTCTCAAGGAGTAATTTACAAAAAATGAAAAAAAATCCAAGTATTGTTTTAAATATCAAAGTTAGTAAAGATCAAAGCTCTATATGTCCTCAAAATAAATTATATTTGAAATAATCATACTGTGATATCTTACAATTTTTCAAAAAAGAAAGTGATTACACAATTCGCTAATTTGCCTAATGTTAGAGCTTGCGTCTGGCTGTTCCCCAAAGCTTCTGGCAGTTATATGTGGGGCTTTTCAGAGGTGACAGGATCTGTGCTATGTGAAGCTTGGATGAAGGGTGGGTGACTGCTAAATCAGTCCACTGATTGGTTTGTATGGTTCTGTGTGTGGATAATGGGGAGGCCCACCCTGGGTGTGGGGTAACCACCCAAAAGTCAGGAAGCATGCAAGGATGAAAGGAAGAGTCAGGCTTATTTCGCCTTCTGTCTCTCCTGATTTGCCATGGACCGTTTCTCCTCTGCGATGCCTCTTTGCTGTGCTGCCTTGCCCTGGAGCCAGCTGTATATGGACTGAAACCTTTGCAAATTGTGAGCTGAAATAAATCTTTCTTCCTTTAACTCGTGGTATAGATTATTTTGATTCAGCAATAAGAAAAGTAACTGAGACAGTTCACTTTCACCACCTATGTTTTCCTTCATAACATTTATTAAAATAATAAGTCATAAAATTTCCTGTGTGATTATTTGTTTAGTGTCAGTCTGTCTAATTGGGGAGAAAATGTCATGAGAGTTGAGGGCATATATGCTTTTGCCTCTATTTGCTCACAAAATGACACTCTGGAATGTGGAATTAGTTTGAAATACTAGCTGAATAAACTAAAATAAGTAAATAATATTATGTAAAAAACTATTCAACTTTCATGATATGAATTATACATGACCTTGAACTGCACCAATGGAAACAAAACTAAAATATATCAAATGATCTCATCAGTTAAATGGTAATATGATTCACAAGTATATGCTCAATATTGTATTTACAAACACTCTTAAGCCACTAATTTGGAAAATAGATAGATACTATCTGTCCATATTTATTGATTGATATTTTGTTATTTTTTGCCCTAATTTTTGTAATTCCAGAGATGCATTTTTTTCATTGAGTTTATTGATACTTTATAAGTATACAGTACAGTTATGTTTACCATTGGGATCTTGTACTTTTCCATGACAGATCCTGGATTTGAATTTGTTTCTCTGGATTCACAATTCTCCTGTGATAATAATAATTAGCAATGTATAATGGAGATATTCATTAATCTCAATGGAAGAGATTATGCTTTTTAAACACAATTATCATAAAACTTCAAACTACATTTGATAATATAGAAGAAGAAAAACATGGTGCTGTGGAATTCCTTTATTTCACTCACATATCTAAGAAAGATTAAAACATAGTATCTGGGAAAGTATTATTAATTAGCAGTCATCAAGACTAAAAAATAAATAAGTAAATAAAAAGCTCACATAATCACATTTGCACCTGGTGGCCTTTGTATTGAAACTGTTTTTAGTACTTAAAACAGTCATCTTGTGAAATATATAATATAGTTGTAAATATGCTTTTTGAAAGTGTACATAGATGTAATTTACATTTTCAAATGCTGTATGAATTCATTTAGATTTAAATTGTAGAAATAGAAGATACATATTTTCTAATTTTCCTTGAACATGGAGTAATTTCATTATCAATTTTTGCACTGACTTCTGATATTTTTATCAGCCTTATAGCACATCTGCATCATATAATCAAGTGGTGACATGATACATGTATACACAAAAAAGTTTGGTTGTGTTTGAAACTCATACTGAGAAAAACTAGCTTGTTACATAAATAATATGAGCATTTATATTTTTTGAAGTTAATGAAAGTATTCAAACAAATATAGTACAGTATCAAGGAAATACTAATTTTATGATATTCAGTTTGAGACAACAGTCACATTATAAAAATTTCTTATACCACAAAATTTCTACAGTAAAGTTCAGCAGTGAAGAAATAATTTCTACATTGAAAACTGTTGTATTAGATTAGGATGGATTTATTTTTGAAAGGACCAGTATAGAAAATGGTTGAGGAAAGTGACTTTTCAGCAAAAAATACACCTGTTTAAAAATTCTAATGTACTGACATTTAAACAGAATGCAATTAAATATAATTTACTATCTACCGCCAGGCGTGGTGGCACATGCCTCTAATCCCAGCACTTGGGAGCCTAAGGCAGGAGAATCACTATGAGTTTGAGACCAGCCTGGGCTACATAGTGAGTTCCAGATCAGACTACTACATAGTTCGTGGTGGCACATGCCTCTAATCCCAGCACTTGGGAGCCTAAGGCAGGAGAATCACTATGAGTTTGAGACCAGCCTGGGCTACATAGTGAGTTCCAGATCAGACTCAACTACATAGTGAGACCCTGTCTCAAAAAACCAAAAATAATAAAATAATAATAATAATAATAATAATAATAATAATAATAATAAATAAAAATTACTATCTAGGCATAACTGGTCAGGTATTAATTATAATTTGTTAGCATTCAAAAGTTTAAAGTGGTTCTTCAACTTGACTGTTGTCATGTGAGTTCAATACAGAGAAGGCACCTCTCTCACTCCCCTTAAGGACTTTGTGAGAGTATCTTGTGTAACATTTTGAGGGACACACAGATAATGTACATGATAATGTACATGCTGTATTTAAGCATGAATACTGCTGTTTAACAAACTCCATTTTAGAAAAAAACTAAAATATAAAACTATGATTTCTTTTTTACATCTTTTCATGGACATGACTTTCCTCCATACAAGCTTTAATTTAAAATACAAAATTTAAATTGAATGGGCATTGATCACTACTATGTAAAGGATTAGTGCAATTTCTTATATCCCTAGTGTTTAGGGGGTAAAAGTTTATATACGCAAGCAATCTCAATTGAGCATTTAAAACATAATTTCATGTATCCACTCAATAACAAAATATTATAGAGTAGGAAGCTTAAACAACAGAAATTTATTTTCCACTTATCATCTGCTCAGCTTCAAAATTACACAGATTTAAACAACAGACATTTAGTTTATTTTAGCTCTAGGGACTAGAGTTCAAAGATCAAGCATTGGGAAAATATCATTTCCATTGAGTCCTTTCTTCCCCAGCTTTAGAAAACCTCTTCTCTCTTGGCCCTTATTCATTATTTCATCTACTCATCTAGAAAGAAAGAAACCTCACTGGTTCTCTTCCTTTTCTTCTAAGAACATCTGTTTTATCAAATTAAGACCCAAATCTTCTGACTTAACCCATTAAATTACACCTTTAAAGGCATTCTCTATAAATACACTCACATTTGTGAATAGAGATATAATACATACATTTTGAAGGACATATTTCACTCCATGACAATGCATTCCTTTTCTTTTAGTGGTTTGTTAGGATTTGAAATGTGAATTTTATTCCTGGTTATTTTTTAATGTTGTGGTTTTGTGGTTAGTGTCTGAGTACATAAGCTTCAACCATCTACCATAGCCATTGATCTGTACAACTACACACAATATGCTTTTTGTAGTAAGTAACATCTCACAAAGCTTTAATCTGTTAAAAGGCTAATACTCTGTGTATATAATGACTAATGTTTTAGTACAAAAATGTGAATACAACATGACTTGGGATGTAGCTACAACACTGCTATGCTAATGGTATCACAAAGTATGATTTTCAGTGTTTTTAAGATTATCACTGCATTTTTCCTTATATTGAGTAGTGCAATGTTTTCCCAAGTCTATTCAGGTTTTAATAGATCACCTACAATTTTCCCTCTGCTGAGAGGTAAATGGCCATCAAAGGGGAATCACAGCACTTTAACAATATTTTAACTGTGACATAGGATTAAGATAATCACTGTAACTCTTAACACTCGATTTCTACTTTAAATAAAATGCTGAAGTTTCAGTTCTTGGATTATCACCCTCCAGTAATTGTACCAGATTGCCTTTTGATAATTTTCCACCATAGCAAATCAAAATTGTCAGTTAAAACTGCTTCAAAATTCAAACAGAACGATACAACCATGGTTATTTACAGGATGTCACAGAGACTACCTCATCTCACTCTGTCTCGTTGACAGTATGATGCTTATCATTCAAGTCAATACGTACAAAGCTTGTGGATGCTGGCCTTGTGCATTTTTTACTGCTGAGCATTTTTATGGAAAAAATTATAAATTTTTAAAGATATTTCACTAGTTATAGCTTTCAGGCTATGAGGAAGAATAGAGAATAAAATGTATTTAGTTTTATGCTATATTGTATACCATGAGCAGTCCTCTGACAAGAAAAGGATTAAAACATAATTATTTCAAATGCTATTATAAAAATCCTTAGCACTGACATGGACTTTCAAATTAATTTATTGAAATATTATAAAATCACAGTGAAGCTACGTAGCACCCACATTATGGTATGAAAGAAAAAACAGTGGAGTAGTTATCAGAAAACCTGAGAGCTCATTTCTTTTCTATAACATTAAAAGTAAGATGTTGGCCACATTTTAGCACCTTTGAAACTCATTAAGCATATTTAAGACTAGAAACATTAAACCATTTTCTAATATTTCTTTATCAATCAACTCCATGGATATGGCTTTTCTATATTTGTTAAATACAGGAATGAATTGCTGCACCACTCAAAGGCTGGGTCTCAGAGTAGTCTTTGTCCCTCACCTACCCATTCATTTTTCTGAGCATCTTCTCTGCTTGTGAAGACATGTCACCTTCTCCTTGAGAGAATCTCTTGGAGTTCTAAGAATCACTTTTACTGAAACATTTTAATGTCATATTTTGAAAGGTAATACCATATATATAATATATACACACACACACACACACACACACATATGACATTTCAGTTCCTATTATCAACTTGTTATTAAATTAAAAATGATGTGAACTATTAATTACAGTGATTTTATATGTACTTTTCACCGGGGGCAGTTTTTCAGAAAGAAAAACGACTCCGATATTTCAATTTTTAGAAACTCTGAACAACTATTTGAACAGTTACAATTTTATAGTCTAACTGGAATAATAGTCACATTTTTTGTTAGAATATTTCAAGCAGTTAGATGATAGCAAGAGGTTTGCACATATTAATGAAAAAGGAGAGTTTCTGAGGCTTAAGCCTAAATGAATGTCTCATGTATCTAGGAAGACACTGGTACTTTAAAGTCTTTGATTTTTAAATATCATTTTACTTGTTCTATCTTCCCATCATTCACTGTGAAGCCAAATACTGTGTACATCAAAGATCTTCTGGAAGAAGTTACTTCAGCCTACAAAGCATCTGTAATTAAACCTATTTGGTCCTATTTCCCCAAATACCTTTACAAAATATTTTCCAATAATTCCTCATGTAACATAACGTGATTGTAAAACAGGCAAAATTATTACATATCAAATATCACAGTGATGAGAAAAACAAAATTATCACAATTGCCTGAGAGATAAGAGGCAGGTGAGCATAGTGAAGATTTAAAGAGGGAGGGCTGTCTATGACACCCACAAACACAGGCAATGTGAAGGCGACAAGGCAGTTTCAGAAAGTGGAGAATCTAATAAACAATACAAACTTTATATGACAGACATTGAAGAAAGTGATGAAAATTCTAGGAACTATCAAAAGAAATTTAATGCAACCATGATATATTAATTTTCAGTATGGTATTTCCTTATAAATTGTTACAGTTAATCTCTTCCATTATACTTTTTCACACCAAATAAGCTATTAGGTGTTTATATATGTGGGTCTTATTTATTTCACTTAGGAGTATGTCCTCAGTATGTATCTATTTTCCTATGCATGACTCTAATTTCTGAAAAACTATAATTGTACATGAGATCCTAATGATATAATTGGCAATGTGAAATAGGAATAAAAGGGCTAAAGGTGTAGGGGAAGTGGGAAGGGTAGGGAAAAGGTAATAAGGGAAAAGAAAAAATGAGAAAATGAAAAAAATGAAATAAAGTATTTATAAATAGGGAAGGGAGGAGAGGGTGAAGGGAGGGCAGGGATAAGGGGGAAAAATGAGAACCAAGACCTGTCATGTAAAGGTACAAGATCCCACTGATGAATGTAACTGCACTGTATACCTAAAATGTAGCAATCAATTCAATGAGAAAAAAAATCTCTTCCAAATTAGCATGTGCAAGAAATATGTCTCTTATTTTTTTCTCTTTTTGGTACCAGGGATCAAACTCTGGACTTTGTGCTTGTAAGGTAGGAGGCAGAACCACTGAGCTAAATCCCCGGCCCTCTCCTATTTAGATATTAATATCTTTGTACCTGAATCTAATTATATGCAGAATATGTTAAGACATCTAGTTACTCAGAGATGGTAAAGTCAATGAGACTTTAAGTAAACAGCGACAAGAGGTGCTCTGTATTTACTCAGTTTCCTTCTCTGAGAACATAACTAAAATGAATTTCCCCGTAATTCACAAATTTGATGAAATCACATGACTAAATTTTGCAAAGGCAATGCCATCAAAAGAGATAGCTATCACTTCTAGGTTGATGAATAGAAACCCACAAGAAACTTTTCATGACCTTGATTTTCCTCCCTTTGGGTCAAATGCAGAATAAAATAATGTCATGTTAGATGGCTTTGTTCACAGTGAAAAGAATTTGGGTTCCAGAGTATATTTTAATGATAAACTGTCTTCCACCAACTAACATGAGCTGGACAGTAATACAATTTGAATGATGTTGGATAATCCAGCCTTAAAATAATGGTGGGTCAGCAGCAAGTCAGTGATACAGTTTAATGATATAAAGAGTAAGAGGGAGAAACAAGTTTGGGACTTTGAATTACCTAGTGTTAAATCCAGAAATTTATATTTAGCAACTTTTGAAAACATTTTCAATTGGAATTATAGTGCCTTCAGATGCCATCAGTGGAAATGTGATACTTTTAATTCATCCCTGAGGAGAATTTGTTCTCCTTCTCCTCCTTCTCCACCCCCTGACCTGCCGTTTCCTCCTCCTCATTCTTGGCCTTCTCCTTTTCTATCTTATTAGATTATATTAAACCCAAAACCTTCACATTGAGCTACACTCTCAGCTCAATTTTAGAATTCGTTTTGAGATAGGGTCTTCTCAGTTCCCTAGGGTAGGCTCAAACTTATGTTCCTTCTGCCTTGGCATCTCAGAACACTGGAATTATAGTGCAGTGTGTGTTGCCTCACTCAAGACTGACTACAACCTGAGTGGAGGCAGCCCAAGATGACAGCACAAACACCTCAAAGACACAGGGGACTCACATAGACTTTTTTTGCAGAAATCAAAAATCCACTTACTAAAAACTCTGATTTCTATCAGTACAAAATCCTACATGTTCAAGTATGAATTTAGAACTATAGAACATGACAAGAGGCACAAATCTTCAAGAATCTGGCTTAATACTTTAGTAGATCTCCCTGGCAACACTACAGAAGTGGAATCACCATGAACTATGGCACTGGTTTTCCACTGTGACTACATATTCAAATTAACTAGAATTGAAACAAATCTGGGACCAATAGTCAGAAATTCTGAATTGATTGATCTTAGTAAGGGAGGATGTTTCAGGTAGAGTTGCTGTTATTCTTGATTATTCTCTGGATGCCTTTCTTAAATAAGTAGGACTGCAAATTTTTGGCATACACTATTTACATTCTGATCTATGTACAGTAATGTAAATTGATTTTTGTGAATCTATACTGTTTATCAGAAATATTTTTAGCCAATCTCATGAGATCACATATAAGTAAGTATATGCATACAAATTTATGAATGTATAAAAAGACCAAAATGTATTTATTAATTTCTACTAGAAAACATTATACGGCAATTAGATAAGCTTCACTTTACATGAATACTATGGTCAGTCACTCTAATTTTTCTCTCATTGGTTCACTTGTAACCTACCCGTGTGTCCCAAGCACAGTAAATGCCAATTCTCTGCCATCTTCATTTCTGTAAATAAAATATGATCAGTAAACTTAGTGTAGTTTTAGTGCAAAATTAAGTTAAGTGGCTATTGTTTCTTACAAACAATGTTAAAGACCTGGATGTAATTTATTTTAAATACTTTTTCAAATACTATTCGGAAGGGGATAAAAATCACAGGAATTTTTGAAGACAAGTCTCCCTGAACTATAGAAAAGTGTTGCCTGAAGATCTGAGCCATTAACGAGTTCAAGCATCAGAATACTAGAATATTCAAATGTTAGAAATGACGTGACTCCTGTCATATTCACTAAAATAGCACATTTTTTAATGATTCTTATCCTGACCGTTTCAGTTCAGACATGTCCCTACTCCTTATTTCCCTCTGTATGCCTTGTTTTTATAATCAATGTATGTTTTCCATCTTCTAACAACCACAGTTAAAAACTGTAAATGTACCACATTTTGGGTTTTCTTTGCACTTCAAAACATAGAGGATTATTGGTACTACAAACATCGCTGATCATTCCTTATGACTCTAAGTGATGATAAGGGGATGTTTTTCCCTGTGGGATGTAGGCTAAAGCTTTGGTCATCTGGAAGCTAAAGCAGCCTGAACATTAACATATTAAGATGACTCCTTTGGAAAATCAGAAGTAGACAGCAATCAGCTACGAGCTCAGCCAAACCTTCCCACAGGGAGTCCTAAAATGGCCTTTGGACTCCATCCTTCCTGTAAGAAGCCGCTTTCACGCAGGGATGGACATTACTTGTGGTCCAGTAATAGAAGATGCACTGTATCATTTTCCTTTCTTCAGGTTTTACTGATCTATTTTCCCCCCTTTGGTTTGGGGATGGATTCCAAGGCTTTTACCTAGACTAGGTTTGATTTGAGATGGTCCTGCCTCAGCTTTCCATAGTTCTGGGATCACAGCTGTGTATTATTACACTGGGCTTCCTTTCATTTCCTTAGTCAAAGTAAGTCACTGAGCCTATTCAGATTCAAAGGGCAAGATATCATATTTGTTTATGGAAGAAGTGCACAAGAATTTCCAGGACCACACAGTCCACTGCATTTACTTATTATATTTCAATTTTATTAGGTGTGAGCTTCAAGAGAGAAAGTGATCTTATCTGCCTCATTCACTATTGTCTTGGAAAAGTAGAATTAAACAAGGCCAACAAATATTTGTTTATCTTTAATATATAAAATTCATAAATATTGAAACTGAAATTTATAATCTCAAACTTATGATGATTCAGATTCACAAATAAGTGAAATATGTTTATAATTCAGACAAATGATAGACAATAAAATACATATATGCAGTGTTTGAGACAGATACCAATTAAAGTGTAGTTTTGTTGTTGAAGTAGCAACTAAAATAGATGTACTAAGTAAGTTTAGTGAGACAGTAAGACTTAGGACATTGTTTATTTCAATCAAGATATCAAAGAATTCATATGACAATAAAAACTGGATCCTTTCAACATGTTGTTAAACAAAATCAACTGTTTTCCCTTAAATGCATAAAAAAAGCTGTTACAAAACTTATGTTTTTGAAGATTCAAAATAAACCAAAAATAATCATTATTTTATTCATAAATTATTTTATATCTTTCATGATATTTGCATATTGAGAATAAAGTGATTGTTCTTTAGTTTATGCAGTTATGAAACTCATCTTCCATAATTGTGCAATGCCTCACTTTTGATGTATGTGTTGGTAAATAGCCCAGGGTTTAAATAAACATTTGCTATTCATCATTTTAGGAAATAGGACCCATTGATTTATAAATGTATTCATAAAGCAGAGCTGGAGAAGTCATGGGTGAGTAATTTAAAAAGGTATTCTCTATTTATTAAATACCATATGCTCTACATACACAGCTCTAATGATTGCATATTTCAATTTTCATGAGAATATAAACAAAGAGATAATGAAATATAATTGATCATTCTATGTATCATTACTACTGTGTGCAATACACTATGCTACATAAAACAGTCAAACTTCTTTCAAGGAATGAGTAGGTATATACACTTGCTTTGTGGAAGAAAATATAAGCTCTGAATTTTAATGTTCCATGATTACAAATATGTAAATGTTACTTCACAAAGACCCATTGTAGGTTGCTTCTAAAATGAAATCAACAGAACTGATAACAATAGGTAACTTTTGGAAAAAAACTCCTTTTCAATTCATTTCTTTTCCTTAGTGTACTGGAGTTTACATGTATATATGTAAACAGATACATATATATTCATATTTGTAATTATCTTTAAATATATTACACATTAAATTAGTGCTATATCCATATATACATAGATAACAAAACTGTATTCAAGGAAAACAGTGAAATTGTCTAAACTGTAATTAATCAAAATAATCAACTTAATCTAAATCAAGTAAGCACATGCAACAGACACCTGCGAATTAAGATACATTTCCCATAATTCTTAAACTGGACCTTACGTTTATGCGAATATGCTTTTATCTTTAGTCTATTCACCAAAGTTATGGCCCACAACTGGCCATTCTGAGGCAAACACGGCACCCTATCTTCAAGAGCCATCAATTTCCTTCCTTCAATTCTTACCCCCGTTTTCACCCATATATTAACTTCTTGTACAGCCTAAAGGAACTTTGCTTTACCAGCTGACATCCTAAAAGTACTCCCCTGTTATCTTCTAATTTTTGCCATGTAACTACATGTTTATTTGAGAGGTTGTTTTTGAATAAGAACAATACATAGAACCTGTTTGCACAGTGCCTTGCATGCCGATAAATGGACACATCTAAATTCCAAAACCTTTTAGAATTTCTTTTCCAGAAACAATTAACTCAAGTGATTATATGTAAATTTGACTTAGCTATTTAAAGATAATTACCCAAATGAAATATTCTCTAATTTTGTTACTTTTCTGTTTCAAGAATTATTTATGTATAAGCCATTCAGTCAAAATAACATTTAATGTGAATATCTTTTATTTTTATTTTTATTTTTTTTAACCGGAGATCGAACTTGGGACCTTGTGCTTGAAAGACAGGCAACAGAACCACTGAGCTAAATCCCTAGCCCAAATATTCTTGAAAATGTAATATATTTTCCATTTCATCATAACTGTATCAATATTTAGATTAGAGGTCACTTGATGGTCAGTTTTGTTCAAATGCTGTACCAAAATATCATCATTTCAATCAATGATGTTTGCATTAAAAAAAATCAGAAAACTATCAATAGTCAAACTATTACATGATTCTAACACTTCATATTCATCTCACCAGTCACACTGTTCAAAGCCGTGGGTTGCCTGACTCTTCCAAAAACAAAATGAAAGCCTAAGTTATTTGAATACATATACTTCACACGCACACACACACACATACACACACACGGTTTGGTTAAAGGTTGAGTGCCTACTCTGTTCATGATAGGAATGGGAATGAGTTATTGAGAAAAATTATTGAGAAAAGTTTCTAAAGTAATTTTCGCACTCAAAAAGACCAAGATATAAATTTGTTAAGAAAATAAAATATCATTTTAGGATGCAGATTAAGTTTTCATTGTTAAATATAATCTTGGTAAATTGAAAAAAAAGAATAGCAATGTTTGCGTTTTTGTACCTGCAACTTCAATATTTGTCTCTAGTCCCTTAAATATTCATTAAGAATCTACAGTCTGAAATGTACCTTCACTCTAGTTTCTCAGTCAATCCAGTACGTGTGCAGGGTGCAAGCATCCTCCCCATGCTTACCATTCAAAAAGATCGATGAGTACCTCAGCAAATTGAGGGCCCCAGCAATTCTTAGGAAGAATACCCAAGCAGAATGAAAGGACGTGCACCTAGCACATTTGTAATAGAAGGATTTGTAAATGGAATCTTCAAGAGCAAGGAGAATACAGCTTGGCAAAGACTCCAAAGTGGAGGTGCCAATCCATTACAGGGGCTGGATGATTGAGTGCAAAGAGTAAAAAGGCAAAGAGCTCTGGAAAGGCAAATGTGTAGTGAACTACAGTGAACTTTGCAATCTGTACTACAGACTTGCAAAATTAATCCAAAATCGAATGGGGAGTGATTAAATATTCTAAAGCCCAAAACAAGACAGTAAGGAACATTAAGTGCAGTTTTAGAAAAGTTACTGTGTAACACAGAATATATGTAAAAGAGGTTCATTCGTTGAGGCTACTGTAATATTTAAGACCAATTATAGTGATAGCCAAACTAGGCAATCAATGATGGAGATAAAAAGATGAAGATGGACTTCAGAACTAGTCAATAAAAAGAACCACTGGCCTTATTAATATACTAAAACATTATTTTAACTAGTAACAGTCTTTTGTAAGTGCTCTTTATAGACTGCTAAAATATGCATAGGGAAATGAAACATGTAGCCATATAATTTGAAATATCAATTCCATAAATCAAGACTAATTAAAATTTAATTTACTTTTATCTGTTAAATCAGCCTTATTTGAGGTCATTGATAATTAGCCTATATTTCATTTACTTAATGAGAAAAATCTGAAATATGTTAACTTCAGTACAAATATACCATAGTAGTAGTGGAGAGTGTTATTTCTAAGTTTGTGCGTTTGTTTTGTTAGAAATGTTATAGTCATATCAGACTTACTTAAATAGAAGCTAATGAAATTTATTTTGGCATAAAAACTAAGACATAAAAGTCCTGTTGCTTGTATTATTTATCTTGTATTTTAAAGGAAAATTGATCAGATGATAAATGAAAAAAACTGAAGTTTAATACATCAATATATAAACTAATATATTATGTCTCTTCTTCCACCACATGGTTTTTTCTGTTTTAACTCTCTCAGCAGTTTTATTAACATGAAAAAAAAATGAAAACATCCTTTACTTTATAAAGAAAAAAGTGTTTGATCATTTTGCCTTAGAAATCCTCAGAAATGATCTTTGTTTTTATACCACATTAAAATCTGCAGATTTCAAATTAGATTTTTGCAAAAAGGTTTTATGCTCAACAGTGAGAAGCATTTTGCTGTAATGGGTCATTCTGCAGTCACAGTAGAAACTTTTTGTAGTAAAGGAAAATACCATGAGATGACATAGGCTGCCTGAATATGGAGATCAAGCACGTCTGTTTATATGAGTATAAAAATGCAAACAGTAGCAAAAAAAGATAAGAGAGTTGACTTAAAAAACTCACAATGAGGAAACTCTTCACAAACCTAATTAAATAATAGTGTCCAAGGGAGAACAGATCATATCTTCTTTGTTATTTAAATCTTGTGTTGTGTTTCATGTTATTTCTTTTTAAAGCTTTGCATTTTTGCCAATACCTGCTTTTCTACTCACTTTTTTCTTTGAAAAATTCCAAAATAGAAATTCTTTGTTTAATAAAACACCTCAAGTCCTTGAACATAAACTACATATGTGTTTACTTTTAATATTTCTTTTTTAATTTATTTCTTTATCTATGCACAACTGTTATATGAGAGGGTAATTTGGGGCCATCATATCATTTTGTGTTTAGATTTTATTTTTAATAGGTGAAATTTTTCTAAATAACCATCTACCATAAAAAAGGACAAGGTATTTCTTTTTTGTTTTTTCAGCTTTAATTGAGTTTATTGGTACATTTTAGGGATACAGTACAGTTGCATTCATTGTTTGGATCATGTACCTCTACTTCTTATTACATTGAACCAAAGTGCTTAATGTGAAATTTTGTATCTTGAACTAAGCCCAGGCAAGAACACTGGAGTATTTTAAGAAATAAGTCAGTGATATTACTTAAGGAAGTTTTTTGATGATGGGTTGGGAAAGGTCCATCTTTAGTCCAAACAATTCTGAAACACTCAGCTATAATTTGGAAGATGCTATCACTCACAATGTACTTATCTATGCATATAAGTACTTCAAAATTTCTATGTATTAGGGAGATAATGCATGGGATAGTTTTTATGCTTCAATCAGTGCTTCTAAATGAAGCACCTCACATGGTTTCCGCCACCAGCAAACGTTAGCTCATCTGTTTCTCGCTTGTGAAAATTACTATAGATTATTTATTTATTGATGAAATCTTTGAATAACAAGGTCCTCCCTCCTTTGATTTGTCAGGCAATTAAATTATATGCAAATAATTAATGAGAATCTTATTTTTCAATTGACAACTTGTGATTTATTTGAAAATATATATTGCTCATAAAATATGTTCCACAAATATATTTTAGCCAGTAGGTGCATTTCATCACTTTAAAATTTCATGAAAGTCTAGGCATGATAAATACTAAGTGAGGCACGGTAAGGATCATGCTAAATCCCGATATATGATTAAAATAAATGAGTGAACAAATATAAGCCATAAATAAGTGTAGTCAGATAAACTGATCATTATTCTCCTAATAATTGAGATAACAAGTAACACATTAGTTTATTTACTGAAATATAAACACTTTCTACTTGTTCTGGCATTCAGGAGTATTGTTCACTTGCTCTTCACTACTCGATATTTCAGTCCTAATATTTGCACTTCCATCCAAAATGACCAGAAGTAATTGAAGCACAGTATGACTTTGCCTGTTTTTGCCCTGATATCTTTGGGACTTTGTCCACAAGCTTTCTCCGTCTGAAATATGTTCCCAATTTAGACTTTGGCAGTATTAAGACATGGCCTCAGATTCTCTGCCATTCCTCTCATTGACAAGTTTGGTGCACGTCCCCTTCTGCAGCATACAGACTTATGATTGCTTTCAAACAATGGAGTTCAGCCAATGTGATTCTGTATGACTTCCAAGCTGGAGCACGTTCCTTCCATCTGGTTCTCCTGAAACATTTTTTGATGGCAGTGGCTCCGCTGAAATGCTCTTTTTCACACCCACATGTCAGGATTTGAAAAGTGTCATCAGATGAACAAGACACGAGTAGGTGTTTCGATCTACAGTCCTTTTTAGGGCATCATTTAGTCCATCCCACTCCATGCATGAGACACTTGAGTAAAGAAATCTTTCGATGATTGGAACTTCAACACAAAGGAGTACCCCAAAGTACTCTCTGTCTTTCTAGCCAAAGACTTGTACACCATTAATCAAAGACTACTTCTGTGAAACTTTCTTCTCAACTGGTGGACCTCTTGCCTCTTGGGAAACAACTAAGTGTTTTCATTACTCTGTATGATCCAACCTTTTGAGCAAAGATCATTTGAAGGATGATTTCATAACAAATGGCTTTGAAAGTCATAAGTACGAAGGATCAAGGATGAAGCTAGAGTCCATGCCTAAGGTCTAGAGGTTGACTGTAAAGTCACCAGTATACATTTGCATTAAAAGGCTGAAGAAGTAGAGATGAATGTCCAAAGGCAAAGA
This sequence comes from Fukomys damarensis, assembly GCF_012274545.1. Lineage (NCBI taxonomy): Eukaryota > Metazoa > Chordata > Mammalia > Rodentia > Bathyergidae > Fukomys > Fukomys damarensis. Next base: position 4,898,115 of record NW_022900950.1, on the reverse strand, counting down.
CAATGACTGGTTCTCTTCAAAAACAGTAATATTTCCCATCATGTTTCCCTTTTTATTCCTTCCAGACTACAAGCTCATTGTTTGTGGCCACCTATATCAGAAGTGGTCCCTTTTTGCTCTGTTTACCAGACTGTGTGCCCAATCTTTCACAGAACGACCCTGAACTGTGCTTTCCTAAGCTGGTAGGTGTTTCTTAATCAGTTCAAGTGAGCCTCTCATCATTAATTCTCAAGTACTCTTTCTTTCCTTCTTGGAAATTTTTGTCTGTTTTTTCAAAGTAGTGAAGTTCTTTACTTCTCATCTCCAAAAGTAAATTAACACAAAAAGTAACCCCTCTTTCTGGAGGTGAGATGGGTAGATGTATCGGCAACTCCTCTGTGAGTTCTGAATCTAATAATTGTATGTTCTTCCCTGTGACATGATCCACTTTGATGCAGACAACATTTACCTTTTACCATCTTCTCTGCAAAGTATAAGATTCTGGGTACTGCATTTTACCACTAATAACATACTATTAATCTGATGGAGAAAGCCTGTGTCTCCTGACAAAACGCAAACACACATTCACATGTGCATATGAAAACACACACTAACACAAATGTGTTTATAAATCCACATATTTGTAATGAGTTCAAGAAAGCAAAGGGCGGATGAAGGGAGAAAACACTGCCATGAGGTGACAGTCACACTTGAGAAGCATTATTTGGGTGGTGATTTGGAGGTTTGTATGGAGCTTTTGAGGAGTTCCTCTTAACCTGAAACCTTTCAGACAAGCAGCATTGAGTCCACTTCTCAGAAAGGAGGGAGACTGGTGATATTTTTTAGACCCAAAATGTTTCCCCAAGATTTCATGTGCTCAGAGTGGACTTTTGGAAGATGACTGGATCACTGGCACACTACATACATCAGTACATTTTTCAATTCATGAATTTATACCTGGATGTTTTGTTAGGGGCCTGGTTCAAAAGTTGAGAAATGAGGGGCATGACTTGGAATAGTATATTTTTGTCCCCATCTCCTTCTGCTTTCTCTCTGCTTCTTGAATACCATTAGTTGAACACTATATCACTCAGTGCTCACTAGAGAAACAGATGTAATGTAAAATATGTAAATACACAAGGATTTACAATATAAGCATACAATAACTGCAGAAAGTGTGGAAGAGTGCAAAAGGGTTGTCTGTGTACTGAACAGCTGAAGGACAGTCAAAAGTTAAAGACCTTGAGCTCAATGTAGTGTCCTGTGCAAGTCCACATCTGGAGGTTTAAAGGTTTGTGACAGAGGTCTGAAGGGATTGTGTTGGAAAACTGAATAATCAGTGCTGGATGCCACTTAATGACATCCCACATGAAATGAAGACTTGATTTCCTTGGAAGAAACAGAACCAGCCTTTCTTGTTCATATCCTCTTTATTTTATTCAGGTGACAAACCTATTGTTTGGTGCCAGTTACCCCCAGGGTCAGTCTTCTGTCTTTAGTAAATCCCTCAGCCACACCTACAAATATGTTGATCCAATTTATGTGAATGTTTCTTTCTCAAGTTGACATAATCAGTTAACTATCACACACACACACCTGTCCTCCATCAGGCCATTTCTGACCTGAGACCAGTCTCTCGTAGACAGTATCCACCGTAACTGTGAGCCAAAATACTTTTCCTTTTTAAAACTGCAGACACCTAGTCTTTCATGTCGTGCACTGAAAAGTGACTGATTCACAAGGAAACATTCCAGTAAGGGCAGGAAGCAAGTCAGAGAAGGGGACTACCAATCACATAATATCTCTTAGCTTCACATTGGAGAATTGTATTTTTGTTTGTTTGTTTGTGTTTTGTTTTTGTTTTTGTTTTGTCGAAGTCTGGTGTCATTTATAGCTTTGTGGCTGTAAGATGGCTAGGAGATCATGGGCAAAGTTTCTTGGTTACAAATGTCAAAAAAGGGCCAGGGATTTAACTCAGTAGTGCTGTGCCTGCCTCACAAGTGCAAGATCTGAAGTTTGATCCCTGGAACAACAACAACAAAAAAAAACGTGCCAAAATTATTTGGACTATATTTGAGAAAGTGTATATGCAAAAATTTAAATTGGTATTGACAGGCTTTTAAATAATGATCAGGGTGCCAGGAGAAATACAAGGCCATTTGTGGCTTATTATTATGGTCTTTGTAAAACACATTAGTTCTTCAAAATTTCTCCCTTAACACTCCTTTGACTTGAATGTAGATGAGCAAGTGTGTTTTGACCAATAGGTGAGAAGAGAAGGAATGCTATACGCCTAATGCCAGACTATGAGAGTCCCTTTCAGCTACTATCATAGACCTTCTTTTATTCATTAAGTTTATTCATACTTTTTAGGTATACAGTACAATTACTTTCACCATTGGGATCTTGTACCTTTATGTGATGGATCTTGGTTCTTATTGTTTTGCATATTCCCCTGCCCTCTCTTTACCCGCTCCACCCTTCCCTCTTTACAAAGACTTTGTTCCTATTTTTTTTTTCCTTTTCATGTATTTTTTGTCTTTTCCCTTCTTTCCCCTCCCCTCCCCTTCCCATAGATTGTTCTGCATATATTCCTGCTCAGCATTTCTTTATCGGAAACCAGGCCTTAAACTGTGAGAAGTGAGTGTCATATGGAAAAGCCATGTGCTGACATGCTGGATCATAGTTCTATCTCAACTCAGATATTCAGTCATCTAATATGCCAGCATGTGATGATGAAGCCTAGAGATGAACTACTCTTAGCAATTTAAATATTCAAAGCTAAGGGCTCTATATTATACACTTGGGGAGCAGAGACATGGCATCTCCATTCTGTCTTGTTTAAATTCTTGCTTTACAGAATCTATGAATATAACTTTTACCCTCTTCTGTAGTTGCTACTTAATACCTGCAAATGCCAAATATCTCCACTGATATTACATGGTCTTAGAGGGCAGATTGTGTTCCTTTCATTTGCCTGAACCAATATAAATAATTGTAGAGATAACATATGTTAATTCAAATAAAAGAAGATGATTTAATAAAGGATAGAAAACACTACATGGAAACATAAGAAAGATTTAAAAGATAGTTAAAATTGACCTTCTAACCAGTAGTTATAAAGTAACTCAATGCATTAAACAATACTATATATTTTAATAGTATCTATCCTCTGATTTGAAATGCATTAATACTCATAAATAATATAAAATTAAGATCTGAAAAGATTTTAAATCTTGCTTTCTTTTCATAGAGCATTTAAGAGTTCGAAATTATGTCTAATTAGCTTTTGAAAACACAAACTACTTTTAAAATGATATATTTTACTGCAAATTAAAAGAAATAGATATTTAAGTTACCCATTTAAACTTCTAATTTATTCTCTTATTTAAGCAATTTATATATGGGAAATATTTTAAAGCTTAAATTCTTTTGTTACTGTATTTACACTTAAAAATAAATGTGCTCAGTCATTATCAAGTTTAAAATTCAGAGATTTAATGATGCCAACTCAATTTTAGTATAAGTAACTGTTAGAAAGTCAAATGATCAAAGAATTAAATATGAACATTTAGTAAAGAGATGATGTGATTTAGCTCTATTATTATGGAATAGTCTCTCTTTGCATTCACTCTAGTGTATTGTTTTCGCCTATGTCTCTCTCACTCTGAAATTTTCTTTCTTTCTATTTAGACAATTAATGAAAATGATATTCACTGGCCCATTTAAATTAATCTCCTTTGAGCTCATGTTGCATTAAATGGTGGCTCTTTTAAATAGGCCATCCCCTTGAATTCAAACGGGAGTACAAATAAATGAATCCTTCTTCATTTAGAGTCTATTGACCTGATTCTTCTATAATGTATTTTTGTAAACACACATCTGCTGTTTATCATGAAAAACTAAAAGTGTATTATAATTAGAAATCTGCCAGTAATTTATTTGCTCCTTAACCACCTGCTTCATATAAGATATTATCTTGTATTGTATTGTAATTTTATTGCAAAAAGAAGGTCTACATTAATGAACATTATTCCAAAATTTAAAAAGCATGTTCACTTGAGTGTAATGTTTATTTTCAATCAGTGCTTTCAAGTCATATTGACCATTATTAGTAAATAGAAACTATTGTTAGCTGAAATGTTCCTATCCATTAGTATGTTATCTGTATAACAGAATGATTATCCTGGCTGATGAGAAAGCTTAGTTATTATTTTTTCCTAAAATTATACATCTACCTTTTAAAAACACATATTTTCCTCAAATTTACTATAAATTATCTTACTTATTCCAAAGATGTTCTCATGATCTTATCATTTTAACGAGTACAACATGTTTCTGAAGTATTATACTTTTATTATTTTTAGGAAATTTGCTTCATACATAAAAGTGATCTTACCTATTGAGTTTAGTACATGCTTGGTATTTTAAAGATTGAAATAATAATAAATGTTTACCACACCAAAAATTAAATATCCAAAAATAAAATGAAAATCATATTTCAGAGGCAGGAAATAGTCTAGAGTATTGTTTTTATGCATGAAAAAATCTACAGAAAGTACACCTATTTCTCTTAAAATGCCTATTCATGTAATAGTTGCATCATTCACTAGACATTGTCAGCCTGATGGGCAAATTATATATAGCTAAGTGTAGATTTAATGGTATCCTTTGATTTCTGTTTAAATGCCATATAGATTTAAGAAAAGATAGAAATTGAGAATTTACAAATTTAAAATTCAAAATTTTACAATGAAATGGGGAAACAAATCTACATTTTTATTTTCTACTTGAATCTATAAGTTGATATGGCACGTTGAGTGTGAAGATCACAAAGTTGCACTGGTGAATGTTTAAATTAGTAATAATTAGATTAAAAATGGCACAAGCCTGTATTTTTGAAACATGTCTAAAAATTATAGACTGATAATTCTTGAATGAAGAAAATTTAAAAATTGATGATTATATAAAAATCAAATCAAAATACTTTCAAAGAATGTACAGGTATACAAGAAGAAAAGGATTAATTGAAGACTAAACCCACAAAATTAAAGGTATGGTAATGCATTAATTCAGCAATTTCCTGTCCCGTCACCCATTACATTTTATGCTTATTTTGGTGTTTTAGAATCTAACAAAGAATACATGATAAAAACCCATGCTGGATTGGGGATTTGGCTCAGTGGTTCTGATGCCTGCTTCACAAGCACAAGGGCCTGAGTTCAATCCCTGGTACAAAAAACAAAACAAAACAAAACATGCTTCCATCATAAACCTTATATGATCAACAAGACACATGAGAAACCACATTTCAGAGCACTGGATTGACTCAGAGTTAACCCATATGTAAAAATGATTTGTCAGATTTTGAAGATTCCTGGTGTTTATGAAAATGTTCCAGCTATGAAATCTTCTTTTCAGTTGCTTTTTTTTTTTTTTTTTTTCGGTACCGGGGATTGAACTCGGGTCCTTGCGCGTGCAAGGCAGGCCACTGAACCACAGAGCTAAATCCCCGGCCCATCAGTTGCTATTTTAAAAGCAAAGTTAGTGCTTTTGGCACTATGGATAGGCGTCAATAAGCTAGTAACCAACATGAGACACCTTTTTAATTTTAATTGAAATTTCACTGAGATAACTATATATTCAAAGGCAGTTGTAAAAACTAATACAGAAATCCCAGGTACACTTTACCCAGTTTCCTCCAATTATAACATGGTACAATAGAATAATAAGCAATCAGAACAATATCCAACCAGTATATTGACATTTATCATGTCACTGATCTTATACTGATTTCAGTGTTTGAAATTAAACTCAATTAAATGTACATGTTTTTACTTTTACACTATTTCACTCACCTGTATATTCATGAATCAACTCTACAGCTCAACACACTGAAGTTTCAACACCGCAGAATTCCTCAAGTTGCCATTGTAAAAACCTTTGGTACCTTGATCAGTCTCTGGTACCCTGATCATGTCCACAGTACATGGCATCGTTATCTCTCTACTTTCTAATATTTGACCTTTGAAGATATTATGTAACATGTAATCTTTGAGAGATAGATTCTTTTCTGAGTATATTTCCTTGGAGTTTCATTCAGTTTGTTTAGCGATAGTTTGCTTCTTCTTGCTGCTGAGTAGTGCTCTATGGTGTGCATGTATCACATTTTGTTTAACAATTTACTCTTAGAAGAACACCTGAGCTGTTTCTAGTTTTTGGTCAATAGGAGTAAAATTTGTATTAGTATTTGTGTATAGATTGTTGTGTAAATACAGGCTCCCAAGATATAAGAGTGGGATGCAATCACAATTGCATTGCTTGGGTTTACAAAAGACTGCCAAACCCATTTCCATGGCAGCTGCAGTACTGCACATTCTCACCAGCAATGTTTAAGTGATCCTATGTTTTAAGATCTCTGGCAACATTTGACATTGTCACTTTTGTCTTTCTTGCTTTTGTAAAAAGTGCACACACTCCCTTTGTTTATACAATTCCCTTTCACTCTTTTTCTTAGCAATGATAGATCTGAAAGCCAAGATATGTGCTATATATGCTTGTATTTTCAGTAACTAATTCATCATCTGGCATATAATAGGCCCTGTGCAAATAAAGTTAAATAAATAGTTCTTTTTTTAAATGTTTTGTTGGAACTCATTTGTCATTTCTGTTATTTAGAAAATAACACTTAAATACCTTATTACATTCAAATATTTCATCATCTTTTATGTTATAATATATAATTCCTGCATAGAGAAAATTGCTACAGTGGCATTTTCTTATATTTGCAAAGTTAAACTGGATGATTAGAAAAAACTATTTCTTATTTGCTCATTTAATAAATATTTATTGTGCACCAATCTGTGCCAAGGTTGATTTTTGGTTTGAGAATGAAATATTCAAATATAAAAATTACCACCATCACAGAAATATCTTGGTGTTAGAATTATTGTATTAGCGAAGTTTAGGTATATATTTGTACATAAAAAATACATATGGATGCATTTTATGTTTTAAGTAAATATGCTATATAAATTATATGTAAATATGCCTCAACAATATAAAATTTTAGATAATAACAACTGACAAGTAGATTCATTTGATGGGATATAAATAGATTTATTAGGAATACCTTGAACTGGAAATAGCAGAAAAATTTAACTGCAGCTTGTTAAAATAAAGGTTTTCTCAAAATAAATCTTTGTGGTATTCACTAAAAGTTCAAGGATGCCATCATTAATGACTTTACAGTTATCTTAGTATTTTGATTGTGGCCAAAAATAATTATTTCACCTTCACAGATTGGGATCACAAATTCATCCAGAGTTGCCATCCATAACAAAGCATATTTAGAGAGAGTAATGAAGGGCCTAGAGCAAGTAAAAGATCATAGTATCCAACCCAGTCTGCCAAAAGTGTACTTCTAACACTGTTTAGAAATGGCTACCTAATCAAAAGTATCCCAAGTCCTTCCTTCTTTCCTTGAACAAAGAATCAGACAAGACGAGCCAAAAATGGTACCAAAAATTTATTTCAAACATGTATATGGGAGAAACAGCACTGCAGAGCAAACTTTGGCAGATCAAGAGAACAAGATAAAACCAAAAATAAAAGAACACTCTGTGCCTGAGAAATGCAGCGCAGGATACCAAGGGAAACCACAACAGTGGGCTCCCCATGCTGTCTCATCTCTTATGTATTCCACGTCTCCTGGGGCCTGTGAGAAGGTCCACATATGGGGTCCTGAGAACTAGTTGGCTCTGTCCTGGGAGCTTGTTAGTGACAGGTCTCACTCATTTCCCCAGTCAGTTTTCCACACCCTACCTCCTATACCTGTACCTCTCAAGCTATTTTCCAGCTACAATTAGACAACAGTAGTAATGACAAGCAAATAGAGTGAAATTTGAATGTATAGTTTTGTAATAAAAGGGTTTTTTGTTTGTAAATCAACTATATTCCAGTATAATTTACACAGCTTAACAACTTTTAATATTTCTAAACTCCATCATGAATGACAAACGCATTCAATAGTGTGACCATCTCTACAATCAATATTTAAATTGTTCAAAAACTTTCGACTATGTGTTTTTCCCATTGGCTTTTCTTCAGCAGTAATGCTTAATATTTGTTGGGTGCATCAAGTTCATTTGCTTCAAATGTTAACAAGCTTGTGTGCATGGATGTACCACAAGCTATTGCTGATGGGCATTAAGTGGTTTTTGGCTTTGGCCAGTTATAAATAAACTTGCTGAGAATATCTGTATACAACCTTTTAAGAACAAACAAAAGTGAAATACTTAAGTCATATGGTTCTGTGTATGCTCAACTTGAAAAGAAACTGACAGTATTTTATATGAAATTATTGTTCAATTTATGTATGTACACCCTGAGGGATATGTGAGCTTTCCAGTTGCTTTACCTGCCAAACAACATTTGCTATTGTCAGCCTTTTAAAATTTTAACCATTTTAAAGGTATTGATTAAATCACATTGTGTTTTTATTTATATTTTTCTCATGATTAATTAAAGGTTTATGTGTGTGTGCTACTGGCCATTCATAATATTTTTATGAAATATCTGTATATTTTGCTTATTTCTTATTTTATCTCTCTACACGACTGAATTATAGTAGGTGTATTCTTTTCTGCATAAGAGTTCCTTTTCATTTAATTCGTCAGAGTGATAGGCAGACACATAAAGGCAGTATCTTTTGAAACCGAACTTTTGAAAGCAGAAATACATTTAAAAAACTAGATAAACTTACATTTTGTATTTCTTTTACGGTTTCATGATATTTTTGACCCATCTAAGAAGTTTTTATTTAGCTATAGGCTAAAAGGATTTTTTTTTCTTCTGTTTCTTTTTTTTTTATACCTCTTTCTAGAAGTTTTTCAGTCTTTCTTTTATGTATAGATCTATGATCCATTGTTAGACAATTTTTGTACATGGTTTGAGATAGGGTTCATTTTTTTCAGAATATATTTTATTATGTGTCTACTTACTTTGGAACTACTAGTTTTTTTGTTTTGCTTTTGCTACCAGGGATTGAACTCTGAACCTTGTGCTGTAAGGCAGGCGGTGGGACCACTGAGTTAAATCCTTGGCCCAGAACTACTACTTTTTACAATGTTTATTTTCCAAAGAAATCATACTGATCCCTTTTTTCAAGAAAATATTTGTTTGGATGTACCTGTAGATTATTCAGTGAAACATGTTTGTCCTTACACCAATATCAAATTGTTTTGATTTTAGAAGCTTAATTTCAAGTCCATTATTGTAAGTCTTCACAATTACTCTTTTCAAAATTATTTTGGCATTTTAGGATCTTAAAGAGAAATTAAAAGCTTTCTAATGTTGAGGAGATTTTATATAAATTATTTTTATTGCCAAGATTTATTTGTGCACAATTAATGCACCAATACTATGCAGTATTATCTCTTTTTCTATGTGAATTCACTATATTTTTGTTTGTTGTATCACTGTTAATTTCCAACTACAAAATACTGTAGTTTTCACCAATGAGAATGTGTACCATGATGTTAATATTAAGGTTCAGAAATATTTTAAATTATACTTAATTGGTTTTTGATTTAAAAATCTTTAAAAATCCAAGTATATAAAAAAGTATTTTAATATTGATCTTGTATTGTGTTCTTACTACATTGACTTGTAGGAAGAACATGATCTCTTTTTGGTGTAAAATATCTAAAAATAAAATGTTTTAGCACTGTATTCAATCATAACTCTTTTTCTCGCCTTAGGTACTAAGTAGGACTTCTAATGCAAGACTGAAAGTAAGGAATTGTGGTAGGGAAGAAATGTGCTATTTCTCACTTTATGCAAAATCTATGCAAACTTTCACTATTATGATTTAACTATGAGTCTTCTGTACATATTGATATCAGATTTATAACTCATTTTATTACTATATTACTGATTTTTTATGAATATATATTCAATAGTTAACATTTTCTAAATGTTTTCTGCACCTGTTATGATTATTATATTTTTTTTAATAGACTCAGTATAGTGAATTACATTGATTGATTTTAAATTCTAAACCAATTGTACTAGTGGAATAAATGCTTCAGTAGTCTATCACTAAATTACAAGCCACTCAATTTAGAAGCATAAAGTAGACACAGTTAAGTTGCAAAAAGTAACCATTTTAATGTTTATGTTTCCTTGGTCTAAAATTCAAAACAGTACACTGTGATGAACTGTACCCACACAAAGAAGCAGAAGACAAAAAAGTGATAGGAACTTATCTTCTGCTCTCTTCCTCTGGACTCTGATATAAATGTATGAAACCATTAATATTTTCAGATTGTACATTAAAACAATTGATCTGTGAACAGTTATGTTACCTATTTTACTGAGTGGTTGTGAGAGTTATATAAATTATTACTCTTGGCAGAGGAGTAAACACATGCAAACCTCACTGCAGTAAATCGTTTAATGCATTAAACATTAAATACACCCTAATTGAATTTAGTTTATACTTTCTAGAAATTCTTCTACATGGCATGTATATTTAGTCTTAATTACATTGACTTTAGTTTTGAAGAATTTCTTGCATACACTTCTTTCCACCCTTACCATTAAGATCTCAGAACTCTATCTGGCATATCGCCCATCCTCCCTGATACTCTTAGTATTAGGGGCCTGAAAATTCATTTGCAGTGATGGTAATAGTTTAGAGAATAATGTTTATTTGTTTCCCTTACCTCTACCCAGTGATGTACTAGACCTTCCCAGTTGCCACACCTCAAATATAACTTCAGGCATTGCCTCTCAGGAAGTACACCTGTCCCCTACTGAGAACAGTTGGCCCGGAGAGAATGGAAAGAAACATATTTTTTTAGATATTTCATACTCAAACTGTTGCCCATAATAAAAGCTTCTAGAGTTAATTTAAACACAAACTTATTTGATGTAAGACATATATAATTGTTGCAAAATGGATCAGACTACTTTTATTTTTCCCAGAAAAAAAATCATTAAAAGAATGCATTAAAACTTGTCTTTTAGGATCTGATAAGTCTCTTGCTATTTGAAATTTAGGAAGTCAAAACAATACTTTCAACTACAAGACCAAAGCAACAGTACTCACCCTTGACCCAATATGGAAAACTAGATAATCAATGCTATGTGTCACAGCCACAGAGCAGGAAGAATGTGTATTGAGATCTCATGTAACACTGAGGTTAGAGTCTGGCGTCATCACACATGGTTTTGCAGCTGAAGGAGAAATTATCTGATTATCCTAATGCGATTTACCAATTTATCAGGTTATTTTGACTTAGGAGAAGCTTGGTCAAAGTTGGAAGTGAACTACAACTGAATCTTCCAAATGTAATCGTTAGCTTTAAAACCTCAAACATGAAATTCACTCTAGAGTAGAATTAGGAGAGAAATGAATAACTTACTCTGCTATATCTGCCTCTCAGTCCATTATAATAATATGTAAGTCTTTACCTTTGTAATCTAAATCTAGCCTTTATTTCCAGGCTTTTATCTATACTTTACCCTCTATGAGACCTATATTTTAGCATAGCTGCCCTTTATCTATTCTGTCTCTGTTCACTCAGTTGCCAGAATTCCTATTTTTTCCTTGTATTTTCATTCTCGGTTGTGTTTCCTGCTCCTTTCTTCCACTAGACTCAACTAATCCACTTCCAGATGCTTATTTTTAAATCAACAGATTAAGTACCACCTCATCCATATTGTTATTAAATTTTCCTAACAGGAAGCATTATATTATTACAAGTTGTGAAAATTTTTTACATCTCTCTTAATAAAATGGATCATATATTCATTTCTCACACACATCTTGTCCTCCTTATAAGTTTGTGTTAAAAAAGGTTCCCCTATAAAATCCATCTTGATACTTAAAGAATTCGCAAGGCTCTGAGTTCAATTCCCCTCACATGACAGTGAGGAAACAGAACAAGAAGTGAAGGGACAGAAACACATCTTTCTGAGTCGGTACCACAATGACCTATTTTCAAGCAGGCTCCACCTTCTAAGAGCATTTTCAGCTACAAAAGTCAGCAAACAACAACTCTCCCCATGATGCAATTACCCTTAAAAAACATGAAACTTTGGTGGACACTTCAGATCTAAACCATAACACAATTCTAGTTTTAACATTAATTATTCTTGGTAAATCAAACCATGTTTCTAAATTGCATGTGAAAAGATTTGTTCATTTCATTTATATCTATTACATAAATAAAAATCAAATGTGCTTTCCATAGAAATGGGATGAACCACTATGACTTTAATTTTATAGAGAATGAATGGCAGACAGAAGGTGAGGAAGCTTTATTGTGAAAAAGAAATACTTCAGGTATGTTGTGATTAAAAGTCTATGGTGTGAGCAAAATACATGTATGGCTTCCTATGGATTGTTCGCAGTTGAAAATGGGGCAAAAAAGTAACACATCTGGAAAATTTGACCAAATCTTAGCTATCTTTGTCATATCGGAGCAAAGGCCTTGACATTCTGTTGAGATTTCTTAGAATTCTGGGTCAGATTTCTATTGCCATGTATTCTCTGACCATTGTCTATGTGTGTACTCAGTTTCTCATTGCTGTAACTCCATTTTCTACTACTAGGTTTGCTTCTCTCTTTCTTATTTTCTTCCTTCCATTTTTAAAATTTCTTTTCTTCAATTAAAATATTTATAGAAGCTTGAATATACAACGCTTACCATGAGAGACACTGATTACATAACTCTCACTTCTCTCAGCCTTCATATTTCACATCGTTAGTAACCAATATATTTTTATTATCAGACAAAAGAGTACACTCAAACTTAACCTCATAACTGGAGGCTGACGATGTGACTCATTTAGCCAATTTAATGGGTTTTGGCCGAATGGGGAGCTCTCCTAAGAGGCATGAACAGGCTTGAAAATCTGCAATGAAACTAGTTTTTCACTGGAATCAATGCCAGATTATTGGAATATATGGTACATGGTAGTTTAAAATGAGATGGTAGGTATGGTAAGATCTTCTGGGGAATTTAAAGAGCTAAGTGTATAAAACAAAGAGAACTCTTAGAAGATGGCTAATTTACATTTTGCGTATGGTTAAATATTATTTGTCGTTTGTATAAATGATAGGTGCTAGTGATGGTGGTGGAGTATTGTACAGGACACGTTGTTTTTCTTAAATTCAAGGAGCCAAGTCATTTTGCAAATGAAGTTAAGGACTTGCACAAAGCATATGAAAAGCGATAAAAGCACATTTCTTCATAGATTATTCCAAACATAAGTCCATTGGTTCTTCCTGGAATCTCAACACTGGACCGTTCTAACATTTATTTTACACATATTTTCCTCTTCCAGTCTAGTCAAGCTTTGGGCTGCTAAGGCCTTAACCAGGAAGCAAACTCTATATTGTCAAAGAAAGTAGACATATATTGCATTTTCAGGATCGTGAGAAATATGCTGTTAATTACCTGACATCACGTGGTAAGCAGTCTCAGCAGTCTCGTCCTTTAACAGCTGGTTCCACTTCTTGTCTATGAACGCTTTAATGCTTTTTATTTTTTATTTTATTTGTTTATTTTTTTTGTACCGGGGGTCTAACTTGGAACCCGTGAGGCAGGCAGCGGCACCACTGAACTAAATCACCAGGCCCCACTTTAATGCTTTTAGCAGGCTGATTCTTACCAATAAATGCTTGGTTTTGTTTGTTTGTTTCTAAGTTAATTAGCAAAAATCTCAAATTGAATCAGAAAAAATATGTATGATCACTCATTGCAACCATCAATGATGTACTGTGCAGCTATTAAGAACTAGGTAAGAGTCTGGAATTTAGCTCAGTGGTAATTTAGCTCACAAGCACAAGGACCTGAATTCAATCTTTGGTAGCCCCCGCCCCAAAATTAGGTAAGCATTTTAAGAATTATGGGAAGGAACTTCTGGTAAATGATTCCAAATCTAGGAGTGCTTAGTTGGTGTTTTTGCTGTATAATATCTGAAGCTTTACTTTGTGTGTAAATAAATTTTCTAATTGAAAGATATATTATAAAAAGAAAAAAAGTCATACCTAAGACATAAAATATTGTATGTTAATTCTGAGGTTATTTTCACTATCATATCCTTGATGTATTCAAACGTATATAATTATAGTTTTCATAAGCATAAGAATATATATCATTATGGATATGGATAAATGGCTACACTTAACAGAGTATTCAAAGACTTCTGAGAGAATATGAAGAAGAGAAATATGAAATGCTACCTAAGGGGAATGTAAATAGCTGCTTTGAGTTTTTATTTACCTATGTCTTCATTTTATTTTAATAATGTTTAACAATGCACAGTGATTTACCATAATTTTAAAATAACTAAATATATTAACTGAAACTGTAAAGTAAACATAAAATATACTTAATTATGTAAAACTTCTAAGCAAAAAGACAATATGTAATCTATTTGAACAGACCTCAGTTACACATTATAATCAGGACTGGAACCTAAAGAAAGTGAAGAGGTCACATAATATATTAAAGTCTGTCATCTTGTAGAATTTCAAATTCGTTAGCGACTAAGAGAAAGTATTCTCAAGATTTATTGTAATGATCAGCCTTCCTACTGTAAGAGAAATCCTTACCTGCAATATAACCACTTCCATATTTTGTTTCTCTATTTCATTTAAAAACAGTTCTGTCAAACATTCACATATAAGACCTGGTAGGAGTAACTCATTGTTCGTGTTTGACCTTGAGCATCCAAATAAAATCCAAGATATGCAGCCTCTATATGTGCACAAGGGTAGAACTGATCATATTTTAGTTATTGTAAGGGAATAATGCCATGTAAATACCCTTTCTTTTTATAGAAAACTTCTGTATATGGATTTCTTTGACATCTTACTATAAGCTCTGATTGCTTTTGTAGTGAAAACCCAGCAATTCATCTGAAAGGTCATTCAGGAGTAGGCACAATAATTTCAGCTGATCAAATCAATTATTTATACAATGAACTACAGTATGGTTCCCTCTAGAAATTACCTTATTATAGCTACTCACTCCCACTGAACTCTAAGAAAAGTGACATTTTGAAATACAAAGCTTATTCCCTTCACTGAGCTCAATACGTATCGGCATGTCTCTGTGGCTTTTTTCTCTATTGAATAGCTGTCAGTCAGCCAGAGAGGGCCCATTCCCTGAGCACACTGCACAGTGGGTTTTCTTGACATGATGGAAAATTTTCCAGTTGGCAAAAGTAAAGATTGAAGGAGGTAAAGCTTTGGACTCAGCATGAAAGGTAATAGAGCTATTAGCCAAATAAATTCAGAGATGCTGGTACTGTACAACCAAGTAGCTAAGAAAGGAGTTTAATGCCCCATGGGTCACAGGTTTGAGAAAGGGTTTAGCAGATCAAAGCATGCAAATAGAGAGGGGAACTTCTTGGAAATAGAGCTTTGGGTATGGAAATTAGTGTAATTTTAAATTAACAATTGTCTATAATATATAGGAAAGCTTTTTTACACAATGTGAAAAAGACATTAACCTCCATACAATAATTATAATTGTCAGTTATATATATATATTTACCAACCACATATATATAATTCATATATATGTATATTATTACCAATTACATATATATGTCATATACATGTTCTTCTCTGATTATTATAACAGGACCAATTTACCTAATAATCACCCTGTAATAACTAATAATGTTCAGAAGGTAATATTACATCTGTACTCATTTAACTTTATACTTTAAGATAAAATTGGACATTGTTCAAAATGTTTAATTTCCTAAAATAACTTCATATAGAACTATTTTAGATAATTTTTGCCATTTCACTTTATGCTAAAGCAAATATATCTTTTGGTAAATAGACTTTACAAGCATGAGAGCACACAGCAAATAGGAAAATGTATTACATATCAACTGCTGACAAAAAAAAAAAAAAATCACCTCATTCCTTAGCCGTTTGCATCTTTTTTCTAGACCATGAATTTGTTTATAACTTATGTGGGTCTTCTTGGTAAAAATCTCTCATGAGACTATAATTCATATAATGGCTAGAACACCATGATGTTCAGCCAGATGTAAATGAGTTCCAGATTTCACATGGCTATTATAAGGATTCTTTTGTAGATGCTGAACTGTGAACTTTATCTCCTCTACTTGTAGACACCGTACACCTTTCATGTCAGCCTATGTTTAAGTTACCTTTCAATGACAGCCGACATCCTTCAAAATAAGCTTGTCAGACAAACAAACAAAAAAAAAAGTGGAAAAAAAAAGAAGGTACATTCGCTTTGTAACCTAATCTTGGAGTTAACATTCATTCACTTTTGCATCACTGTATTTGTCAGAAATAAGCCACTGGGTCCAGCCTCCACACAGAAAGGAAAATTCATTTAGGGCATCTAAAAGGCCACCACAGTGACTTCACATTTTTCGAACTATTGTGAATTTATGTTAGAGAAAAACATTTTGTTTTATTATTAGATAAAAGTAATTGAGTAAAAACTAAAAAAAAATAAGTGAAGGTTCAACTTTTTACCTTAATTTTACTTAATGTCATTTGATTTGTTTGAGCATTATAAAAGTGTGAAATTTAATATGTAAAAAAACATAAATTGAATATAGAGAGTAATTCATACTGAAAAATTGTCTAAAACAATTTAGGAATGGAAATCAACTAACACATTTTGGACATGTTGTGCCTAAATCTTTGAAAAGAGCACGTGCCCAGGTAGTTTAATTTACAAACAATAAAAGTAGTTGCAGAAATTCCATGGATAAACATAGTGACATCATCATTATTATCCAAAATTATATGAACAAACAAAACATTGAAAATATAGTAGCTAATAAATCATAGACGTGAAATGGAACACATACTTATACATTATAAAAGATACAGTTCTCAAAAATAAAGTTGACTTTACTTTCATTTAAATCAAACTATAAAAGTATTTAATAAGATTTCTTGATGCATGAGTCTATGTTATATTATGTAGAAAAGAGGTTAATTTTATGTTAGTCACCACCAAATAATATTATTGTACCCTGTTTCATTAGCTAGTTAATATTGCTAGTCATGAGTTATTCAAAGTACCTGAAAATTCACGAAGACAGAATTGACAGTTAATTCCTATCACTCCCATATCTAAGTGATCTTCTAGCTTCCATCCTTGCTGACCTATAGCTTACCCAACAGGACAATTAGAGAGATCTAGTTAGCATTTATGTCAATAAACTCTAGTTTTCCCTTGCACTTTGAGTCTAAGAAACTTTTGCTTAAAATCTTCCAATGGCTCCCTATATCAATACACAAAGAAATGCAAAATTTCTGGAAATAATTATGGGAATCCACTACATCCAGCTACTACTCTCTCTCTAAGGTCTTTTTACCTTGCCCCAGGTGTTCATTCTATTTGAGACCCAGCAGCCTGATAGCTACTTCACTTGAGTTCAGCAAGGCTGCATCCTCTTGTCTCAGACCATTGCTCTCTTTCCCCTCAGCTGAATCTCTTTTCTTCTTGGATATTTTTTCACCTATACCTGTGTCTCGCTCACCTCAGTCTTTCTCATTTGGGTCTTGTCTGCCCACCCTAATTAAACTGAACCCTGCTTTCAATTTTCTATCCAAATTTCTGGATTATTTTTCTCCAAAGGTAATAACCACGTAATGTAGCATATTTCTAATTTATTCTGTTGATTTTCTTGTTCCCTCATTTATCCAGTGAAAAATAAGGGCAAAAAATACTATCCCTTAGTTTTATCAATATGTGTCAAGTATTAGAACGATGTCTCACAACAAGAGGATTC
This sequence comes from Fukomys damarensis, assembly GCF_012274545.1. NCBI lineage: Eukaryota > Metazoa > Chordata > Mammalia > Rodentia > Bathyergidae > Fukomys > Fukomys damarensis. The sequence goes on along the minus strand of NW_022900950.1, from coordinate 4,880,319 downwards.
TCAATTTGTATTATGTAACAAATGGAGAATTTAATAATTACAGATATATTTGTATAGGTCTCTATTCACCTATCCATCGCCTAAATCTTAGCTATTTTGGTTCCACATAAACAACATAAATCCTCCACACCTAGAGTTACACTGCCATTGATTTAGCTATCTGCAGATGGAAAATATCCATAAATAAACTTCCACCTATATCAGACATGTACAGACTTTTTTCCTGTTATTGTCCCCTAAATAGTACATCATAATAACACTTACATACCTTTTACATTAAAAGTTGTAAGCAATACAGAGATGACTTAAGGTATATAGGAACATATGCCTAAGTCAATTGCATGTATCATGGCATTTTAGGCAAAGGACCATTTTTGTATCTGTAAGAAGACCCAGAATCATTCACCATGTGAACAGAACAAAATCAGTTGCTTTAATAATTAAAATTTTGCTCCTTAAGATTCATAAAGACTCAGATTCAATATTTACATCATACTAGTTTCATGCTATAGGAAAATTCACTTTAGCTCTCAACTGCTTTATTTATATTTCAAAATTAGGGACAACAGTATTGGGGAAATAAATATGTGATGTGCTTTAACTTGTCTATGTGTAGTGTTTTGCCCAGATTAACTGTGTACAAAATCTTGGGTAGATCTGCATCACAATATAGAAGACACTTCCTTTGGTCAATCTCTAGACTGAAAAAAGAAATATTAGATATTCCTCATAAAGGATTATTTATTCAGAATTTTCTGTAAGAAATAGAGGTAATGTTTTAACATTTATACCTTTAATCCACTTTAGTTTAGTGCATGGTGAAAGATATGGGTCTAGTTTTAATCTCTGACAAGTTAAAATCCAGTTTTTCCAACACCATTTATTAAAGAGACTATGTTTCATCCAGTGAGGATAGTAGGTTCCTTTGTTAAAGAAGAGGTAGCTGAGTATGTCAGAGTTTTTTCTGCATTTTCTAATTTATTTCACTGATACTAGGGTCTGTTTCTTTGCCAGTAGCATGCTGTTTTTATCACAGTGGCTTCATAGTATAGTTTCAAATTAGAAAATGTGATACCCCCTGCCATGTCTCTGATGCCTAGAATTGCATTTGCTAGGTCTCTTCTGATTTCAAATGAATTTTTATTTAATTTCCTCTAGTTCTAAGAAATATACTAGGGATTCAATAGGGATCACACTGAGTCTGTAGAGCAATTTTGGAAGTATGGCTATTTTCACTATATTGATTCTTCCTACCCGGGAACAAGGGATGTCTTTTCATTTTCTAATATGCTTTGCAATCTCTTTTTTTTTTTCAGAGTGTTATAGTTCTCAAAGTAGAGGTCTTCTATCTCCTTCGTTAGACTGATTCCTAAATATTTCATTATTTTATACTATTTTGAAAGGATGTTTTTCTCTAATCTTACTCTCAGTGAGTCTGTTATTTGTGTAGAAGAAAGCTATTGATTTTTGAGTGTTTATCTTGTATCAAGGTACTCTGCTGAATCTGTTAATTCTAGAAGTCTTTTGGCAGAGTTTTTTGGATCATCTACATAGAATATCATATCCTCATTAAATGATGACAATTTCACTTCTTCCTTTCCTATCTTTATTACTTTTATTTCTTTCTCTTCTCTCATTGCTGTAGCTAATGTATCCAAAACTATATTGAACAGGAATGATGATAGTGGACGTCCTTGTCTTCTTCCTGACTTTATTGTGAGGGTTTTCGTTTTTGACCATTTGCTATGATATTAGCTGTTGCTTTATCATAGATAGCCTTTATCAATTTGAGATAAACACCATCTATTCCAATTTTCTGAAGGGTTTTTATCATGAATGGATGTTGAATTTTGTTGAATGCTTTTTCGTCATCTATTGAGATGATCATATGGGTTGTGTCCTTGACTCTGTTAATATAGAATATTACTTTTATTGATTTGTGTATGTTGAACCATCCCTGCATCCCTGGGATGAATCCCACTTGGTTGAGGTGTATGATCTGCTTGATGACCCTTTGTATTCTGTTTGCCAGTATCTTATAGAGGATGTTTGCATCTATGTTCATTGGGGAGATTTGCCTGTAGTTCTCTTTTTTTGGTTGGGTCTTTCCCTGGTTTGGGAATCAAAGTAATACTTGTTTCCAGGAATGAATTTGGAAATATTGCTTCCTTTTCAATTTCACTGAAAAGTTTAAAGAGTAGTGGCAACAGTGATTCTCTAAATGTCTTGTCTAATTCAGCACCAAAGCCATCAAGACCGGGCTTTCTTTGTTGGTAAATTTTTAATTACATTTTCAATTTCGCTGTTTGTGATTGGGGTGGTTAGAATTTTATATCTTCTATTTCAAAGTTGGCAATTTGTATATATCTAGAAATCTGTCCATTTTTTCTGTTTTAAATTTTATCAGAGTACAGGTTCTTGAACAAGGCATTGATGATCCTCTGGATTCTGCTGGATCTGTTATGACTTCACCTTTTTCTTCCAAATTGCATGGATTTGAGCCTTTTCTTTTCCATATTTGATAAGGTTGGCTAAGGGTTTTTCAATTTTATTTATTCTCTCAAAAAACCAACTCTTCAATTTGTTGATTTTTGTGTCATTCTCTTAGTCTCCAATACATTGATTTCTGCTCTGAACTTTATAATCCCCTCCCTTGTATAAGCTTTGGTTTTGTCTTGCTATTTTTTTTTCTAGGAGCTTTAGATTACCATTATGTTTTCTATTTGAGCTCATTCTGTTTTCCTAGTGTGGGCATTCACTGCTATGAATTTTGCACATAAAAATGCTTTCCTTGTATCCCATAGAGTCCTGTATGTTGTACTGGCATTGTCATTAAAGTGAAAAAGTGACTAATTTCTTCTTTAATTTGTGTGTGACCTATTGGTTGTTCAGGAGAATGTTATTCAATTTTCATGTGTTTATGAAAATCTTAGAGTTTCTTATGCTATTGATCTTCAGTTTTACTGAACTATGGTCTGATAATATACATGGTATAGAAACACCAAACTTGCAGAAAGATAAGTTAGGTAGAACTCTTGAAGATATCATCATAAGAAAAGACTTTATGAACAAATCCTCTGTAACATGGGAACTAGCACAAAGAATCAACAATTGGGATCTCATCTTTTTAGAAAGCTTTTGCACTGCAAGAGAAATCACAAGCAGAGATAAGAGACAACTCACAACATGGGAAAAAAATTTAACCAGCTGCTCCTCAGACAAAAGTTTACTATCCAGAACTCAAAAAATATAAAGAAATCAAAAACATCAGACCCCCAAAATATAAAGATCCAATTCAAAGATGGGCATTAAAATGGACAAGTATTTTTCAGACAAAGAAGTAAAAGCAGCAAATAAACTTGAAAAAATATTAAACATCCCTGGTCATTCAAGACATGAAGATGAAAACAACAATGGTATTACATCTCATCCCAGAGAGAATGGCTGTTATCAAGAAATCAACCAATAACAAATGCTGGTGGGATTGTGGGGAGATAGGAACTATTCTTCATTGTTGGTGGGAGTGCAAACTGGTGTAACCCCTGTGGAAATCAATATGGAGATACATCAAACAACTAGGACACAGAAAAATAAGAACCAAGATAAGTCATGTAAATGTACAGGATTGAATGATGAAGGTACCTGTATCTAAAATGAACCAATAAACTTAATAAAGATTTTTTTTAAATGGAGTGGAGACAAACCGTGCAAGTATTCAAGTACCCTTTGAACAGAAGACCTAAAGAAAATCATAGCACCAAGTTGTGCTTGATCATATTGTGTTGGTGGTTGGGATAAAGGATTGTGGTTGATTCAATAAGCTGTTTTCTCTGATGCTATGGAGATGAGAATACCTGTGGTTCGTTAGAGACCCAGAAGCTAGGGTGCAACTATATCAGGAATTTTTGAATGATAACTCAGAGATTAAATCAAGGACAGCTGGACAACAAAAATAAAAATGAGAAAACACTTAAACAAGACACAAAGACAGACTTCCAGTTCACCAATGGCAAAGAGTAGGACAAATGAGGATGAAAAGGCAGATAGTGAACCACCAGGACATCCTGAACTCAAAGCACAGGAAGTAACAAAGCACATCAATCAGGCTCTAGTAAAATTAAAAACAGAAATAATTTCTCAGATAACCATAGAGATGGTGAGCAAAATGAAAGATGTGATTCGAGACTCTAGAACAGAAACTGACAAAAAAAAAAAAAATGAGCTTAGCACCACGATAGAAGCCATGAAGGCCCAGCATAAGAAAGAAATGGAAACAATAAATGCCCAACATAGGAAAGAAATGGAATCCATTAAACAGATTCAAACAGATATCCAAGAAATTAAAAACAATATTGAAAGGGTCTACAACAGAATAAAAGAATGCAAAGACAGAATCTCAGATATAGAACATAGGAATGCAGTCAGTGACTGCAAAAAGAGAGGTCTCTTAAAAACAGTAATGGATCATGAGAAATTGATCCAGCAACTCATAGATGATGCAAAGAAGAATAAAATAAGACTGATAGGAATCCATGAAGTAGCAGGAGAAAATGCAAATGACTTAAAAAGCTGTTCACAGAATTAATGACAGAAAACTTCCCAAACAGAGGGGAAGAATTTGACATTCAGATAACTGAGGCATATAGGACCTCAACTAGCTACAATAAAAAAAAAAAAAATCTACACCTAGACATATAATAATCAAGATCCCAGAAAACCAACAAAAGAACAAAATACTACAATCAGTAAGAGAAAAGAAACAAATCACATAAAAAGGAAAGCTGATCAGAATCACAGCAGACTTTTCAACACAAACCCTTGGGGAAAGGAGAGCCTGGAATGAGATATTTCAAGTACTAAAAGAGAACAACCTCCAACCTAGACTGATGTATCCTGCAAAACTCTCTTTCAAAATGGATGGGCAAATAAGATACTTCCAAGACAAAGAACACCTGAGAAACTACATGAATACCAAACCAGCACTACAAGCAATTCTAAACAATATCCTAGAGAAAGACATTGAAGGCAACAACACCATGAGGCCCAACAGAGCAAATCAAATAGGCAAGGCAAGAAACTAAAAGGAGAAGGTGAAAAAGTAAAAAGAGTCATCAAAAGGCCATAATAGGACAATAATAACTCAGTACATATCAGTTATAACCATAAATGTCAATTGCCTCAACTCACCAATCAAGAGAAATAGACTGGCAGAATGGATTAAGAAGCAAAATTCAACAATATGTTGTATACAAGAAACACACCTATTGCAAAAAGAAGCCCATAGACTGAAAGTGAAAGGATGGAAAACAATTCTCCACGTGACAGGAGCCCAGAAAAAAGGCAGAGGTAGCAATCTTATTTGCAGACAAAGTAAATTTCAAACCAAAACTGATTCTAGTA
>NW_022900950.1:4870144-4874506 GCF_012274545.1 Fukomys damarensis | reverse complement strand
ATATATAATTAGAATTTTTGGAAGCTTTCACTGTGCTGTTGACTTTGGATAAAGTTATCCCAACTTACTGTGTTGAGTTGGCATTGTACAGAAATTAACAGCCATATTGGTCTAGAAAGTTTTTTTTTATTCCATTTCTACAGGGGTAGTACACTGTATTAAATATGTAAGGTCATATCTATGTGGGTTTGACTACAGAAACTAATAAAGTATTCTCTAAAAAATGAAAGAAAGAATAATATAAGACTACAAGAGCAAGAAGCAACTTTAATATGCTCAAGGACCATTTTCATCTTCAGAATTAAGGATTATTTTAATTTTACATCATTGCCTTTTCTCTTTTACTTTCTTTTTTAGTTTTATTTTAGGATTCCCTATTTTTAATGTTCATATACAGATTTCTTTAACTGAAATACTGAATAGTTTCTCTGCTGTGATAAACTATATTAGTACAGAAGATACTAATGAGATAATTAACAATGTGAAATAGGAATTAAAGGGCTAAAGGAATTACTATGCAAAATTATAAGGAACTCGGACAACTCCATAAGAAAAAATAAGAGAAATGAGAAATGGGAAAATAAACAATATAATTTTTTTAAAAGATATAGAATATGGTCAACTGGTATATAATAAAATTCTAAACCTCACTGTTAGGGAAATGCAAATCAAAAACACAATGAATTATTATGTCATAAGTGTAGCTATTATGAAAAAGTAAAAATAAGTGTTGATGAGTGAGTGGATAGAATGGAATTCTGTGGGAATACAAATTACTACAGTTTTTAGGGAACATATTATAAAGTTTCTTCACAAAATTAAAAATGGTACTACTATATCATCTGGCAAGACCTCTTTTAGGTACAAATCCAGAGGAAATAAAATCACAATTTCAGAAAGATCTGCATTTGCACATAGAACAACAAAAAATAATGAAACTAGTGATATGGATTGATTTAATTGAAACATTCTCCTTTTATCCTTTGTTTTTGTTATTTTCTTCCTCTTTATTCCTTTGTTTTTTTGAATTTTTTTATTTATTTTGTTAACTTATTAGGTATAACTCTGTCTTGATAGCTTATTGATTGCTTTCAGGATTATAGTAGAAAAAATACTGTCTACATGCAGGTAATGTTATACTACTTTATTTATAAGAAGCCTCTGGAGTATGCATCCATTAAATCAAGCACACTATATACTTCTATTTCTGAACTTGTGGATTATAATGTTTATAAATAAACATATATTTGTATCTCATACATTGAAAATTAACTATTAAGTTTAAATAAATTTTGTGAATTTTTGCTTTCCACTCCTTTCCTTATTTTGCATCAACCCATTTTTCCTGTTGTCATTTACTTGCCATGTAAAAATTTTTATTTAGCATTTCTTGTAATATATGTATTCTGTGCTTATCTTGAGCATATATATATATATATATATATATGTATCAGTAAACTTAATCATTCTGCATGTATTCTAAAATAACATTTTGCCAGGTATAAAATTATACTGTGACCATATTTTTACTTTGTTTGCTGATCTTTCTTTGCATTGTTTTTGAAGGGAAATCAGCTGACATCATTACTTGTTTTTTTTCCTCTGTGCTGGATGTGTCATTTTTCTTTGACTCTTTTTATCTTGCACAAAAATCTGATCAGAAGTCCTCTGAATACACTAGAGAGACACTTATTGTGCACAAAACCCTCTCTTTTAGCTTTTCACTCTACAGTATTATGTGTGTGTATTGTCCAGCATTCTGTTTGAATCTCAAGGGAATACAAGTGGAGATCTGCATTGCTTTTTCTTAAAGCAGCTGTCCCTGATCTTATACTCTGCCCAACAAAAACTAAATAGCTCATCCTATTTATTTATTTATTTATTTATTTATTTAGACAGGGTCTCACTATGTAGTTGAGCCTCATCTGGAACTCACTATGTAGCCCAGGCTGGTCTCAAACTCATAGCAATCCTCCTTCCCCTGCCTCCCCAGTGCTGGGATTACAGGCATGTGCCACCACTTCAGGATATCTCATCTGCTTTAAAACTTCAACTCAAGCTAACTTCTTGGTTCCACCTGTCTCCTGTTCTAAGTGTTAGAAACTAGACATTTTTCTTTTGATTTCCTGATTGTATAGCACGTATTCTGTTATCTGCTAAATAATTTCTGTTTCCTTTTATCTGAATTATTGCCTCCTTCGTTTTTCTGCTGTTCTCTAAATTCTGGTAATACTGACAGAAACTTTATCTACTTAATTTGCTGTAAGATAGTGTGATCCTTTATGACAATAAAAATATGTGGTCTATTTCTTTTTTTCCTAAAAGCAAAGTAACTCTTACAATATAAAATTCAAAATAGATTTTCAAAAAACAAAGTACAGAATGCCTGAACGAACAACAATCTGAATAGACTCATATTTGATCATCACATAATTATTAAAGTATAAGAATTACTATTATAATTTAAAATTAAGATGACAGACATGAGTTTTGAGTGAATTATTCAGAAGCATGTAACGAATCAAGTTCGTGAGATTCAAATCCTTGCAATTTATAGTACATTACATTTGCTATATCAAAATTTTCCTATTTCCTAAGATTCTAATGAACAGAGAAATAACATTCAACTGTTCACTTAAAAGCAAGGTCTACTGTATACACAAAGTTTAAAAATAATTACATAAAGAAGTTTTATCATACAGTCATTTGCCTTTATTCATGGCGATGATTTCTCCACAGATCAGTTTCCTGTCATCAACTACAGCCAAAAATATTAAATGGAAAATTAGAGAAATGATGTCATAAACACTTTAATGCACAGCATTCTGTGTAGCAAAATGATCTAGTGCCACCCTGTTTGATACCTCCTGCGGCCTGAACCATTTCTTCAGCCACTGTATTCACACTGTTCATGCCAGCTGCCTTGCAATGTTTTAAGTAACTTTCTCAGTTACCAGATCAACTTTTGCTAGTCACAGGGCCTGTATTCAAGTATCCCTAACTGTTTTACTTAATCATGACCATTTAGTGTAAGAGTAATGATGCTGGTAATTTTATTACAACATGTTATTACTTTTTTTGTATTTTATTGTTGTCACTATTAATACATTACTGTCTACTTTGGAAATTAGATTTTCTCATAGATCAAGTCATATGTCATTTAATGATGGGATTATGTTCTGAAAATTACATCACTGGATGATTTTTCCTTCTGTAAACATAATAGAATGTACTTGAAACTAAATTACAGAGGCAGCGCTGTCACATGGAACCATGGCTGTACAGCCAGGATGTCATTGAACAAACTGTCATGTGGTCATAACAACATGTATAATATAGGAAAAATGTCTAGTATTTGTTCAGATGTGAAGTTTCAGACATTCACTGAGTGGTTTGAGGCATGTATTCCATGAATAAGGGAGACTACTATAATTGACATTGATTTTTAAAAATATTTTTATCACCTCAAGTCCTAAAAGTAAGTCTCATCTATTGTATATAGATAAATATATGTTTAATATATGTGCAAGTAAATGTGAGGAAATAGAAACTGCTGAACTTTCTTTTAGAAAGATGCTTTTTGTAAGTAATACATTTCCTACACAAAAATTTCTACAGTGTCAAACTCTGTAAGACATACAAAAAATATTTCAACTGAAAGTCAATTTCAAGGTAGGGAAATAATAATTTCATATGTTAATTTATGTTTATTACCTTTCATTTTCAGATGAAAGATGTAGCATAACATCTCTGTTTTTCTAAGAATAATTATCGCAAATTCTGTTGCTTATGATATCCTTTTATTTAAATAAAAGTCTGAGGCATGGCCTTCGAATTTAATGTGAAATTGTCATTTAAATATTGTTTAGGAAATAATTAGCTTTCTGTAAAACAACAACAATTAGAAATAGTATCTAACATATCAAAATACAATTTTAGTGACTAGTATATATTTGATATAAATAATAACATAATTTTTAATATCTTGTGAGAAGTAGAAAAGAGGTAGAGTGAATTGTCCTAAACTATGGAAAAATAATTTTTGCACTACACTCATAAAATATGACAAAGAGAGGTTAGAAATAAAAATAATTTCAAATATCCCCTTTATTAATTATTTGGACCATTTTTGATTGATTGCTCTTGGAAATTTGTTTCTGTAATGTTCCTTTTTGTTTCTTTTTTAATTGCAATAGTGATGCAGCTATGTAATTCTGAACCTCAATGACATTTCAGGCAAAGGAAAATAATGTATTATTGAAATATATAGAATATACTGAATATCCAATGCTTCACGTTTTAAAATTTTAAACTTATACTAAGTAACAGATTAAACAACTAGACTGTTTTAAATATGGTACA
>NW_022900950.1:4869097-4870112 GCF_012274545.1 Fukomys damarensis | reverse complement strand
TTATATATTATATAATATTATATAGAACTTTTGGTAACTGTAACACTTAAGAAAATTCACTGCTTTAAAGTAAATTGACATCCTTGACAACCTGAAAATGTAAATTTGAGCCCCCATTGGATTATGTTCTGAATAATTAAAAATAAGTTACTTGATAAAATATGTATATGCAGTTTTCTGTCTTGTAAAGAGATTTAGATATCAATGAATGCCTATATATGGGCATGAAATTATTCTAATTTCATAGATCACAATAAGAGATTTTCTAATTTACTTTTTTTTAGTAATTAAGGAAAATGTATTTCCTAACTTTACTGGTAATCAGTTTGAATGTCTTCTGTCATCTAAATCAAAATATTTTATTTTATTTTGTCCTTTTTGGGGGGCATTCTTGGAGTACAAGTATGAATTAAAAATAAAAGATTGTGTTCTTTGTAATTTTTTTCCTCATTGAGTTTATTGGCACATTTTAGGTACACAGTACAGCTACATTCATTATTGAGATCTTGTACTTTTTATGGCAGATCTTGGTTCTCATTTTTTCCCTTGTCTCTGCCCTCCCTTCACCCCTCCTCCCTCCCCCTTTACAAAGACTTCATTTCCATTTTTTCATTTTCTCATATTTTTTCTTTCCATTATTAGCTTTCCCCTACCCTTTTCACTTTCCCTAAACCTTTAGCCCCTTTCTTCCTATTTCACATTGTCCATATATCATTAGGATCTTATTTAGCTCAGTGGTTCTGCTGCCTACCTTGCAAGTGCAAGGGCCCGAGTTTGATCCCTTGTAACAACAACAACAACAAAAAAAGTGAAGAGTAATGAAAATTTTAAGTGAATTCAATTAGGCACTCAATTTAATCAGCCGTCAAACTCGAATACATTCACTTGAATGTGATCTTTTGCCCAAGATGTTTTTCAGAGAAGTGCAAAAATAAAAATCTCAAAGTGGGCTGGGGATATAGCTCAGTGGTGCCACTGCCTGCCCTGCAGTGCAAAGTCCCGAGTTCGATCCTCA
>NW_022900950.1:4817830-4868932 GCF_012274545.1 Fukomys damarensis | reverse complement strand
TAGGTATATATATATATATCTCCTCAGTACCAAAAATATATATATATACTTATATAGATATATATATATACCTATATATACCTCAAAGTTCTATTTCATAGAGTAATTTACTGTTTTCTTCTATTAAAATTGAAGTGACCTCTGCTAATGCCAACATCAATATTTAAGAATTAAATAGAAAGATAATTATTTCAGGTTTGCCTATTTAAAATGATCTGAATTTAGCTTCTAAGTTATTATATCACTATCACATGATATTTCTGATTTTAACCCCTGTCATTCACATACAAACATAAAAAGTAAAACATTTATAATTATTAAAGGATTAAATTAGACTCTTTATGGGCCACTGAATCTTTAAGAAACAATTTCAATGTTCTCAATCTTTTCTGAAATTTACACATTGCTTCTGCATAAAACACTCACACATTTCTGCCATAGAAGAATTCTGACAGTCTGAGATAATAAATCAATATTTCATACAGAAATTTCCATAAAAGGAAACAATGGAATTTTTACTTTAAATTTTAAGCAATTGATTTAGGAACTACTGCTTACCATTGAAAATTACAAAAAAAAAATAATAAAAGTTCTAAAGTGAAATTTAACATCTTATAGTGAATTGAATATGAATTATGTGTTCAGCCATGACTTTGGATAATAGTTTTAAAGTTTTTGTCCAAATAATTATTCATTCTTCTGACTTCTAAAACATTTATATTACAGTTTTTGTAACACGTTTTTATTTCTCGTAAAATATGACAAAGAGGAGTTAGAAATAAAAATAATTTCAAATGTCTCTCTCTCTCAAATGTCGCTTCAAATGTAGAATAAGGGATTAGAAATTTTTTTCAGTGAAGTCCATATCATGGAAGTCCAAATTCTAATGATAGATCTTAAAATATCCAGTTAAGCCAAGAAAATTCCCTTCTTCAGTATAACAATTATATGTTTACCATACTGGACAAATCAGTCCTGAGTTGATGCTAACTTGCTGACCTTGTCCACAGTGTAGACTTACAGTATAATCATTGACCTTCCTCAGAAAGCAGTCACTTCACTGTAGAAGAAACCACACAGAAAATTTATTCTAATAAATATCTTCAGACGATATTATATTGAACTTTGTATTCTTTTTGCTACAGGGGATTAAATCCAAGGTCTTCTTATTTAACTATCAGTAGCATCTTTTTATTTTTGAGATCGGGTCTTCCTAAATTTCTAAATTGCCAAGGTTGGCTTTCAAGTTATGATCCTTCTGCCTCAGCTTTCCATACTATGGGGGTTATAGGGTATCCATCAAAATGTCAGGCCAAAAAATAAGTGTTCATTTGTCTTTTACAATGAATGGAATAGAAAATAACCATTCCATGAAGAACCCAAGTAAAGAGATACAATACTCTTCTCGAAATATTTCCCTATTAGTCAGGAAACACAAATTCTCCTTACACTCTAAGTAAGAGTAAGTCTGAGGCAAAATTAACTAAGGCTGTTTATTCATAAAATTCATACACGCGTAAGCATTCTTTAACACAAAGGCAGAAGTGAATATATTTCATTGATGACCAACTGTGGCAGGTGTGCGGCAGAGGACATGCCACGCTCTCTGGTGGCACAGGAGCCAAATAGCCCCAGCAGTTGAGGATTGGATAATCGAGTTTAATTATGTTGCCACTTTGTAGTAAGTCCGTGGTTTGTGCATTCCAGTTTGCACCTTCCATCTTTAAAATGTTTGCCGTCCCTGGGGAGTGAAGATGAAACATCCAGGCACTCTGACTGGCCTGCATTTTGCTGGGAAGAAGCCTGCAAGTGAAAGCGACTGTCTCTAGTCACACTCGGCAATGCAGCAGGGACATCCAAACTCTTTATAGCTGCATCAAGAGAACAGATTGTTCACTATTTAAGAAGGGGGGGGGGTCTGCGGCAAGAAATTTACTACAAAGTCGGAGATATATATTATTTTTTCAAGTGGTCAAATTGTCCTAGTTGTAATGATTCTTATTGGAGTGAGGATTGGCTACCACGGCAGAAAAAATTCCATTCATTTCGTTATTATTATTATTATTATTATTATTATTATTATTATTATTATTATTATTCGAGTGTGAATCCAGGGCCTTCCCCCTTGGTAGACAAGCCCTCGATCACTAACCCATACCTCCAGTCTTTTCAGGTTTTCTTTATTTTATTTTATTTTGAACAAGATTTCACTAAATTGCCCAGTCTTGCATCAAACTTGTGACCCACATCTCGGCTTTCCAAATAGTTGCATTCGCATATGTGCCCTCACTGCCCCCTTAACGCTGTGAACATTTCTCTTCAGAGGCAGCATAACACAATATCTACCTCTGAGGTGAGCTTGTATCAAGATATCATGAGCATACTTATTCTAAAAGGAGGTAATGATATCAACCTTATTTGAGCAAATTTTTTTATAGGATTTGTAAAAGGTCTAAAATAGTCCTGCAAAACCCACCTTTGTTTCCCTTTGCTTTCTACCATTATATTTTCTTCCTTTTTTGCCATCTCCCTCAACTTTTGAATTTTTATTAAATGTTACTTTTCTCTAGTTAGCAAAAGTACTTTCCAGAAAGCACTGTAATGATGATGTTCAATCTGGTACCCATGACTCTGACCAAAGGGCCCAACAATAGGACCATCATTCCACTGCAGATGTTGGCTAATGCCAAATATTCTGTTTAAATCAAAGCCTCCAAAACAAATATCCTTCCTGAAACTATAAAAACCTTGACCGTGCTTCAGTCGAGTCTTTGAGTCTTTATGTGTCACCTGATGCACTTCATGTGAACAAATCCTTATTCTCTACTGCAGTTATTTAAGCAATTTTGTTCATGAGAGATCTGTAAATTCTACCCTGTGTGTACTAATTCTCTTTCTACTAAGCAAGGACGAGTTTTGACCCCATTGCAATTCATCACAATATTATTTTACTTCATGTACATTTGTGTTGTTGTGACTTTTTTTGAACTGGTTACAACACTGTCCAATTCTCTCATATTACAATGGTATCTTGGTTCATGAACTTAATTTGTTTTCTGATTTTGCAAAACATAGCCGTATCTATATGTCTATGGGGAAGATAGCCATGGTGATGTTTGTCACACGATGCAGAGCTTGTGAACTGAAACAATATTTTTGCTGAATGCTTTTCTTTAGGAACTCAACTGTTTGTGGACAGAAATATTTGTAAACTGAAGTACTGCTGTATATGAGTAAAATTAATTACTCAATGCATATTCTTTATTATACTGTCTATAAGTCATGATGTTACAATCTCTTTGTGAGCTTTTTTAAATGGACCAAGACAGTTTTGAATGTATAAATGTCTTATTTCTTTAAAACTATTCAAAGGATCATCTTACTTATAAAATTCCCATACCAAAGCAAGGATGGGTAGCAAAGTATGAATATCTGTGTCAGAATATTTATACTTATACACAGAAATGCAGGATGAGCATGGGATAGTGAACGTTCCAATGATATATGATCTTCATTACCTTGCCTTTTATATATTGATCCCCCAATATTAAAACTAGGTCATTGAATAAATAGACATATTGAATCCTAATGGCTTCTACTCATACAAAAGCGATAAACCCAGCAAAGTGGGAAGGAAGGAGTAAGAGTTCTACCTCCAGTATCAGTTGCAAAGAAGGGAAGGCTTGTGAGTGACTAGAGTCAATAGAAAGTAGATATCCTTGTGAGCTATTGCTGAGGAGAAAGAGTCAAAAGGAAAAAGAATCCCTTTTATCTACAGCACGTTCACATCTCCGTTGAGGATTATTTTCCTTCCATTATAAAATGTCCCTCACCGTGAAATAACCACTCAGCATCAGAGTTTATTGATGTTTGCCAATGACAATTTTCCTTTTATCTAAACACAAAGTGAATACTACAGTATCAGCTGTTGGGTGTGATTTCATAACGGGTATTCTGAAGAGTCTTTTTAATACCTCAGATTAATAACTGAGGAAATAGCAAAATGATGAATCTTGGATTCATGTATTACAGGTTTGCCTGCTTTGAAACTGATCACTATTGACTTTTCACGTGGCTCTCATGAAAAAAATGTCATTATTTTGATTCTTTCCTATTAGCAGTATGTTTTTTTCAGAATTTTCTTCATATACAAATATTGTTTACACTAGTCTTACAAGCATTGAAGATTTATATTAGACTAGTCAGCTATTGCTTCTTTATTACCTGAAAGAAACTCTACTAGTTGCTAAGTATCTAAATGTCTCTGGTTGGAGAGAGAATAGGAAAAAATAGGGAAGAGTTAAAAGAAAAAGAGCACACATAGACAAGGAATTTAATAGAGTAAAAAGGACATTAAACATAAGCACAATAAGAGCACACCAGCAAGAAAACATTCAGTGAGTCATAGATTGTCTGATATTAGAATTGATTAGCTGTGGTTTATAACAAAATGCTAGAATAAGTATTAAAGATGAGAATTCCATTTTTGTTTTATTGCTTATTGGATATGGTATTGGTTTTAACACATTATGTATCCAATCTTAGTTTCTATCCCTTCAAAAATAAATATTAATGTTACATTAACTTTGTGATATACAAAGTTAAGGACAGTTACAGTCTGTGAAAAGGTTTTTGCCAGCCAGTGACAAAATAAACAAGAAAAATGTGATGTTATACTTTTGAATAAAATTAAACAAATTAGATATAAGAAGTGATGTTTGATTATTCAATGTTATCTTTATTATATTTTGAGTTTCGTATAATTTGGATTATGTTTATTTACAAGTATATGTTTAATTTTAGATATGTATTAGGTATATAAGTCAAAATGTTAATAAGTAGTTAAAGGAATAGCTATATGATTTTTAAAATCATTCCTTGCTGCTCTTCTGTGTTTTCCATCCTATGCCCTGAAATGTGTCCATCCTTACTCTTGAACTACTGAAATTTGAATTTTTGATTCACAAATAGAACAGTCATTGAAGACCACAGGAATTCTGCATGATAGTTTTTTAATGCTTTTCTACCATGAACTGACAATACAATTTTCATGTGCTAGATACAAAATATCTATTGTTTAGTTTTTCATAAATAGATGTTTTATACAATTCTAATTAGAGTATACTAAATTTATCCTAACGCACTGAGTCCCTGAATAGAATCATTATCTTTTACTTGTTTTCAAGGGAACTCCAGAACCTTGTTTTTGCCTCATTCTTTAAGATCTGCCTTTCAATAAAGGGTTCCCTTTTTTTTTAGAAAGATTATGATTTTATTATAGGAGAGAAAATAAATGATGTATGAAGAGTCATATTTTTAAAAGTTTTTTATATTGACTTTACTATAAATCCAAAGAAGAATGTCATTCCTAAGATGAAACAAAACAAAGGGCTATATTCAAACATTTCTAAATGGACTCAATCATGGTACAAATTATGTTAGTTAAGGGCAGTTTCTCTACATATCATTGCAAAGTTATATTTTGCACAAAGTCTCCCAATATTTCAACACATAAAAATGCACCTCAGTCACTCATGCTCATCAAACCAATTGTACTACATTGAAGCAATCTCTTCCCAAAGGAAAAGGAACTTTTATTAAATGCACTTAATGGGGGACACTGACAGCCTTACCAGTAGGCTTTACTTTTATCTGTATAGGTATGTGAAAACTAAACTTAAAATCATTATCATAAACAATTTCAAAATGAAAAGAAATCATAGATTCACATCATTCAGTTAGAGATAAGGTATTTAACAGATAATCACATGAAATTAAAATAACTTAAAGTTTGAAGAGTATATATAGCTCCATACTTTAGAGAACAAGGATAAAAGCAAAGGAGAGATCCTTC
This sequence comes from Fukomys damarensis, assembly GCF_012274545.1. Classification (NCBI taxonomy): domain Eukaryota; kingdom Metazoa; phylum Chordata; class Mammalia; order Rodentia; family Bathyergidae; genus Fukomys; species Fukomys damarensis. The sequence continues at coordinate 4,863,078 of NW_022900950.1, read as the reverse complement.
TGTGGACACATGGTTGTTTATTTCTTCATAAAAGACCCCTCATACATGTTGTTGTCATATACTGCCTGACATATAATGAGAACTTAATTGGATGAATAAATGAATTTTGACAAATCGATGGCCTATAGCCCATTAAATAATTCAGTGTTTCTATTAAAAGACTTTTAATGGTATATCTAACTAATAACGAATTTGCAGGAATCTATAATTTTTTAGTATAAGATATACTCAGACTTCCTTCTACTGCTTCTAGCATGGTAAATAACTTATAACCCTGAGTAGATTTCACAAATAAGAAGCAATGATTAATAATTCACAGCTAACCCAATATTTTGTCCGTTGCCAAATTTGCTAGAAAGTAAATTTGCCTTCTAGATCCTGGTAAAACTAGAATAATGTCTCTCTTACAGTTTAAGTCTATTGTTTCAGTTACATTTGTTCACCTACAGTAGATCAGACTCTAAAAGTTTGGCTTTCTTTAGCCACATGTCACAGAAAAATATTAAATCAGTCGAGACTTAGAGCTTTCTAGCACCTGAAATCTAATCCTTTGTATTAGGCTTTCTAGAACCTGATGGGAGTAATTAGACATGTGCAGTTTGTGGGGTTATTACAGAGTGATAATTTATATAAGATAATTAAGAAATAATCGGATACAATTTCCAATAATTTAAAGACATAATTTCATTATTTCTTGTCCTTAACTTTCTCAGCTGAGAAAGATAGAAAAATATTAAATTAAGTGTCTCGAAGATTAGAGCAGTATTTTTAAAATGAAGAATGACTGTTTTATACAAACATAAAGAACAGTTTCTGCTAGTGGGTAGTTTTTATATTTTAAGAGGCAAAATTTCATGGATCATAGGTTCAAGCAAATACCCTGTGTGCCAGACATTAACTGCCACTTAGCAACAGTGATGGAGATGTAGAAACATCTGGTTGTGGGTAATGAGCCACAGCTACTCAGCTCCCTTGGATGCTAATAGCATTGGGCAAAGGTCATGGTGAAAGGCCATCTGGCTCCCCACGGAAAATCTGTAGCGATCTTTCCTAGCACTAGAAATCATTGGTGTGTGTTCAGGAAAACAGTAGAGAAGTATTTTTTAACAAACAGTAAATATTTAACCAACAATTTTCAATTTTTTGGCATTAGTATATTTCATTAGCAGTGTAGTTACTAATATATTTGTATAAGATACTATTGAAACGTATGATAAAATCATGCAAATGATAATATACAAATTAACAAAACAATATTATAAATCCAAGATTAACAATAGTTCAGTTGTGTAAATTTGTAAATTAGAAGAGATTCACTCAGCAATATCATTGTCCTTTTATGATTTTTTAAAAATTCTACCTTTATCATACTTCTACAAAAATTAATGGGACACATATGCTTTCTTTCATATAAAATTAAAAATTATTCATTTCTTTAAAACCTGTGGACTATCTAGATGTCAAATGTATTCTCTCCTTGAAACCTAAAAATGTAATATTATAATTAACTGACAATGTTTTCGCAGGAAAAAGTTAAGGAAATGTTTACAAAAGAGCATTTACAACGTAGCATAACAAATGTTTTAATAGAAATATCCAATGACTCTTATGCGAAGCAGTCAAGGAAAACTTCATAAAAGAAATGTCACCAAAATGGAATTTGTATTAAAAAAAAAAGAAAATTCATGTTTGAAAAATGTTTGTAAGTGTCAACAAATCTTGCTATAAAGTTGAACACGAGTATATTGATAAAAATATATTTTCAAAGCCAGATGTGGTGGCACACACTTACAATCCCATCACTCAGGAAGCTGAAGCAAAAGGCTACATAGTGAGTTCAAGCCCAGCCTGAACTACAAATCAAGTCCATCTGTGAAATTAATATATAATATACATATAATATCTATTATATATATATATGTGATAAGTTAAAATTTTCAAAATTGGAAATTTGGTATATTACATACATAAATACTAATCACATTATGGTAGGAAAGAAAGATGATAAAAACATAGCTCCAGGAAAAAAATATTAAGTCCTAATTTGAAACATCTAATAATCACATAAGGATATACCTTTATTAGATTATGTATGCATCTGTATATATCTAATTGCAGAACTCATATTAGTCTGAGATATAAAGGAGTCAATGCCAAACTGTCGTTAACTGTAGCTATAAATGTAGCTAAATATAAAAGCTGATTTGTGAGAGTAGCTAAAACGAAGGTGACTGTGTATGATGACCAGTTGCTTAGTTGTCCAATTGTGTCAAAGGATCATAGAACAAAAGGCTGTGCTGGAACAGAAAAGAAATGTGAGAGTCTAAGCAGTGTGAACTGCTAGCCAAGGCTGAAAACGGTTACAAGATATAAAATACTTTCTGAGTTAACTAGACAGCACATAGATATTGGGGGGTGTCAGGATGTTAAACTGAAACGACTTTGCTCCTTTTCATTGAACAAAATTTCAGACATTCCTTTATAATATTAATCTTCAAAAGACAATGTACGACTTTCTAAAACTTGATATTCTTTTTAATATTCAGAATCATGAATTGTAAAAATATACATGTTGCATGTATAAAAAAGAAAAACTGCTATGTTGAATAACTGAAAATAATTTATTGAATTTATTAATAAAGTACAAATTAACTTTAAAACTTTCACAAAAACATCCATAAATAATTCTAATTTATAACACCAAAGAGTAATTAATATAATAAATCATATGTAAATTAAATAATATAAAATTAAATAATTAATAGATTGTTATGTTTGGTGATTAATATATTCTATGAATTATTGGTTTTATATATTTTGAAAATTTCTTATTAATGCTATTAATACATACAAATTTGTTATCAATAAATAAAAATTTTAATACAGCATGTAACCAAAAATAAGACAAATAATATTTGAAAATTACAGTCAATCAGAAAGATCTGAACTTTAGTTACTTTTAGAACTCACAGAAAATTACAATGAGTTGGCTTTATTTATTGATGATGTTAGCAACCTGAAACAGTGCATATCTTTCAACTTAAATTAAACATTCCTAAAAACAAATACATGGTGTAAAACTTCTATTAAACATGAGAAAGTAAGGCCAGGATGAAAAAAGACTTTGTAACTAAATAAAAGTGAATAGATTAAAAAAAATAAAATCATAAAGACAAAAGGAAGAATCAACAAAGGTAACAATAACCTATTTCAGTATTATGGAATGCAACCTTACTAGAGAAGAAATTTAAATTTTCTATAAATATAATAAATTAAGATTATGGAAAAAATATCCATCTCTAACTGTGGATTGATTGGCTGATTTTTCTCTCAGTGCTGGCCATAAATCTCAGGACTTTGAGCACGTGTGGCAGCACTCTACCACTCCAAAATTAATTAAATTGTAAATGTGTAAACATACATAATATTATGTATCAAATATATCTTAATACATAAAATGTGAAAAGGAACTTTCAGTTAAGGGTTAAAGTCTAGTACGAAAGCTTGAAAACTATTTTTTCAAAAAGATATAGCATGCTTATATCAATTAGAGTAGCAAAAAATGAAGCCTCATGCATTTATATATATATATATATTTATATATAAATATATTTTATATTTATATATATATAAATATAAAACTTTTACAGAGACATTTACTACTCACAGAATATCATGAAATCCCTAACATTTCCAATTCTCTTCGTAGTTAGGAAAGCTTTGAGCCTAGTTCTGAGCATCTGGGGAATGAGTCGCTAATACAAGTGCACTATAGGAAGACTCATTATGCAAAGCACATCTTTTTGACCGCTTTATCATTCAAAATGGTCTTGGGTCGCACAGAGTGAAATCTGGCCCCCGTGAGAATCAAGCAGGGTCACCAACATGATGGGCTTCATAGCCACCTAGTGGATGACTAGAGCACACTCCTGGTTGGGCTCGGGTGAGTCACAGAAGCGTGACCTTTGACTCTATACCTGATTGCGGGTCCCCTTCTTTCTGCCACTGTTCCTGCCCCTGCTCTGCGACCCCTCTCCACCCCGCACCCCTATCCCATCTCTTTGCAACTGAGGAGCACAGCCATACCCTTCAACCATGATTGTTCTCCCTTGGAACCAGCTAAGTATGGATTTAATCCTTTGAAACTGAGCCACTTTAATTAAACTTCTCTTTTAAGAAATGCTGGTTGTGTAATTTGTCCTATTAACAGTAAAGCTGACCGACATAAGCTCCTTCATCTTGTGATTTTTGTCCAGCTGTCTGGAGTATAACTTCTACCAAACGATAATAGACATGTGAAGCTAGCGAGATGTAGTCCACTGCAATAAACTGAGGATGTTTGTGGGCTGCTTGTTGCTTGCGCAGCATGATCCAGTTTTTCTGAAATGTGCTCCATGGTAAACACTTTAGACTCTGTGGGCTTTACTGGCTCTTTCAGAACTACTCAACACTGCCTTCATTACATACATTAAAAAAATTCTAAAAATCGGAATTATATTATTCATTAAATGGATGGTAAAATTGAAATTTTTGTAGAAAAGCAGCTATGCACAATGCATGAACAAATAAGTGAAGTTTGCTTCAGTAAAACTTTATTTAAGCAGGGTGTGGTGACACACACCTGTAATCCCAGCACTCGGGAGGCTGAGGCAGGAGGATCACTGTGAGTTCGAGACCAGCCTGGGCTACATAGTGAGTTCCAGATCAGTCTCAACTACATAGTGAGACCCTGTCTCAAAAAAAAAAAACAAAACAAAACAAAAAAAAACTTTATTTACAAAAACAGACACTCCACAGGTAAGATATAGCCCTCAGTCTATAGTTTGTTGACATGTGATCTAGACTATATGGATAACGAAATAACAAATGTCATTTTAATTATGAGGTTGTTCTTTTTGTGTGACAAAAATATACATTTTTAAGTTCTATGTGATTTTGAGTTAGGTGATGTTCTGTATTATTAGAAAAAGTATGCTATTATTAAGACAAAATTTTCAATGACAGGTATCTGAGTCTACAAGTTTGGAGATTTTTAACTGAGGTACGATAATTTACCTTATAGATTAGATCAGAAAATGACCTTTGATGTCAGACAGTACTGAATTGAATATTCACTCTCTACAAGTTTTCATTGTAAGATTTCTAAATAAGAGCTTCTATTGTTGACAAAAATAACTTTCTCAGTGATTATATCAGAGATTAGCAAGCAACAAACAAAAAGTAAATGCTACTTCTCACTCTTCCTAGTAGATCCTTTCTTCCTCTGGAGCTTTCTTCTCAGGGCTCAGGGATGTTGTTATTCTTTAAGGAAAACCTGGAGCCTGAAACTTTTGTTTTTCTGACCAGTTCTTTAAGAGAACACTGACTTTCACCATTTCCCCATTTGTATGCTTTATCCCTTAAATAAATGTCTGCCTGTTTTCAATCCTTTAGCTCTTAGAAGTTTTCTGGCTGCCTTGATTTCTTATTGCTCTCTTTATGAAATTAATTTGGTCCCCGTCCTCCACTTCCATGCAGAAGGTCATCTGCATTAGGTGTTTTCTGACACATCTGGTGTAGTGAAAATGCAGCTCATGTTAGAGCATAGATGAGTGGACAAGGGTTATATTTTATTTAGGTAATTTTGATCTTAGATAATATTTTATAGTAATTGTATATTGCTTATGTAATTACAGATTTACAAAATTACTTCCCCATTGAATATTAAGATAAATGTGCTTATCCTTCCTGTGTTTGAGATTACAAAAGCCTGAGGTTTAAAGGGATTTTGTTTTTTTAGAAGACATTATTTTTTAAATATTTGTAAGGTCAATTTTTCTTTCTGAATTGACATTTCCAGGCAGCTATGTTGTCTTATAAAGCAATGCCATTTACTGTAAGCTCCCTTACCTGATCTCTTAGCTATAATAAAAAAAAAAAAACCTTCAAACAGAATGTAGATAAGTATTTTAAAGGTTAACTCTTTAAGGAAGTTCCTCATCATTTCAAAAATAAGCCATTATAGTGCATAAAAGTTCACAGGTATTTTAAAATACACAGAATACATTTTTTATCTTATAGAAGTGTTGCTTAGCTATACAAATTTAAATTTTACTATCCATTTAATGAATAATAGAATTCTGATTTTTAGAATTTTTTAATGTATGTAATTGAAACACTTGATAACTTAATGATATTCCCTAAATTTGCATGAAAAAGTTTGAAGCCAAATGATCATTAGTTTAACTGATGTTGCAAAATTAGAATATAGAAGTACAGATATAAGGGGAGAACTCAGCTTAAGTGTAAGTTATGTCAAATTACATTCAAAATAAAGACACATTTTAATAAAAAAGTTCTCAGTAATTTTAAAAGGAGCAATGAACTCTGATGAATTCATATAGAAAAAAATATGGCTGTTGTTAAAAACGTAAATCTAAAAACCGAAGTCATGACAATAGATCATTTGAAGTTTAAAGTTGGTTCAATAGCCTTTATATTTTTCTCAAATTTTGAGCTTGTCAAGAGCAGGCTGAGCATTTCAGAATCAACACAGTATAAATTACATGGTAGCTTTCAGAATACATTTGAAGTATTTTAGGGAAATTCTAATTTATTTGATATCTAAAATGATATCAGAGATACAATCGTATTAAATATCAACAATATTTTAGACTAACATGTCACTAAATATTGATCTAGGTGCTCCCTGAAATATTGACAGAAATGGAAAGAATTGAAAGTCAGGTGATGAATCCATCCCACCAAACCAGCAACAACGTACCAAGTTAATAGTCAAAAGTGTACAGTGGGAACTGGCAAAAATTGACGAAGATGGATCCTGAGAAACAGTAAAATAATTCTTGTGACTGGCTACTTGAGAAATGACCAGGATAAACTTGACCTAATTCATCAATTTCTAACTTTAATATTTATAATAGTAAATAAACGAGAATGTGAGATGGAGCCACTTACTTGCAAGAAAGAATTTTTTTCAAAATAAAGGGATTAAGAGCTACTAGATCATGACACAATAGAATACAAAGCATCAAAATGGTATTACATATCTTTGTGACAGACTTGTGTTTCACTTGTCTGTATGCACAGGCTCATGGTCCTCTATTCTATGTCACAGTGTGAAATATATTTCGTATATTGGCCCTTAGATAGAAAATTTGGATGAAAAATGATGAAACAACATGCATGAAAGCACTCGAATGGGGGTAGTAAGGACCTGGTTCAGCAAATAAAACATGGATTTACCATTCTGATTTCATGTTAATTTTATTTTTAAAATAATAGAGGACATCTGTGCATGTTCATTGATATTAACAAATGTAATAGTGGTTAAAGAGAAAATGACAATTTAATAGAGAAGGTAAAGTAATTAACTAGAGAACATCCCAAGGGATAGAGGATTTAATTAGTTACATTGGCAGTTAGATTTAGAAAGCCAAAGAGACATTGCTATTCATATGTACTTTAAAATAAAATGTTAAATTGATGATTTGTAAAATTTTCACTAACCATAGGAATTATTTACATAATTCTCATTTATTCGTAGTAAAATTATCAGGTTTTATTCTTTATAGAAATTTCAAGCTCAGAAAAAACCTTGAGCAGAGGTGGGGAACATGGCTTGGGGATAGAGTATTTACTGAGCAGAGAAGATGGATAAAACAAAGAGAAAAGAGAATATGCAAAGAGAGTTCTTAAACATCTTTCCCCCCAGCCTCAATTTTTTTCTATTATTAATCTCTTACATTAGTACTGTATAGTTGTTAGAATTCATTACTGACAAAATATTTAACTAGCTTCTACAGTTGGCATTAAGGTTCATTTTTTTGGTTGCATATCCCATGGGTTTTGAAAAATGTAGTATGGTGCATATTTCATTACAATAGCACACACAATAGTTTCACTAACTCTGCTATTCCTGTACTTCACTTATTCTTCCTGTTCTGCCTTCACATAATCCCTGGCAACAAAAGTTTTGTTAAACTTTTGTTTAACTTTACTTTTTTTACTTTTTCCAGGATGTATTATTATAAGAATTATAAAGAGTGCAGCCTTTGTTAGTCATTTAAGGTTTCAACATATCTTTTCATTGCCTGAGAGCCCTTTACTATTACTGAATAATATTCCATTTTATGGATATACCACAAGTCTGCTTATCCATTCTCTTGTTTAGGCACATCTTGATTGCTTCCAAGTTTTAACTATTATGAAAGAAAGCTGCTGTAAACATTGAATGCAGTTCTTAAGGTGAACATACCTTTACTCTCATTTGGGTATACACCAAGGGGTACAGTTGTTGTATCTTATGGTAAGAAGATGTTTGGTGTTGTTCAAAACCACTAAAGCATATTGCAAAATGGTTCTGTCATTCTTCATTTTTAACATAAATTTATTAGAGTTTTTGTTATTCCACATCCTCAACAGCTTTGGTGCTGTCAGGGTTTCAGAGTATCTTATTGTTAGGCGTATGTTGTTGATTTATTTGGCAATTCACTCAGGACATCTGATATTGTGTATCTTTCACATGCTTATGTTCCATTTATATTCCATTTTCTTTTGTGAATTATCCATTCAGATCTTTTGCCCATTCTCTTCTGAGTCACTGTTTTGCTGAACTTTAAGAATTCTTTGTGCATTTGAATAACAGGTCTTTCTCATATATGTCTTTAGCTATCTTTTCTCCTAGGCTGAGGCTTATGTTTCATTTTCTCAACAGTGTCCCTCATAGACTAGAATTTTAATTTTGGTGAAGTCTAGGCTGATTTTTTTCTTCATTCACTGTACTTCTGATGTTGCACTTCTCAAAATTTGTGGACAAATACGGGATCAACCAGATTTTTCTCCAGTATTATTTTCAAGGAATTCTATACTTTTTTATTTTTCATTTAAATATTTAACCCATTATTAGTTGTCTTTTCTGAAAGGTGCAAAGTTTGAGTCTTGATTCATTTTCTGCCAGTGCATGTGCATTTATTGCATTATTTGATATAGGCTTTTCTTCCTGAATTGTATTTTATTTGTCCATTTACAAAAGATCAGTCTGTTCTTGTTAATCTACTTTTCTATCCCCCAAATTTTATCATGTATCTAGGAAGCATGGAAGAAATATCATATATTAATTAAGAATCTGATGCGAAATGAGGCTTTTACAGGATTGGATTATTTATAGTTTAAACCTTCACTTCATTCTTTTGGTACCTCCAACTGCAACCCCTGGGACTTTATTAGGCCCTCATTCTAGGTAAATTTTGAATTCTATTTCCAGTTTTACTTCTAAGAGATTTCTACATGAAGGATTTCTAAAAGATAACCTTCTAAAAATACTGCTCAATTTATTAGTTTCTCCACAGCCACTTCCCACTCAGGATCTCAGCCTCTTTGGCCAAATATTTTAGAATTGATAAAGTTTTAATGGTGTGCTGTACCACTGAATACCTTGCTGCTAGGCTGTACCATACTACCGACAGATGACTGCTAAGTATTTGAAATAGACCTGAAGTGAAATGTGCCCCGTGCTAAATACACATACTTTTTTGAAGTTACCAAATGTGCAACACATGTAAGAGTTATTAATAAAGTACATGACATTTTGTGTGTATGTGTTGCACATTGAAAAAAAATGTTGGTGAGAAAAAAAGAAGGTATATCAATGTCTGAAACAGTGATCTCTATACTTGAAATATTTAAAAATGTTAATTTTTAAAATTCTACTAAGAATTACACACAAATATTATAATCCAATAAAAATTATTTTTAACAGTTTGCACCTATATGTACAAATGATTCGAATAAGTCATTCTGAAATGATAAAAATGCTTGTCTTGGAGTGATTCTTAACATGCTCAAGGCTTCAGTGCAGTGATAAAATTTAGCTCTGTCCTAAATGAAACAGAACAATATGGAAAAGGAAAACTCTTTTGGTAAAGAAGTTACACAGTTGATAAAAGTGTAAAAGCATGTTAGAGGTTCTTGATTTATTATTAAGTGTAGCTCTTTATCTCATTGGCACTAAAATCATCACCCAGATTTAGGAAATATAAAGCAATATAAAATGGACACTGATGTATAATGAAAGGATTCTTTCATTGAGTGTCTCTGTCCATTTCTATTGCAAAAATCTCAACAGTTGTCTCATCTTAAAATAGATGTTTTACACAGATGATGCAGTATATTTCAAAGTTTTGTAGCATTTTATTTAATGATTTCCACCAGATTTAAAAACTAAAACTAATGATTCTTGAAAGAAGGAGATTCATGTAAGCTTTTTAACATATTGACACTCATTATTAAATGCAATTCAGAAGATAGATAATTTTGTTTGCATTTCATTTTCATTTAAATATGTTGAGATAAGGGAAGAGACAAGTGAATAAAATGATCTCCTTTTTCTTTCATTGGTTTCACTGAGAGATAGTTTGGTTAAATAAATGTGTGGAAATTGTTATACATCATTCAGGGTGAAGTAGGTAATACAAGAATTTTTACTTTTAGTATTTTAATGAAAGTCACATGCCCCCCTTTTTATGAAGTTAATCCTCAAGCCCAAAGATAATTCTTGAATCCCTGTAACTTCCAAAACGAGGAAGTAGGAGTGGAGAGCAAGTAAGAATGTGAGAAGCCAATTTGGATGGACAGAATGAAATTTGATTTGTGTTCAGAAATCAAAGTTATCATCATGGCACCTGGTTCTGCCTTGGAATAATGAGTAGACAGGAGACTATGAAGTAAAATGAAATGTGTTCTTAACATTCAGCAATCAAAGTTTTGTGTTGTGTGGCAGAACATGCTCTTTTCTAAACATCAGTCTTTATCTTTTCTGAATTTCCCTCTCTCTCCTGTAGTTAATAGAGATTATACAGGAAAAGAAAATTAAAGTGGTTTACACATCATAATCACACTGGTAACCCAAGTATATGACTATCAAATAGTCAAACCTCTGTAGAAGGATTATGTTGCCTTGGTTCTCTCCATATGAAGGGTAACCAATGGAGCAAACCACCACGTACAAACACATAGGCAAACCTCACTCGTGTACAAACATCAATTTGCAGAGGCCATGTAATTCTGCTCCTTAATGAGAAAGAAATTCTCTCTTCCACTCACAACATCGTGTACAGAGGCTACCTTGACCCACATAGAAATACAACTTGACATTTTTAGAAAAAATAAATTTCTTGAGTTCTTGTCTCACCTTGAAACCATGCCTCAGGAGTAAACAGACAGCACATAAGAAGCAGACTATTTAAAAATTATATTCTACATAAGAATCGTCTTCCATGGATGATCAGCCCCATCTAAACCAAACTGTACAATAATTTTTATAATTATCTGTAAAGTATATTTATTTACTGTTAGGTAAATGTTGAGGTACAAAGAAACTTTGTATAAGATATTGCTCTATAATCACTGTACAAATGAACGCTTTAAGAAGTTAGGCTTCGCTGTTGCTAACCAACTCCCTGGAGTTGAAAAAAGAAGAGGATTTGCTCTTGTCCTTATGTTTTGTATTTCATAGTAATGAAAGAAACTATACATTATTCAAGTTTTCGAATAAATTTAAGCACAAAGCCTTGGATAGAGTAAGTGTTCATACAATACAAACATGTTTTAATTTTTCACTAGAAAAGCAAGTTGCAATCCTCTGGAAAATACAATAAACTGAACACCACGGAGCACGAAACAAGTGAAAGAGTGACAGAGAAAATAGCAGACAGCATCCAGAAGGACTTATAAGGCAGGGAGAAGACTAAAGGAGACAAAATTGATAAGGACTCCAAAGAAGGTGAAAGTTCCTTGTGAGGGCTGCCCCGAAGGGATCGCTGAACAGCAGAAGAAGCTGCTGCCGGTACGTGTCCTGTATACAAGGTGCTGTCTGGAGACGAAGACCACAAGAAACAGGAATGCATCCTTTCTGGAGGTTTTACTTAGCACTTAGCAAAAAAGACAACCATTTTTTTTAAATATTAGGATCTTTTGCGTTGTATTACCTTTATATAGCAAGCTAAAGCTCCATGTTTTGTGGATAGTGTTAAATGCCGACATTACCATATGTTCACTTTGTGGAATTCTGTCAGCTTGTAAAGAAAGGGCCACAGAAAAGAGACAAATTACAAAATTATAAAGTTTAACATATTTTTTAGATAAATGGGTACATACAAAAATTATATAAATTAGTAGTGGTGCAATTTACACCTTAAATATTAAAAAATAATCATTTAAGGTTCATTTATAATTTCATTACAATTTATATATTTATTATATGTACAATACTATTAATTCATGCATTTGTTTAATAAAGAAAATTTTATTGTAAGAAAATAGAATGTAGAAAATTCAAAGTTTTAAACTCATGATACCTAAGAAAACCACTAGGAGTTGGAAGAAGATAGTGAGTGTATAAAACATTAAGGACAAATATTCAAATTTTGATTTGTGTAATCTTCAGGAAAGAAAGTTTCAGAGAATTATCTCTTCTGTACAACAGAAATACTCACTTTTACCTCACAAGTTAATCTTAGAATCATACAGTAGAATAAAAGCATTTAATAATGAATTTTAAATTTTAATCAAATTAAAAAATGTATTTCCAATCTTTTACTCTTCTTTATGAAATTTATACCAGCTTTATATAATAATTATACATGTTATTTTAATTTAGACAGACATGCTAAATCAAAAAGCACCAAATATTATGAATTATAACTCTATTTTATCTTGCTTTTCTCTGATATTATAAATTAATATATACATTTTGATAGTTTGGTGGAATCTTGAATATACCCAGAAATGTAGGGACAACAATAATCATGATATTTATTATAGCTCACATTTATCCAATACTGATTTAAGTCATATGTGTGTGTGTGTGCGTGTGTGTGTGTATTACAATTTTTTATGTATAAGTCTAAATCCACAAAACTTCTCTAAACACTGCCAATATTTTTACATTTTCATGTGTTCCCGAAAGTTTACAATATTCATTTACAACTATTCTAGGCCAGTTTTAAATAATACAATACCACTTCACAGTGGTGCAGACACTATAATAGTTGTTCAGATTCATAGCCCCTATGCCTTGTATTGTTTTTGCCTGTTGCCTACTTATTCTATTGTAGCTCTTCTCCACCTATCAAAAAGTGCTTTGAGTTTCTTGCCTGACTATTCCAAATTTTATGTCATAGGTTTATGTAGTTCTGACACTTTCTCCAATCCTTTTGATTGTTTATTTTTCTGTTTAGCATAGCTTGAATTTTTAACTGATAGTCTGCATTACATATGGAGTAATAGAAACTGAGGGTAAAGTATGAGATTTTAATTAAATATGAGGTTTTAATTAAAGACAACTAGGAATTAAGCTGTATTTAATATATGCTCTAATTGTTGAAGTGCGAGGTTTCCTCTTTGTTAAATAGGCTGCGCCTTTCCGCTGCCTTAGCTGTAATCTATCCCTGTTAAGGTGGAGCCCTGCTAATGTTGTGGCAAAATGCACGGGAATGAAACTGCTCTGTAATCTTACCATTAAACTCAGACATAGTGGGTTAGTGTCCCTGAACCTTTGCACTTGTGTCTACACTTCCCCTAACACTTTTGGTAAAACAGGACAGCCAGAAAGGCTGGAGTTGGGGCAATGCCTTTTGCTAGGCAAGAAAAAGACCCCAGATGTGTTCCCTGTAGACATGGCTAGCAGTTGGGGTTTATGGCAAAGGGTTGTCTTCCTTGTCCCCGTCACCATCATAAGCTTTGTCTCCCTTGTCAATTTGCCTCATTGTTTCCGAAGCTGAAATCCATGGAAATGTGGAGCCGCACACCTGAGGCTGTGTAGCTCAGATTCTCACTCTCCTGCTACTCTGTTCTTAGACCCTAACAATTTTCTTTTAAAGAGTTAAAAAATGTCTTTCATTTAAAAATTAAAAGTTTAATTGCTTCTACCAGTTCATGGTACAAATGACTTTTATTCCATGTAAGGAATGCATATTTTGGACTCCAAATTCATCTATTTCCCCAGTCTTGAGATGAGGTATTTATCCTACAGCTTTAGATCTGTGATGTGTTCATGAAAAGTTAGTCTTTCAATGTTTCAGTTTCCCCTTGTAAGCATGACAATGATGACTTTTTTTCCCCTCCAGGGCTGAAATTGGCAGTCTAACTTTTAAAATTTCAAAATATTTGTATCCTACAACTAACAAAAAAAGAAGTTAAATAATTTGTCCATGGTTTCAATGTTGGTAATTTGTAAAACTGAGACTTTTAATTAGATCCTAAAATTTCTCTGTCTCAAGCGTTATGATTTGGATACCTTATAAAAAGAAGAACTTTTAAATGGCTCTGTACATGTGTTACTATGGGTTACTATGGGGGTCTTGACATGTTCTTAGGTTTGTGTGCACAATGAATAAATAAATGGTATGTGACAATAGTGAAAACAGGCAAAAAAGTTCTTCAGGTGATGGTATGCTCAGAGTGAGCAGGTTTACACCTACTAAAGGACCATGGCACCAGCAATGACAGCATAAGATGTAAGGGTTTAAAATTCTGCACTTGTTTGGGGGTGCTTCCTGTTGGAGTCTTCAGAGCATGAATGACATCATGATGGACAAGGAGCTGAATCATGCCTGCTTCATTTAATATAAATATCCCTGACCATAATTCACTCTTACAATTGATTATTTGAGACACAGTCCAAATGCATGACTCTTAAAGAAGCACTAGGTGGAGAAAAGTTACTACAGGTCACTGGTGGGTGCATATGCATCTTGGATTTGGATTTTGGAATTTTGCAAGGCAGGCTCAAAGGTCTTTGTTTTTCTTACCTTGGACTATGTGTAGTAAGCCTTAGGATGGTAGGTGTGGTCCTGGGCTGTTGCTCAGGTTCAGGTGAGTGAAGGGGAGTGGTCTGATAGCCTCAGTTATACTACCTGTATTACAGACATCACAACCTTCTTTACTTAATTAGTACTACGGGCATGCCAAAGCATTCCAACCCAGACAAAGAGCAAGACTAATTAGTGGTAAGGGATGGAAGCTCATCAACTAGTTTTAAAGTTTTACTGAGCTGGGTAAAGGGCCACTCAAAGGTCAAATGATGCTGACCTCAGTCCCACACATGGAAAGAGAGCTGCACAGAATAGTGAAAGAGGTCATCAATGATAATAAGTATAGAGAAGCTAAGGTTCGGGACTAAATCATACAGAGTGATGCGTTGCAGAATTTCTGAAAAGGCAATTAAATTTGAAGTACCTCTAATTAACTGCAGGGGTGAAAAGGAGCCATAGAAAGATAGTGGAGGAGGAATAAATCATGGGTCTCTAAGAAAAACATTGTTTTCTTCATTAAAATTCTTTTACTTAAGTATCTTTCTGTAGAATCATAAGGATGGCAGAAGCAACCTAATTAAAAATTTGCACATTACCTATTAGTCATTTTTCAATCACATTATATAATGCCCTTGGAAAAGAAACTTTTGATAATGAATGTATTTTAACAATTAAAGCAACCCAGAACTTACTTTGATTTACAATGAAAAAACCATACTTGACAATGCAAGTACAACTACTTGATTTGCAATCCCTAAAACATTTTCAATCACTCTATTTTCTTTAGTGCTACTTTCTATGCTGAAATTGGGTGCATTTTTATCAGAAAAGCTTGTTAAATGTAACTTTAGATTATGATTAATATAAGCAAAAGGAGTCTATTTAAAAATGTAGGATTACTCTCATTTCTATTACATTCCTATTTGAAAAGGCTTCTGTATCACCAGGAGATGGTAAAAATATTAAGGATTGAAATTATACATAATAATTAAAAACTGCACTAATTTTTTGAAATATGCTTCAATTTTGAAAGGCTTATAGAATTCATCTGAAATCACAGTGATTTAAAAAGCATTTTTGCACAAGGGAACAAATTGTCTACCTTCTACTCTTACATTTTAAAGAGAATATTTAAGATTCTAATCAAAATATTAATGAATTAATATTATTAAATTCATTTGTATAATTTCACAAATGAGCAATACTTTGAAGAGTTGAAGTTTAATGTAACTATTCTTTTTGCATAGTAAAAAATCAATTAAGCTTATGCTGAGTCAAGAGAATCTATTTTTTTTAAATAAAAGCTTTAAGCATGATAATCTTGAAATATTGCTGGGATTACAGCAGTCAGAAACACTGCTTATGGAAAGTCAATTTAAGGAGCACAGAGGCTTTTCATGAGTGGAATAGCAAGGGATGGAATTTTAAAAAGAACTGTGATTGACAGTCCAAAGATACCTAGAATGTACCAATAAACTCAATAAAAAGAAAAAAAAAAGACAGGGCTGCTAGATCTGGCTTAATCACCACCTTGGTGTTTACTATTAAGAACAGGACTTTATGTTTGAAAGCAATTTTTTCCCATGTGCAAGATAACAATAATGATAATTAAAAGACTTATTATTTATATTCCGTATTTTTAAATATCTGTGACTATACAGGAAGATCCAAGAGTTAAATTTTATCAATTCATGGGTCATGGTTAATGGCATCATAGAGATTAAGGTCAAAGGATTAGTGATGAACCATGTTCTAGGAGTTATGTATGCTAGAATGCGTTAAAGTGTAGTCCCACATTTCAGTGTTACAAAGGTCTTTCAGGACCAGTTTCATTCTTAATAGAATCAATTAAAAAATTAGCTATCTATAATGAGGGACAAAAATTCATGCTACTAGCTTACAATTACACATTTTTATGTTTTTATTAATGTGTTGTTCACATTAAAATAATCTTAGGCCATTGTGCAAAAGTGCCCTTTAAGAGTAGGACTTTTTTTTTTCCTTGCTTTTTTTTTTTTTTTTTTTGAGAAAGGGTCTCCCTATATAGTTGAGAATGACCTGGAACTCACTATGTAGTCCAGGCTGGTCTCAAACTCACAGTGATCCTCCTGCCTCAGCCTCCTGAGTGCTGGTATTACAGGCATGTGCCACCATGCCCAGCTAAGAGTAGGACTTTTTAAAGTAGTATTTTGCTTTTACTTCAAGCTTCATAAAGTGTTTAAGTGTGTAACATGACATAACCATAGTCTTAAGTAGAGGGAATTCCCCAAGAACTTTAAGTCAAATTTTACTCCTAAAAATGTTCCATGATTATTTATGTTTCGATCCAGTGTCTCACATACTATACAGAACAAATATCTAGAGATAGCCTTTTAAGAAAGACATATCTATATTTTTTCTGTGTGTCTCTCTGTGCTTGTGAATACACACATAATTGTGGGCATTTTAAAATAACAAAATGAGTACAAATGTAAAATAAATGTTCCACCATATTCTTATGAACCTCACTTTCTTTTAAGCTTTTACATTGTGAGATTTAAATAGAAACCATTTTCAAACAATTGTTCTTTTTTTAGCACAAAGCCAAATTATACAGTATAGAAATTGAGTTAGTGTCACATTTTTATCATGTGTGCTTTAACCAAGAAAATTAAAGTGGGGCTATAAATATAGAATTTATAAGCCCAAGTTGAACATCACAAAATAGATTAATAGAAAAGTGTTCATAGTACTTAATTATGAAAATTAAATTAATCATTTACTTATCTATGAACTGCAAGGTAGTAGAAAAGTACATGAGCTAAGAAATTTGGTCAAAATTGTAAACTACATATTTAAGAAACATTTGAAAGGTATTTATATAGCCATTGCTCCTAAAGTGGGATTTTACACAAAATCAATTTCATTGACTGCAAAATTCCATCATGAGATGTCTTCTTTTGCATAAAGGAAAGAATCATTCATAATATATACTATCTTTACTTCAGTTATTGATAATATACTACTTTAAAATTTGAACAAATCTCTATAAAATTTGGAGTAAATCAAAATTTAGAATAAATCAGAAATTAAGTGGTGGAGGAATTTTTTCAAATAATCTATTAATATGGATAGCCTAAACTTAAAGATTAGCGTCTAACTTAAATTTAAAATAATGTTTGTAAGTTGCATGAGAAATCGCATGATCCTGGACACTTATTCTAGAATACTTTAATATAAAACAGGAAAAATGTTTACTTATCAAACAACTTATTTTACACAATAAAGTGTTAAAAAAAAAACCCTCAGACTTGTTATCACTCAAATTCACCAACTCTATTAAAGATAATAGGGGCTCCAGGGATTTAGCTCAGTGGGGCTTCCACCTGCCTTGCAAGCACAAGGATCCGAGTTAGATTCCCAGTATCAAAAAAAAAAAAGATAAGATATTCATTTCCATGATGGAAAATCAGGCTAAAATACACATATATAAAATGTCTATTAAGTTATAGAATTTTAATTAATTGTGAAGACTGAACAAAACTGAAGAGTTTTCATTTTACATTTGCTGCTGTTCAAACTATATGAACGGTAGTTTTTGAGTTCTCTTCATGACCTGAAAATATTCAGGAAGTGCTTGATCATTGACTGTGAAAACTGAATATAAGCATAGAATCAGAATTGTTGACAGACATCTAAACTGAATAACTGTAAGGGAGTATCAATAAAATTCAAATGTTAAGAAGTTCAGTCAGAATGATCCAGTTCTTCAAATCATCGTTGCTGATAAATATTTAGAATCTGAATTGAGGAAGCCAATTAGGATGAATGAGTTGATTCACTTTGGAGATTTTCTTTTTCTATCCTGTCTTTTTTAAAACTTCACATCTCTCAATTAACTTGAATATTCCTATATGACATAAAGTTTTCTCTACATAGGAATCTCTAAAATACATGTTCTGCCACTGGAGAGGTTATTATTTGAATTTTTAAATTAAAACCTTAATTTAATTTTAAAATAGAAAAGCTTTTTGTGAGGATATAATTTTCTGCACATCTATGAAATTTGTACCATAGGCAAAAACTTAGGTAAAAGAGACAATACAGTTAGCAATTCACTGTAAATTTTTATACACTCTAAGGGCATTCTTTTTTTTTTCATTTTCTCATATTTTTTCTTTTTATTGAGTTTATTGGTACAATCTAGGTATACAATGCAGTTACATTCATCCTTGGGATTCTGTACCTTTACATAATAGGTCTTGATTCTCATTTTTTCCCGTTATCCCTGCCCTCCCTTCACCCCCTCCTCCCCTCCCCATTTACACACACTTTATTTCCATTTTTTCAGTTTCTCATATTTTTTTCCTCTCCCTTATTACCTTTCCCCCACCCTTCCCACTTTCCCTACACCTTTAGCCCTTTACTTCCTATTTCACATAATGTGAAAAAGGCATTCGTATTTTAGGCTTGCTAAAATTACATAAGGTATATTTAGCAGTTAGTAAAGATGCCATAACATGAAAACAAAACTTACTTAAATATTTTCTGTACCTTTGAGACTCTCATAAATTATTTTCATATCTAACTTTATATAACTTATTACATCGATCTCACCTCAGAAAAAGAGCCAAGATAACAATTTTAAAAGGGGAAAAATACAAATTCTCTATCAAACACAACCTAGATCTCTAAAAAAATTTTTAAGGATACCTTACCACTTTAACAATTATTGAGGACACCTAAATATTTTTATATATGTGCTATATCTATTTATATTTTCTTGTTAGAAACTAAACAGATTTTAAAATATCTATTAGTCGCAAAAGTAAATCAATTGAATATTAATCTAATTTTTATGAACATAGGCAGGTTATAAAAAACACAGTATGATAGTATTTAGATTGCAAATCTCTGTAACTTCATCTGGATTCTCAGATCTATTTGATACTCAGTATATTGCAGTATTGTGTATCATAATACTTAAAAATTCCACTATACCATTGTATGATATATAAATTATACAAAATATTAATTTTGAAATGAAACCAAGATTTGCTTATTTGAGTTTCATTGGACCGTTAACTTCATTCAAAGGTCATGCTTGTCCAATTCTGTAACATGGACCCAAATCATGAAGAAATCATTTCGCTGTTTCAATTGCTCCAGTGACTTTCTCTTTAAATGAAGCTTCTTAGTGTAGGTTTTCGTCTAAAATAGATTTCCCCCTTCATCCTCATGTCTTTCCCTTCTTGTAGCTCACCACACATTTGCGCACTTTGACTCTCGTGCATGTTCACTATTTCCTGAGTTTCTCAACCATGCCAAGCATTCCTGTTTCTCTGGACTTTCACGCACACTCTTGTCACCTGTCCAACCTCTTCTCATTTTTTAAAATATTAAATAAATTTCCATTTTCATTATGTATTTTACTCTAGCACCATAGTTCCTTCCACATTTTATTTAGGTTCTCAAATGAGAAAATAAGTAAAGCGAACAGAGTGAAGTATCACTTAAAATTTTCTTAATCATCTACAATCAATATCTATACGATACAATTTTATGTGATTATTTATATACATACTCAAATTTATAAATTACTCAGCTACACTAAAAATGTAAAGTACATAATATATATAAAATTTAATGAAAATTTTAAAACTTTTGTGTAATATTAAAAAACATTTAATAGTGAATGTGTGGAAATTCTAAAGTATTTGTGCTGATGAATATTTGTAGTATACATTTTATTTCATTTAATTATCAGTTATCTAAAATTTAAGTCAATTCATAGACATAATGTTTAGTTTTGTAATTAAAATATATTAGTTTTAAAGATCCTACTCAAAAGTTAAACATTCAAATGATGAAAAAATAGTGTCTTGGTTTAGAATATAGCTTTCTTTGGTTTGTATTACTGTTTTCCAATATTAGACAATAGATTTATCACAATTTATATTGTTATTCTTTATTTGGGTTGTTTTTCACTTCTACCAAGATAAATGGTGCCAAAGACAGTATATGTATACATATATTAGTTTATTTTTAAATTTTATTTATTTTTATTTCTTGGTACTGGGGATGGAACTCTGGTCCTTGTATTTTTGATGCAGAAACCAGAATCACTGAGCTAAATCCCAGGCCCCTTGATTATTTATTTTTAATGCAGGTCATCTGTTAAGCTAGGTGTTGAATCCAGTGATGTATTGTACTAGTAAGACCTATGTCTATATCAAGTAATGGTTTATTAGCCAGAATAAATTTACATTAAGTATTTAATAATAATCAAATAATTTCAAGTGTGAAAACTACTGAGTGGTATGAAAGACAGATTTCAATAGGCTTACATGAAAGCAACAATAAAAAAAACTGATGTACTTATGCAGTTTAATATATTCAAATTTTATTCTCTTTTGTCAAAGAAAAAACAGAGTGGGGTCTCTCTCCCTAATATTTCTGCAAAGATCTAACTGTATGCAGAAGTGTAAAACATATAAAATTTATTTAAAAATTAATTCGAAGATATCAGAGGACAATCAATCCTTTGACTGCCTAGAAAAGGAGACGGTGACAACTAAAGAAAAAAAGACAACAGAGACTTGCATAATTTCACAGTATATGAGGGGCAGGGAGGTGAGTGCCTCAAAGTGGACAAAGGCAAAGACTGCCTGAGCTGAACACTATTTATTGGGTGCACACAATAATTGGAGGGAGTATCAGTTGACTTAGGGGGCAGCAGTAATCTTATGCAGATTTTATGCTGATGAAGGCAAAAAGTACAGCATTCTTACAACAGCAAGTGGGATGAGTTAAAGTGAGAAAGAATTTGTCCCTGCACAGGTGAAACTTTTTTCTTTTTGTGCAACTCAAAGAACCAGGATGTCTTCAGCTGATGTAATCTTGCCCTTGAGTACCAGAGCATCATGGGACCACTGAGGCCTCAATTGTGACCAGAGGCGAAATGGAGTCACCTTCCTGAATGCGTAGCCAGCTAATGGGCAAGGCAACATTGAGACTTAGACAGTTATAATTACTTTAATTATGAAATGATTTTCCCCAAAATTTTATATATAAATGGCTCTCAACGTGGAGCAAGTAAAATATACAAATGGAGTTACAAGGCAGAGGGTACAGTTCAGAGGCAGAACTTTTGCCTAGTAGCAGCAAGACCCTGGATTCAATCCACAGCATATAAATAAATAAGATTTAGCTATACCAACAAGGGAAAAATAACCATTTTGTTATTTAAGATTGGATATTGGTTACAGAAAAGTGAGTTAGGAGATTACGGTACTCTAGAGAAGAGATAATTGTGGTTTTATCTGTGATTATGGTAATGTGAAATTAAAGGAATGTTAAACTTTAAAATAACTAAAACTCATTGAGTTGACAAATATGGTTGTGCTGGGAAGAAATGTACAAAGTCTAAATTTTCCTTACATTCTCCAAAGAAATGTGCATCCACAATTCCCCAGGATTAGCCAAGCTAGAAAAGAAGTAACAATGCTACAGTTTTCAGTGAGCAAGGAGGCATAATCAGATAATAAAAATGAAAGTTTCAGTAGAAAAACTTCAGCAATGAAGCCTAAGTTTGTGTGTAGCTGTACACACTTGTATTGTTTATTCATCTGTTCACATGTTAGCTGAGACTTACATGCCTACCAGTCACTCTCCAAATGAGGAAGATAGGAGTCCTACTTACAGATAATAGACTACATATACTACAGAGAGAAGGAGCAGTCATTGCCTAAGAATTCTGTAGGCCAGAAGACTTTCTCCTAAGCAGGGAAAAAGAAAGAAATTATCATTGAAGAGTGTGAGCATGGCATACATTTTGATAAAAGAACAGGAGTTTTAGATGATGACAAGAAAAAAAAAAGTGAAAAAGACCAACTCCACCCCCAGAAGAAGAAAAAGTCAAGGCGATGACTATATAATGAAAATAGTAAGATGATATGCATTCAGCCCTAACCGACTCTTGAAGAATATTGCCAAGTACCTGTTTAAGAAAAGGTTTAAAATCATCATGCTTGCATTTTCTTCCTTGATTAGTCTCTACAGTTTGGAAAGTTTTAAGTAGTTTATTCATATTTAACCTTAATGCTACGTACTAGAGAGATCAGCCTCCAGTGGACACTTATTTTCCTCCGAAAAGAAGTTAGATGAGTCCATTTTGACAGAAGGTCTTTATCTGTGGAAATTCACTGCCTAACACTTTACAGCAGGCAGTTGGTTTATCAGGTTGGCTTTTCATGCCTCATCCCAAGAATAGCATGATCTAATGCATAATAAGCTCTCCAATATCGCCTGCAAAGTCATTTATTCTCCTTTGTAGAGGAACGAGTGGGCCTCACAGGTACTTTTCTAAAGTAAGACAGTTCTTGAAAAAATCCTATTTTATGACCTGAAGTGGCAATGTGTAGAAAATAAGTAGAGTTTGCCCTATACTTTCAAAAATCTGTTCTTTTTGATATAGCATTGGTTTATTATAGGTTTTTTTCTTCTTCTTCTTTTAAGTTTATTGATACATTTAAGGTATACAGTACAGTTACCATCATTACTGGGATCTTGTACCTTTACATGATAGGTCTTGGTTCTCATTTTTTTCCCCTTGTCCCTGCCCTCCCTTAACCCCCTCCTCCCCTCCCCATTTGCAAACCCTTTATTTCCATTTTGATGAAGTTTTACCATTTCCATAAAATTAAAAAGAATTTGGACACTTTATTTCCATTTATCTTATGCCTTAAAAAAACATAATATAACTAAAGTATTTTTAAACAGGTCAATAAGTGCTATGAACATTCTGGTCTTTCAGGTGTGACACTTCTTAGAATCGTTGTATGCCTGTACTATTTTTTATCAAATTCGTAATCTCAGGACCTGAGCTTGAGCACCCAACGCTCCCTTCATCAGGCAGTTATGTGGTTGGATTGACTCAGAAAAAGTGCATCAAACAGTTAAATTTAGGATTTTGGAGGTTTTTACATGTGTGTTAGCCTTCAGCAATTTTCCCCCCTGTTGCACTTTCTGACGTGTTAGGGAAAGCATATCATAAACGGCAGGTGTGTGAGTGATGCACATCATTTTGTAATTTGCAATCATTTTGCACTGCTGGAAATGGAGGACAAAGTACAATTAGTGCACTCCTGCGCACATATATTGATAAAATTGGAACTTGTTTCAACGACTCAGTGCATATGGACAACAGTTTCAACTGTAGCCACAGTTTGATTCCATCTTATCCTGCTTACTATCATGCATATTCTGTTGCTTTATTGATTACTGGTCCGTGGAAAGAGCACTTACTCTGATGTTTCTTCTGCTGAAAATTCACTCTTCTTAGACCTACTTATGGTGTATTGCCTTGCAACCCTCACACCTCTGGTGAAGCGATCATTTATCACTGAGCACTAAAGTCTTTTGAATGTCCTGTGTGGAATACCACTTCCTTTGAGACTTACTCCAATCTCTATTTCTCTTGCACATCATTTTTCTTCATAGCTACAGAGGCATCTGATTATTAAATGGGTATCTATTTATTGTCTTTTAGGTCTGGATTAAAAGAGCTAGCAGAGCAGGGACATTGTTTGGTTTGACATTGTACCACTGTGCTTTAAAAAGGTAATGATAATTAAATATTTTGTGAAGAGATCAATCCATTTGGTATAATTAGGATAATTATGGGCTTTTCAAGGCCTAACTCCATTATTATACTTTCCTATTCTATCAACCACAATTCAGATTTGGAGTTAATACTGGGGCTAAGAAAACTAAAAATTAGCAATGTCAAATAGGAAGAAAAGGACCAAAGGTGTAGGGACAGTGAGAAGGAAAGGGAAAGGGGAATAAGGGAAAAGGAAAAAATATGAGAAAATGTAAAAATGGAATTAAAGTGTTCGAAGGTGGGGAGGAGAGGAGGTGGGGACAAAGGGAAAAAATGAGAACCAAGACCTGGCATGTAAAGGTACAAGATCCCAGTAATGAATGTAACTGAACTGTCTACCTAGAATGTACCAATAAATTCAATTTAAAATTAAAAAAAAGAAAACTAAAAAGAACCATAGGAACATCAGGTTTGCACAGTAGCCTTTCTAGAACATTTGAAAAATTGCAGAAAGACCTTACTGTTTCTGTAAAGTAATGTTAACTGTAGTTTGTTAGAACAGTTCCAAGAAGCTGAAATCCTGTTGGAATTGACCTATAGCTTACAGTATGATGTTACTAGAGTCTGAATGCTTCCATCCTTCCAAAATTCATACGTTAAAATCTGAACTCTTGATGTCGTTGTACTAAAGTTAGTCCTCTGGGGCAGCAATAAAGTCATACAAATGGAACCTTCAGGAACAGAATTGGCACTGTGATGAAAGAGGCACCACAGAGCTGCCTGGTCCCCTCCCCAATCTGAGAACAAGAAGCTGGCAGCCTGTAGCTAGAAGCAGGGAACCCAACCATACTGGTACCTTTTCTATGTATTCTACTACTGAATGTCTGTAATACAACATAGCGATGATGTTCATTTTGGGAACTGTTACATACATATAACATACCATGATCATTTTCAATGCTTGGTTTCCTCCTCTCCCTTGCCTTCCCGACTTTTCCCTCAGGAAGAGTTTATCTTCTAATTTTCTATTGTCTCTTGTTTTGTTCATTCTTTATTTATTTTAGGTTTCTTACATAAAAGAAAAAGTGATATTTGACTTTCTCAGCCTGACTTATTTCATTTAGTATAAGGTTCTCAAACTCCATTTCCTTTTCAGCAAATGGTGTAACCTCATTAGATTATATTATATATATATGTGATATTTTCTTTATTCATCTGTTGTTGGGCAACTAGACTGCTTCTCTAGTTTACTGTGAATTTCATTTCTACAAGCACAGGTATCACTGTAGAATGATGTCTTTGATTTTTTTAGGAGAATACCCAAGAGTGATACAGCTGGGTCAAATGGTATCTGTAATTTTACTTTGTTGAGGAATCCCTGTATTGATTTCCATAATGCTTGGTCTAGTGTACATGTCACCCTCCAATGACATGGGAGGGCTTCTTTCCCTACCCCCAGGTTGAATCCTCATTGGCGTTTACATTTTTTTGTTATTGAGGGTAGTCATTCTGCCTGATGTAAGATGGAACTTCAAAGTTGTTTTAATTTGTATTTCCTTAATAAATAAAGATAAACAGTTTTTCCTATACTTGATGACAATGTTTATTTTTTTCTTAAGAGAAGTATATATTAAGCCCAATTTTTTATTATTTCACTTGATTTGAGTGGGTTATTTTCTCAGTTCTCAATGTATTCTTGATTTTAACCATTTATTAGAAGAGTAAGTAGCAAAAAATTTCTCCCTTTCTGTAGGTTATCTCTTCACTCTTGACTATTTTCTTTCCTATGCAGAAGCTTTATAATTTAATCCAATTTCACTTACTGATTTTAGGCATTACTTCTACTTTTTTCCCTATGCTATCACAATCCTATTAAGGAAGTCATTTCCAGTGCTTATGTATTCAAATATTTACTTTATTCTACCTTTCATCAATTTCAACTTTTTTATTTATATGTTGGTCTTTGATCAACTTAAATTTGAATTTGGATTTGATGCAAAATAAAAGATGATGATCTAGTTTCAATCTTCTGCAGGAGGATATCCATTTTTCCCATTATCATTTGTGGAAGAGGTCATCTTTTAAGTATGTTTTTGGCAGTTTCTTCAAACATCAGTTTGCTATAGGTATATATGATTGTTTCTGTGTCTTCTATTCCATTGATCCACTTGTCTATTTTTGCTCAAGAATTGTGGTGCTTTTGTTACTACAGTTTTGTACCATAATATGAAATCTGGTATTGTGATGTTTCCAGGTGTGCTTTTTTGGTTGAGATTTGTTTTGTTATTTAGTACTTTCTAATTTTATATGAATTTTAGAAGCAATTTTTCTAGTTGTATAAACTATTCTTTTGGAATTTTGATGAGGAATGCATTGAATCTGCACATTCTTTTTTTGTTTGTTTGTTTGTTTGTTTTTGAGACAGGGTCTCACTATGTAGTTGAGACTGACCTGGAACTCACTATGTAGCCCAGGCTGGTCTCGAACTCACAGCGATCCTCCTGCCTCAGCTCTCTCTAGAGTGCTGGGATTACAGGCATGTGCCACCACGCACAGCCTGTACATTAATTTTAATGAGATGGCTATTTAATTGATTTATATAATTTAATAATTGATTTTTATAATTTATATAATTTAAGAAAATATTTAATCTCTTTTTCAATTTGTTTGTTCAGGCTCCTTTAATTTTTATTAAATAAACATTTTATCTCCTTGGCTAGGTGATTCTTAAGTATTTAGTATTTTTTAAGTTATTGTAAATAGGATTTTTTTCCAGATCCCTTTCTTGATGGTTTCAGTATTTGGTACACAAGAATAAAATTGAAGTTTTTGGATTCAATTTGTGTCTTTTCAATTTGTTGAATTTTTAACCAGATCTAAAAGTCTTCTGGTGGAGAATATTTTATTGATTTCTTTAATCAAACGCACGTACATAATGCCTTACATACTTAGTACAGTGTATTGCCCTGTACAAATAGGAAAAATTAAGTTTAATGATTCCAGACCAATATGTTTCTTACTGTCTATACCATGCCAACTCAACACAGTAAAGTGTAGTAACATTTTTCAAGGTTAACACCACAGATAACGTTCCAAATATTCAAATTATATATATGTATGCATACGAACATTTATATTTATTTAAAAAGATCAATAATAGCAGCATACTATGTGTTAATAGCAGCAACAGCTTTTCCAGGTTCTTTAGTCATCTGAAGAAAATTATAGAGACATCCAGCATGCTCCATTAAAAAAAAGGGAAAGAAAAATATCCAGAAATCAGCAAATTTCTTTTACTGTTGTGTACCTGGTAGAATTTTTTATTAGCTTCTTAATCATCATATGGAAAAAATTCTAAAGTAACTCATTAAAAATAGCTTGGATAAAGCATGGCCACTACTGTGTATCATAAGGCAGGTACAGATATTTTGCATTCAAAGACTTATGATACAGTATTGTCCTACATCTGTAATGCTAGAGGATATAATTTAAAATATCTTATTTCACACATGATTCTACTTTTCCATCAGAGGTCCCAAAGGTGATATGACACAGCTCTTTAAAGAAATGCCCTTTTCTAAAATTAGATTTCCTTTCATTAACGGCACAGTTTAAGTGTTGCATTCTCTTCATGAACATCAGCTAAAATTTGCTTTTAAAAAGTCTGAGATAAACACAAAGCAAAGCCATTCACACAAAGATGATTGAGCAAAGACAAGTAAGACCCAATCTAACTACTTTCAACTAACACCTTTCATACAAGACTTTCAAATTTGTCATTTGAAAGTTAAGAACCCCTTGAAGAAAGGAAATGCCAAGTAGTAGAGTTTCAAAGCTTCAGACCACAGCCAAAACTGCATCATTTCAAAAAGAAGTAGTAAGCAAACATCACTCATTTGAGCTTGTTCAGGGATGCTGACATAAATATTTAATCACCTGCTCATTCATCCAGGAAGAAGGGGAGATCAGTTACTACTGCACTTTGATGTCTTTCAACCCAGTTACAATGTTGAGTTCTTAGTATTATTAATTCTACAGGATATTTTCATTCATCAAATTGCATTAAGTGATAGATTTTTAAAGTGGTTTTTATAATTTAATGTAAAAGTATTGGTAAAAAGGTGACATTTGAAAAAGACTGAGTTTATCTTAGCAAACTGGACTATAAAGATGATGAAAAAATTAATAAACAAAGTTAAGTAATACAGCAAAATGTAAGAAACACATTTTGCTGCAACTGAAATGTATACAACTGAAGGCTCCTTCATTTAACTAGGAAAATCCTGTAAAAACACTACCACTGTATTTCCCTGACTGGAAATAATAGTTATTAATTTTAATTTCATGTCTGTACTGAACAAATAGTATAGCGGTATCTGTAATTGGGCTTAGCTGTCCCTACAGCTATGGAGACAGAAGGTAGAATGTAGAAAACCAAGACCTGAGCACAATACTTCATTGGATACCATCTACATTAGCAAACTCTGTTTGTATAGATTGTGATCAGAAAATGGTGACTATTAATGTTAACACGCATGCACAAATTAGTTATTTAAAATTGATTTCTTTATTTAAACAGTATGAAATGACTACCAATTATGAACAGGTGATATGGGCACTGAGTTTATAGCTATTAACCACAGCAACACAAAGATACAACAGAGTCCTGAATTTGTGAACTAAGAATATAAATTGCAGAAAGAACTCCACCATACATTAAAGACCCAAAATAAAGTGATCAAAGAAAAAACATGTAGAAATGTATTAAGTAATCTCAAAGTTCAAGAAAGGCTTTTCTGAGAAAATGAAGGGTGACTTTAGGTTATCAAACTGGAGGAACGGAAATAAATTGTTTCAGAAAATCATTCTACATAGTCCCTTTAGAATTTGAAACATATTGTACTGGAGACAGTAAATGCCAGGTGAACGGTAGGTTGATAGCAAGGGTAAACAATGAAAGACGAGTATAGACATTTGGGGAGGATTCAGATTATGCATAAGAATTTATTATCATCTGAAGAAATGTGGGAAGTTATTGGATGTTACAATTACAGGATTATCTGAAAATAACACCCCTTTGCTCTTCTGAAAAATATATTAAAGGGCTAGAATTTAATGCTTGCAAGGGCCTGGGATATAGCTCAGTGGTGCCAACCCCTGCCTTGCAAGTGAAAGGTCCTGAGTTCGATTTCCCGTACCCAAAACAAACAAAAAAAAGAAGTTAAGGCTTGGGAAATAACAGGCAATTTCAATAAGGTATGTATAACAGTTTCTCTAGAACATGTAATCTTGATTCTCAATTAATACTTTTGACTTTGGACTATGGTTTTTCTATAAAATGAAATACTACTCAACTGTAAAGAATGAGAAATTAAATTCATTCATGGGAAAATGGATACATAGTGAGGATATATTCTTAAGTGAAATAAGTCACACATGTGTAAATACCAAATAGTTTTTCTGGTGTGAAAAGCTATAATAGCACATAAGATCCTAATGAGATAATTGACCATGTGAAATAGGAAGAAAAGGGCTAAAGATGTAGGGAAAGTGGGATGGGTAGGGGAAAGCTAATAAGGGAAAAGAAAAAAAAATAGAAAACAGAAATAAAGTGTTTGTAAAGGGGGAGGGGGGGAGGGAGTAAAGGGAGCGCAGGGACAAGGGGAAAAAATGAGAACCAAGACCTGTCATGTAAAGGTACAAGATCCCAATGATGAATTTAACTGTACTGTATACCTAAAATATACTAATAAACTCAATTAAAAATATTTTGACAAATTATATCTATAATTTATATATGAAACAGTCACTACTTGCATTTGTTTTATTATCATATATGTTAAAAGCTCTGATTTAAGAACTAATCCTTATTTTTGATAAATGAAAACATTTATATTGATTTTGCATTTGGCTGCTTATTTTACTACTTATATATCTATGATTTAATGTCATTTTCATATCAGAAGTAAATTTTGAAACAATTCAAATTACAGTTTATACAATTAGAAGTATAGGTTTTTCAACAAAATATCATCATAAGATGCACTTTCATTAATAGTGTGAGTAAAAAGAACACAAAGTAATAAATTTGGGAAGTACAGATTTGTAATCAGAAAAATACATTTCAGGTCCAGGGATTTCCCTCAGTGGTGCTGCCGCCTTCTTTGCAAGCACAAAGTCCCTGAGTTCAAGCCCTGGTACAAAAAGAAAATTCAATTTAATTCTATACATTATTTAGTAGCTCTGAGAGTGAGGTGGAACTTTAAAAATATTTAGTTCAAAAATTTTACAAGTACTCACTTGCTCACATACAAATTTGTCTACATGCAGGAATTTATCTCAAAAGAGATCTGCCTCAACTATGCCTCCTGAGTCTATCTTGAATTTTAACTGCTGTGCTACCCTAAGCAATATTTTTATTCTTATTGACAATACTTGATACGGCTTTGAATTCAATATGTGCTGTGCTTTAGAATGGTACAAGGAAAAAGTATGAGTCAGATATTTGACTACGTCAGGACTAAGGGTAGCAAAAAACAGTTTCACTCCTTTCCTGGCCCAGAGTTTGCCAGTTTAGCATCTGGGAGTTGGTTGTCCTTTTCTTTCTCTGGGTTGTCCAGCATTGTTAGAAAAGCTTGGCACCATGGCTAGTGTGCTCCACCACTCACTTATTAAAACAGCAAGCCAACAAATCCCAAAATGTAAGTGTTGATACATATAATCATACCAGTCACTAATTGTAATTGTGAACATAGACATCTCTTCTTATTCAGAAAATAATTTTATGTTAGATGTCGTCACATAGTTTCCATAGTCTATGGGACCACAACAAAATTTTGCTGAAAGAGTTTAGAAAGATTGCCACCTGCTCATTCCCCCTTACTCTAGTGAAAACACAACTGGGACTTCCACTGAAGCTCAACAGTTGGGAAGTAACTACAGCCTAGACTAATTCTACCATTTCTGTGTTAGTCAATATAATTATTAATTATTATTATTATTTTGATCATTCTGACTCATTAGGAAAGACACGAGCAAGATTTTGGAGGCTCCAGGAATACCTAAAAGTAGACAAATTTTCTGCATGCCAGGTCCAAGGATGCACAAATGCCTTGGCAGATGGCAGAAATGGGACTGAACAGTACTGTCCAATCCCAAAAAACTGAAGTGCACCAATGTTTTGTAGAGGGAAAATGGATTGATGTTGCTATTTAGATGGTATTTCCATGATTCCTACTCCCAATATAGAAAAAAATGGAGGACCTAAAATGAGTCACATCTATTCTTTCTTTATCTTCTCCCCAAAGTACACAAGTAAAGTCTTGAAGATACACACTCTTTATAGGGATTGGGGTAACCTAATGTCTAGCTTTAAAACTTTAAATTTAAAATGAATTTTATAAAGTTAGAATGTTTTCTTTTAAAAGAAAAATAGCAACAAATGTAACATTTCCCCCATAATACAGTTTTACCTCTTTTTTTTTTCCTCATTGAGTTTATTGGTACATTTTAGGGATACTTTTTTTTCCTCATTGAGTTTATTGGTACATTTTAGGGATACAGTACAGTTACATTCGTTATTGGGATCTTGCACCTCTACATGACAGGTCTTGGTTCTCACTTTTTCCCCTTGTCCCTGCCCTCCCTTCACCCCCTCCTCTCCTCCCCCTTTACAAACACTTCATTTCCATTTCTTCGTTTTCTCATATTTTTTTATTTTCCCTTATTAGCTTTCCCCTACCCTTCCCACTTCCCCTACACCTTTAGCCCCTTCCTTACTATTTCACATTGTCCATTATATCATTAGGATCTTATGTACTATTATAGTTTATTCACACCAGAGGAACTATTCGGTATTTACACATGTGACTTATTTATTTCACTTAGGAGTTCATCCTCAACACGTATCCATTTTCCTATGAATGAATCTAATTCCTCATTCTTCATGGCTGTGTGATATTCCATTTTATAGTAAAACCACATCTGCTTTATCCAGTTTCCAACTGATTGGCAAATGGGCTGTTTCCAAGTTTTAGCTATGCACACCTATGTTTATAGTTGCACAGTTTGACCTCTTTATAAGTTGGAAGGTGGAGAGACATGGCCTCAAATTGAGACTTTAATTATTTTTTACATGATCAGTTTTGGGAAAGAAACTAACAGAAATTACTTTTTATATTCTGAAACTCTCTCTCTCACTCTTTCTCTCTCTCTCTCTCTCTCTGTCTCTCTCTCTCTCTCTCTCTCTCTCTTTCCTTTTTGTATTCTTCTATTTAATCCTGTGATGTTAAACAGCAAAAAAAAAAAAAAGTATTCAAATTAGCGAGACCATAAAAGAGAAAAATAACAAAAAGCATTCTTTGACACCACACTTGTTATAAGGCAGAAAGTCTTGTTTTGGAGGTTTCAATCCATGATTGACTTATCTTTTTATTTTGAACTTATAGCAAGGCAGAACATTACAGCAGAAGGCAGAGACAGAGTAAGTTGTGTACCTCACTGGTAGGCAGGAAGCAAAAAGAGAAGGAGAAAGGGATGAGTTCTCCATATCCCCTTCAAGGGGACCCTTTCAGTGACCTAGCTTCCTCACACTGAACCCCACCTTTTAAAGACTTCACCATAGTGCTGCCGATTTAGCTCAGTGGCGTGGCACCTGCCTCACAAGAGCTACGTCCTAAGTTCCTCCCGGTAAGGAAAAACAAAAAAGATTTCACCATGGTCTAATGGTACCATTTTCTGTGAACCAACTATTTTGCACATAAGCTTTTGGGGTTCATTTAGTCAAACCATAGCACTAACCCTTTTATCCTCTATTCCAAATTAATAAAAATGGTGATTATTTTCATTACTGTAACATAAAAGCTTATTTTCAAAATAGTTTGCTTCATCATTCTCTTTAGCTGATCATAATTAATTACCTGCGACTTTTGTGTAAATAAAGTAGCTTTTTAAATTTCAAGCTTACTCTTCTTAATAAAGTCAAATAGAAGAATCAGAAGCATCATCACTGGTTACCTTTTTTTGTATGATTGTAATTGTCAGGAATTAAGTAGTATTCCTGCAATTTAGCTGTAAATTACATGTTTTTTTCTAGTTTCTTGTTCAGTATTATACAAATATTAAGCTGAAAATGTAGTGAGTATTACGTGAAAAAATGTAGACCATCTGCTATAAAATTTTTCAACATAATACAAAATTCTCTCTCTCTCTCTCTCTCTCTCAATCTCCCTGATGCATGGATGCATGGAAGTTAAACTGAACTCTTAAATTCATTAAATTTTTGGGTTCCTGAGGCAATTCTAGAAAGATATCCTAGCAGGAAGTTCATTGCTATTATGGGTAATGTGATTCTTAAACATTTAGTGTCAATGTACTAATGAACCACTTAGGTAATGCAGATCACACTCGATATATGTGTGACATCATACATATTTGTTATGCAAAATAGACAATGCAGGAAAATTGTGAAATAGTCATAAGCATTTCATGAATATATCGTAAAAAGTGCGTAAAAATCATTTAAAGTCAAATTATTTTAGAGATACTAAAATAAAGATAATACTTAATAATTTGAAAACAATATTAAGAATTATTTGGTAACCGCAAAACACAATCTAATGAAATTTTCACATAGAGAAGAGCTTTATTGAATTAATTATTTCAATTAAAAGTATGTAATTGTATTTACCTTCATGTAATATATTAAATGATGTTATTTTCATGTTCCATTTAAAAATGTTCTAATACAGTCATAAAAAATATAACATTTATACTGTCGCATTACAAAATAGATCCTTGTTAAAAACTAGTTTGCTTCTTGAGCTCAGCTGACCATAATTTTAGATCCTAAATTTCTACATAAAAAGAATGCCTCTTTAAAATCTCAATCTTTATAAACAAATAAGTACTAATTTATTAATGGTTTCAAACTGTTGGTTGTTTGGCCTTTTTTTTGGTATGCTATTTCTTTGTTTTACTGATGTCTTTTACTGCATGAAACTTCAAAGACTTTCTCTAAGAGGGTAGAACAATTATTAATTAATGCTCATAAATAAATAAGTCTGAATTTATTATATGTAAATTTTACATTACAATCTAATGGGAAATTATATCCATATTTACATTACCTCTACAGCACACTTTAATTAATTTTTTCTTATTATTCCGGATTCCTTGCCCCTCTTGTTTATCTTAACCCTAAGCTTTGGATCCCTATTCTCATCCGCCCCATTTTTTTTTTCTATTTTCACTATGTTTATAATCTTTAAATTTATTCATTAATTTTTTCTTTAATAAATCTCATATTAAAATTTGTACATATCTTGACAACTTTTTGTTTCTCACTGGATCTCATAGATACATTCAAGTTTCATATCTTGAAATGGAATCAGGATTGTTAGGGCTCTGAAATAATACTCATAGTTTTTTACTGATTTAGGAGCTTGATAAGTAAAAGTAGACTAGGTGACATTTAGGGAATGCTCCCCAAGCTGAAGAATATCAGAAGCCATTAAAAAAATGTCAGTCAACTCCATGTCTTGCTATCCTATCCACCACTCTTGGGTCTGGATTCATCCTTGTATCTTAAATTACTTAGGATCTAGAGTCTAGGTTAATTTTGTCAAGGAAATACAAAATATAGTGACATCAATACATCTGAATTTTGTTGCCCTGTAACTTTATAATCCAAAGAGTTTGTCAGATTTGGTGAGATATTTTCTCAACACAAAATCATTGAAAATTTCAGGACAAAAGGGATATTGAGGGCTGGGGATTTAGCTCAGTGGTTCTGCTGCCTACCTTGCAAGTGCTAGGTCCTGAGTTTGAACCCCAGTACCACAAGAAAAAAAAAGGGATACCGGGTACAAGTTGGCTGCTGTAGATGTCATTTGTATGAAAGGAAAAAAGGATCCCAAGAAATATTCCTTTCTAAAGAGATAATGTAGAATTTATAAATATAATTTTCATTGACTATAGAGTTCCACTGATGATCTGAGAAATAAAGTGTATAGTTGGGTAGACTTGTGCCTGATATAATTTAAGCAGCGCTATTATAAAATGGAAGAAAATGTTAGTGCATCATGGAAAATAATTAGCTATTTCTTTAAAAAAATAAACTCTTACTAGAAAGTACTCAGAAGAGCCTTTCTTTCTCAGTGGCATAAGCTCTTAAGTTTTTGCAGAAATAGATGTGAAGCAGGGAACTTGCTACACTGCCCTAAACCTATTCTATCAACTATGCAGGCCATCAGGGATGATTCTTAGAATGTTTCTAGAAATTTGTGATGATGGAAGACAATTACATCCCAAAATAAGGCAGCTTTGGTGTTATACTTTTAACATTAACCCCATTAACCCTGTCATTGCAAGGTACCTTTGTCCCAGGAAGCTGCTGACCCCTGTCTTCTTCTCTTATGCATGTACCAAATCACAGTAGCCTTTGACCTCCTGAGCTACTCATCTTCATTATTTATTCTTCAAACCTATGCTCCTCTATCATTTCTTGTTGATCTTGCTCTAGTCTTTGAGTTTGTAAACTGTAAGACTATCTGTATATATAATCCACAGAACTTCAAAATAATTTGAAGAAAGTTAAATGTTGTGTTCGTAACCTTATGATAACTTCTGAAAGCTTAATTTAACTAAAAAAGCAAAGGATTCTTTTGAAATTTTAGGGGTGAAATCATAAATAGAAATATTCGGGAAGGCAAAGAGAATGGTGAGTCATGATCATTGCTAAAATAGGTAAAATAATTAAGTGAAACTTTAATTGTAATTAAATGAATAAAACAGACTTACACTTTGGGAACAATGTTACTTTATTGAAATTAGGGTTTAAAACTAATATTTTATGATGAAATGATGATAAGTATGAAGGAAATATTCTATCTCAATAGATTATATAATCACTTTGTTATTTATCAGCACAAATTTTTCTACTTTAATGTTGTGCTCATATTTTTAAAAAATTAAAAGACCATTTATTCCACCTTATATTTAATTTATTTGATCTCCATATTTCTGGTGTAATTTTTTGGACATATAGAAAAGATTTATTTCTGACTCAAGATTACCATAACCTTTCCTTTTTTTAAAAAGTAATTGCTAATTAATCTAGTTTCATTTGAAATAAAAGTATTTGGAAACTGATAGTGCCTGAAACAAAAGTATGAAACAGGGTTGATGGATTTGCTGCATTGTATGTGTCATTCATTCATCTACTCCTAAGAAAAATAATTAAGATTGCTTGGTATATTTCCACAGCCCCCTTAAATTGTTAAATAGATCAAGACATATCAAGATTTTAATCTGTGGTGTACCTAATGTTCTCTTGTATGTCTCTTCTCTTGGAACCAAAGGTAGACTTTTGCTGAAAATATCTAAGCTACTTGTAGACATTTAAGTCTTTCACACTGATTTAAATTACTGTGCGATCTTTGTCATTATGTTTGGGTTTGAGTGGCACAGAGAAATAATTATTCATTGATATTTAGTATTCATTGTCTATGTTGTAACAGAAATGGGCTTAGCTAGAGACTAGAGTTCTTAGTCCCTTCTACAGCTTACTGTGGTTACATGTCTATTTTCTGCACCATGGAATTTTAAAAATGATGTCCATTCTCAGATCACACTTTCAGAGGGATGTGTGCTTTACTGATT
This sequence comes from Fukomys damarensis, assembly GCF_012274545.1. Taxonomy (NCBI): domain Eukaryota; kingdom Metazoa; phylum Chordata; class Mammalia; order Rodentia; family Bathyergidae; genus Fukomys; species Fukomys damarensis. The sequence goes on along the minus strand of NW_022900950.1, from coordinate 4,826,025 downwards.
TTTCTGTGTCCAGTGAATTTATAAAATAACATCTTGTGAATAGATGTTTTGAGCACAGAGATGTTTTCCTATCAATTTTGAACTCCCCACTTCTTTTACATAAAATATAAATTAAGTTCTACACCATTATTGTAGTCCATCTTTAATAACAGCTTTACAAAACACAAATTGATATAGACTGAGAGCTAAATAAGATCTCAGTACTGGGACTACACCTAAGATCAACCTAATGTATAATCATTTTGTATTTTTTTCCACTGCTCACTTTAATTCTAGACCTTCTCAGTGCTATAGTCTTTCTAGAAAATAAACGCTCAAGAATATAGAACAAGGCATGGGTTTCATTGCTTGGTTACTATGATAGTACGGATGTATTACAGTAGGAAAACAAAATTAAGCCTAAACAGTAATTGCCATAATTTATATCATAGTGAAACTATAATCAGAAGAAAAATCACCATCTGCAAATATAGGAAGCACAAGAATGTGGAAGAAGCATTTTTCATACCTCTTAGGAAATTATGTGATCATTACAGATACAAATTCAGTATAAAGCAGGATTTTTAAAAATAGTTCCTCTTTGTTGTGGTACAAAATATAAATGTACATGAGCACACCAAGAAACATTTCTAGGCACATACTGTGTGGAAGTTAAAAATCACCTATTGAAAGTTTGTATTGGTCTAATTTCCTCTATTGTAACCAAAGACACTAGAAAGTCGATTTAAAAGAGGGATTATTTATTTTGACCCAAGTCTTCAGAAATTTTCATTTATTGTGAGGTTTTTCTCCAGCTGTAGTCCTGGGATCGAGCAGAATGACACAGCGGAAGAAAGTGGCAGAGCGAAGCTGTTCACCTCAACGCTGCAAAGAAACAGAAAAAAAGAGCCAGAAAGGAAGGGTTGAAGAACAAACATGGTTTCCGAGGTTGGCCTCACGAGTCGTTTCCTTTAACCTGGATTCCCATGATGAAGTGAGAACCCTCTGATCTAATCAGTTCCCAAAAATATCACTGGCACCTAAGCCCTTAGCACTTGAGCTCTGGGGACTTTTCAAATCTAGATCATAACAATGTTTACATAATAACAAATGTGCGTAAAAATGAATTGGAATCAAAATATTGGAATAGTATTACATATCCAAATAAAATTCTGAACTATGTGTACATGTTCAGGGACATAGTCTAAGGGAAAAGACATCTCTGTGATACACTACAGAAGCTCTCCTATTATCTCTAATATTCTGTGGAATGGAGAAATTATTATTTTTTAAATTGACATGAGATATAATCATTAAGTAGGTTCATGTGTTTCAGAATGAGCCTAAAACATCACCCTTTCTATGGAGTAGTAGGAAATGTGATAACTCTGGATTATGCCAATAAACAAAAGATGTATTTAGTATTTATTCCAGGGACAATGAGACACAGAATGACCACTATAGATTCTCTGACCTTAAGACCTAATCATTTAATTGGGGATGTAAACATTTTAATAATTCTGATAAAGGTAAAATAAAATACGATGGATAAAATTTATGTATAATAATCTGCAATTAACTCTGATTGGGATATCAGATAAATCTTCAAAGGTAATGTATTTTTTAAATTTTAAATTAAAACAAGATACTGTGAAAGTTTAGAGAAAAAGGTGATTCTTAGTAAATGTGACATCGCTGAAGGTATTATTAGAAGATAAATCTAGGTAAGGAGAAAATATATTCAAGAGACTTAAAACGGGTGGTCATGGACTAGTTCAATAATTAGAATACGGAAACCATCAATCTCCAGTCATATCAAGGCTAAGAAAGGACTCTTGTATGAGGAGGAGTAAAATGTCTGACAAGAATCAGGTGTAGGTGAATTGAGTGAGCAGGTGGCATAAGCGGACAGTCAAGGTACCTTTTTCTCTGCAGTCAACGGATTCTCTGGTCTGCCATTGAGCATCGCACAGGGTTAGTTGCCTCTGATGACGGCTGATGTTGCAGGAGGATTGGACGCATTGGTTTTGTCTGTAGGCAAGTACAGAAGGAAACGGAAAACAGAGAATTTGGCAATAGATTAGAATTTATGTAAAGTGACAGGACCTTACCCGTTTGTTTTTTTTTTACATGTTAAACATTTTTATTTCAATAAATGAATTCAAGATTTTTTCAGAAGATATACTTTACATTTTATTTATTTATATTTTATTTTATTTTTCATTGAGTTTTTTGGTATTTTTTAGGTATACAGCACAGTTATATTCATCATTGGGATCTTGCACCTTTACATTTTAGATCAGATTAAAAACCACATTTATTACTGCTTATGGTTGAGCTAGTGAATTTGATGCAAGTTCAATTTTTTGTGGCTTCAAAGTTAAAAAGAAAAAACTCAAAGATGAGACTTGAAAGTTTGAGATATTTACTTAAAGTTGTAAAGAAATAATAGCATTATAGACTGAATACCAATAAAAATATAATAACATAGCTGTGAGTCAAAACTTTGTGTCCTTTTTACCAAGTAAAAGTTATAGACCGCTGTGCAAAGGTGAAGAGAGACAGAAGATTGTTATGAGATGGCAGAAATTCAATGAAAAATATACAGCCAGGCCCTGTAATGGTACTAAAAAGCCACAGGTCTACCATATTTCCCTGAAAATAAGACATAACCAGAAAATAAGGCCTAGCAAGACTTTTTAAAGAATGTTCTTAATATAAGTCCTACTCCCAAACTAGGCGCCAGTTAAGATTCTCAGTCTGAGGTCCCACTGCAATACATCATTGATATGTTGAATTATACAATAATAAAATTAGTATATAATTAGCTATAAATAATATTATGATATTATTCCTTAAAATAAGTGATAATATAAATTATAATTAAGTATTTGTAAATACCCAAGCAGGCACCTTTAGAAGAAAAGTAAATGCCTGTGTAAAGAGATGAAGTCAAGATTTATTGCTAAATGATCAGAATACAGGCACAATGCATAAATTAGGTGCATACTTGATAATAAAGGGATGTGCTTGTGTCTAATCCAAACCTTCACAATGCAATCTGTCACGTGTTGGAATGATGCATTACCAGCAGGCTACATGGACAAGAGGGGCTCATTTAAGGACAGCTGGTTTGCTAATCATAAAACACTGAGGCCGATGGCTGTACAGTATGTGGAATGGTGTTACCAGAAACTCAAGCTGGAATTCCCGGTTTGGACGATGTTTCAAGAAAAGATGACGTGACTGGGTTTGAATAAATGCAGATTTTTTTGTGCATGAATAAATGCAGATTGTTCTACATGAAAAAATAAGGAATCCCCTGAAAATTAACCCCGTTGTGTATTTTGGGAGAAAAATTAATATACGACCCAGTTTTAATTTGGGAGGGAATATGGCATGTTCTTATAAGAGCTGCCTTGTTTCGTATATTTTACCATTGTTCTTCTTTTGTAGCATTCCCATTTTTTTATAATTTGAAACTCAAGGAAAACAAATCTGATTCAACTTGGACCATAATTTCTTTTTCTTAGCCCAATCATTCCCATTCCCCATTCCTACTCTTTAAATAGTGTAGTGGGTGAGTCACTAAATAGGTCCTTTTTTGAGGTGTCCCTTCCTGTATATAGAGGTATTATATGGTGAAAATGGGTAGTTATAGAAGATAATGAAGTTTTATCACATTGTCTTTTTTTCTCTTTTTTTTAATTGAGTTTATTGGTACATTTCAGGTATACAATACTGTTACATTCATCACTGGGATCTTGTATCCTTTCATAACATATCTTAGTTCTTATTTTTCCCCATTACCTGGCCCTCTCTTTACCCCCTAGATCCTTCCCTGTTTACAAAGACTTTGTTTCCATGTTTTTCCTTTTCTCATATTTCTCTTTTCCCTTACCTTTTCCCTACCCTTCTTACTTCCCCTACTCCTTTATACCTCTTCTTCCTATTACATGGTATCACAATAATACATTTTGATCCTAATTTACACTTTTAGTTTTTCATACCAGAGAAACTATTCAGTATTTACACATGTGTCTTATTAATTTTACTTAAGAGCACTGCCTCAATGTGCATCTACTTAGCTATTTCACTATGGTATGATCCCTTTAAATGTTTTGGGAAGATACCCAGCAGAGGAATAGCTCAGTCAAAAGGAATTTCTCATCCTAGTTGTTTGAGGTATCTCCATAATGATTTGCATAGTGGTTGTTCCAGTCTGCACTCCCACCAACAATAAAGAAGGGTTGCTTTCTCCCACAACCCCATCAATATTTGTTATTGGTTGATTTCTTGATAACTGCCATCCTTTCTGGGGTGAGGTACAATCTCCATGTTCTTTTCATCTGCATGACTAGTGATGTTGAACATATTTTCATATGTTTATTTGCTGCTTACCCAGTTTATAAATAAGCAACAAAACTGGTTTTGCCACAGTTGGAAAGAATTGAGTTGATTATCTACAAAGTTATATCTATCAGTTACCTGAAATTTATGATGTATAAAATTGTCTCAAAACACTAAATAGAGCCACAATATAACCTAGGATATATTTTTGAATTTAATTATATAATCTTCTACAGTCACATTTCTCTCCCTAGATCAATAAGACCAGTCTCATTAAATTTGGTCTGATTATTTATGAATATTTAATAAGTATGATAATTTCCTATTAAAACCTTTTAAAGTTTGCTTTATTGGAAATTTTCACAAGAGATCACAAATTAAACTTTTTAAAAAAATCTCTTGAGGGTGGAAATCTAATACCAGAATTTGCCATCATATTTCACCTACAATCCTTATAAATTTGGGTTACTGCCACTCATGCCATGGCCAACAAAATAAGTAGGAATCCTAGACTTTGTAGGAAGTGACTCTGTTTATTTTGTAAGACTAGATGCCCCGTAAAATAACTTTTAGGCCAGTTTTTCTAAAAGGTTTTTTTTTTTTTAACATGGCACCTCAAAAATATACCTTTCTTATAAGATCAATGAAGGCCTGATACTCAGGTATGAATTCCTTACTCAATAAATTTCTTAGTCGTTTCATGAGGAAAGCCTCTATAATCCCCTCAGGAATAGCTTGGAATAGTTTTTCAAGAATCAACATGGGCAGAAGTCAGAACTTGGGGTCCTTTACACATTACTAGCTCAAAACTCTCTGTGTAAAACATGATCACTATTCTGGGGAAAAATGTGAGCAGTGAAGAGGCCTGCTCATAATTTTTTAATGAGCACCATTCTCACATGATGTCCTAGTTACAGCCTTGTTTTCCATAAACAATATGACAATAAGAAAATAAATGTGAGGATTTTTTTTTAATTCTGGAGATGTTACGCAGTTAAAAGGTAACTATTCCTTTTCTAGTTATAAAAGTGTAGTATACAAATATCATGTGTTATCAATAGCTTAACAAAGAGAATGGGTTTTTTTTATATTCAGGAAATAGAACCTTAAAGTGTCAGTAATAAAACTTAAAACCACATTTCACTGGTTGATTCCTTCTTCTGTAATTAATTCATATTCCAGTTAACCTTGGGTGAGCAATCCCAGTAATCCATCAACTTCACCGCTGGAATCCTGGAAATTCTGATTTAGCCCAGTAGTACCGTATTGGAGATATCTAGGCAATGTCTTAAATTGTGCCCAGGGGTATCTGGCAATGTCCCTTTCCATATGTCATAGATTAATGAGAAAACATTTGGCTATGTTTTTATTCAAAGGATCAGTAAAAGATTTTAAAATTAACACAGGAAGAAACATGATTATAAGGAACATTGTTTTTCAAAGACAAAAGGCATTGATTCTCTTTAATATTCAGGGACTAACAAATCAATACAACTGTAATAAATTATTCTCATAAAATAGAAAATATTTGCCTTTAAGGCAGATTACTCAAGAGAAAAAGAAAAATATTTCATAAATGCTTATCAGTAGCAGACCAATAATAGAAGAAACTTATGGGCCGGGGATTTAGCTCAGCGGTTGAGTGGCCTGCCGCGCAAGCACAAGGACCTGAGTTTGATCCCTGGTACCAAAAAGAAAGAAAAAAAAAGTACAAGAAACTTATTTTCATTTTAACAGAGAAAAAAAATAGAACTTCTGCATCAGCATAAACTAAACTAAACTTCTGTTTTACAAATAAAACCATGAAATTTTGGACAGCTTTTACCACAACAAATGAAATTCTTCTCTTATAAATTTTCTACACCTGTTTTATACCCTTAAAATTTTTACCTACACTTTTCTATGTGTTATTCTGAAAGAAGCAGTCATTTACTTTAGGACATAACTACTTTCTCCTTCTTAATAAAAATAAATTTGCTATACCTCATGTATGAAAAATACATCATTTCTTCCAATATATTCCCATTTGCATATATTTGTTATAACTTTTAACTGTGATGGGTTTTATTTCACAGTGGAAGCTATGAGGTAGACAATTGTGTATTGTTTTTCATACAGTAATAGACTATAGCAGACAAGGAAAGGTTAGGAAAATATATCTCACATTTTTTATATCCACATATCTCTGTACTGTCTACCTAAAATGTACCAATAAACTCAATGAGGAAAAATAAATAAATAAAAAAGATGAGTGTTTAAAATGGAAAAGCAAAGGTCAAGAAAGATGTATTGTATACACTCGCACATGTTATATACATCTTTATAAGAGAATAATAAAATTAGCACTCTTATCCTACAAAAAAAAGAATACAAGTCTGAATGCATTGTAGGTAAATATGAGTATTGATAAGTTTGTATCATAAAGGTGTGGTTCCTAGAATGGCTCCATTAGGAGGCGGTGGAATCTTTAATAGGTGGTGGGTTGTGGAGATTTGCAAGGCACTAAACCTAGGGTTTCAACGGGGATTATAGAACCCCAGCTCCCTCCTCACTCACTTCTGTTTCCTGGCAATGAGGTTAGAAGATTTGCTGTACCACAAGTTCCACTACACAGTGCTATCTTTACCAAAGCAAAGGTGCCAGCCCATCATGGACTAGGACTTCTAAAGCCGTGAGCCAAAGTAAACATTTTGTCCTTATAAGTTGATACCCTCGGTTATTGTATTATAGTGATGGCAAGCTAACTAACACAGGTTTTTTTTTTCTACAAGTCTTATCAAAGTCACATGAGGAATAGTAGCTCTTTTCAGTGAACTATACTCTGGAACTAAACAACAATTCATAAGATTCTAATAAGATTACTGACATTTAGAAATTTGAAGAAAGGAGCTAAAGGTGTAGGGAAGGTGTGATACGTAGGGGAAGAACAAAAAGGGAAAAGAAAAAAATGTGAGAGAATGAAAAGATGAAAATAAAGTGTTTGTAGATGGGGAGGGGAGGAGGGGGTGAAGGGAGGGCAGAGGTAAGGGGAAAAAATGAGAATCAAGACTTGCCAAGTAAAGGTACATGATCCCAACAATGAATGTAACTGTACTGTATCCCTAAAATGTACCAATAAACTCAATAAAATTAAAAAAAAAAGAATGTCTTAATCACCATTGTTTTCAAGGAGCATCGACTTCAGGTAAATGCCAACATTATAAATATGAAAAGTTTGTGAATATGCCTCTATTTTTTACTATTTTAAGTATGCAAATTGTATACATCTTCTTAATATGTCACTGAATATTTAAAACCAATAAATTCTTAGGAAATTACTTTAGTTCCTTTTCTCAGTAACACTCAGGTTTTAGAAAATCAGGAAGCACTTATGAAGAACAATTATTTAACATTCTTAAATATCCAAAAACAAACATTCCATAAACACAACTTAATGAAGAAGCTAACGTAAACATTTAACAGCTAATATAGGATTGAAATTACTTTTTTATGAATACACAGGTATGCAGTAGAAAAATGCCTAATCTTTTTCTTAAAATTCTGAGAAAGCTGGACTGATAATAAAATAGTCATGGCTTTCACCTTTGGAAGTAAAGTTCTACTTCTCATCTTTCCATTGCAGTGATTTTAAGCATAATGAAAAATTTAACAATAATTGATGGATCTTTAAAATTTTTCTTAGATATATGTTAATTATATATGTATATATATGTATATGTTAATTATATATATATATGTTATATATATGTTATGTATATATATGTATATATATGTATATATATACATACGTATGTGTATACATATGTATATATATGTATATATATATGTATATATATGTATGTATATATATGTATATATATGTGTGT
>NW_022900950.1:4776375-4817744 GCF_012274545.1 Fukomys damarensis | reverse complement strand
TGTATATATGTATATATATGTGTGTATATATGTATATATGTTATGTATATTATATATGTATATGTTAATTATACCTCTGCGTGGTTAGAGGCAGGGACATGTGCAACAGGAAAATAACATAAACTCAACTATCATCTGAATATCATGTGTAGCTCTTTCCTCTAAGGGCATGTCATTTGTAGAGGCTTCAGATTAATTGCAATTTTCTCATAAAGATGCCTATTTCCAATTGTAGACCTAGGACTAAGTTTTAAAGCTTATATACCTCACGACTAACAAAGCAATTATTCTGCCAGCCTTACTACCATAAAAGCTATTTGATTAGCAAGTTCAAGGTTTTTCTAAACTTCCTGAAGCTTTTATTTAAATTATAGTTTAAGATTTTATTATCTTGACTTCTATCAATGCCAAATTCATCTCCAATTTCAATTTTCCTTTTCCATTGAGTTATATTAGTCATTTTATTTTATTTCAAGCAGTAAGTCTATTAAATACTATGCAAAAAATTCACAAATTATTACCAGAAGTATTTCTTTATTGCTATATATTCCTTCTTAAAAATCATTTGCAGAGCCGGGGATTTAGCTTAGTGGTTCTGCTGCCTGCCTCTCATGCAAGAGCAAGGACCCAAGTTCGATCCCCAAAACAAACAAACATAAAAAAACAATTGCAGGTTAGATAGTTAAATATGAATATTTAGAATATTTAGACATTGCATATTGATTTCAAAATTTTATATATATATAGGCTTTAAAAACTTTAAGAACAAAACTTTAGCACAGCCTGTAAATTTTGTTGCCAGACAGGGAACATCTGATTTAACATATTTTTTTTTTTGGTACCAGGGGTCAAACTCTGGTCCTTCAGCTGGAAAGGCAGGCAGCGCTGATCTAACATATTCTGTAGCATAAAGCTCCAGAGGAAGTTAAATAGGCTTCCAACAATTTTTATTGAAAATAATTTTTATTTTAAAGCTATAGTTTTTGCCCTATATGAAGAAAGCAAAGTCTGAGAATGCCACCAATTGGCTAACAGCATTTCGACCTCCTGTTAGAGATTGTAGATGGGTTGCACTGGCTGAAAGTCATTTTCAGCATAGCCATGATGATAATTTTGGCTCATGCTGTCTGGTTGCTGGGTTGTTCTTTTGTGTTCTTTGTGGTAATGATATCTTGCACTCCCTTTATCATATTTGAATTGTACGCCCCTGTGTGGTACCCAATAAGTATTGGCTGAGTGCTGATTTAGGAAATATCCTAATAGGCTCTATCATGTGTCAGAAACTATTTTAGGTGCTCCGAGTACAGCATATAAACAGAAAGCAGTTGGTTTTCTACTTGTAACTCTACTGGGAGTCCTCATTGACTTGTTCATCCAAGAAACCCAAGTTTTTCAGTTTTGTCAGTTAGATTTAATGGTTTTTTTTCTGGGTGAAATTTTGAAGGACATCTAGGGAGAGTGTAATTTCACAAAGTGGAACATATTATGAGCTAAAGTCCTGAGATCATGAGGTTAGTAAGGAAAGAGAATATTTCTGTTCTGAAGTACTCAAAAGAGAACAGCAAAATCCTGAGACAGGCAGTAAAAGCAGACACCATAACGCAAACTCAGAGACTCTTTGGTTGGAGAAAGCGGCCAAGCAAAACTTTTCTAGTAGAGGACAGATTTAGCCTATTCTCCAGGAATATAACAAAGGTCATAAATTTTAAAAACTGAATATCCTTTTAGAGAGATAACAGAAAGGGATGCACAGTATGTAAACATGTTATGTAAGTGTAGATCTGATCATAGCAGAGCATAAAGATGTTGTAGTTCGACCAATATGAACTTACTTCATCTCTTGGGAGCCCACAGTTAAATTTCTGGGTTTCACAAGTACAACTGGAAATTCACAATTATGATATGCATTAATGTGTAGAAAATAGGTTTCTATGTATCTTGTTAAAAGACAAATGTGAGAACAATAGTTGTGAACATATGAAATTCCATGCCTTACTAGTAGGTTAGCATTGTGCAAGCCAAGGATATTATTTCAACCTCACTGTCTCATTGATTTTTAAGAAAGGGTTTCCATATTTGTCCTTATGTATTTTCAAATGTATTTATTTTTCTCTATTTCTACTTCCATGGTCACAATTTAAACACTGATATTTCTTACCCAGGCTATTACTATTTTCTAACTGATCCCTGCATCTTCACTTGGTACTTTTGAAAACTTTTTTGCACAAAAAGTCCTGAGATAAGGCATAATTATTCTCCTGAATTAGTGGAAAATGAGGAGATAGAATTAGTGCTGCTTCCTTATATGAATTTTTGAATGACCTTATGTAATAAGCTCATGCTATCTTTCTCTTAATACAGTTTAATTTTTCTTTAAGTTATTAATGGAGAAATTCAAACATCTTATCATAACTCATTAGTCAAAGAAATAGTAGATTATCTTATGTTAGCAAATTAACACTAAATCTCAGATGCTTAACTAAGTAAAGAATAAATTTTTTTATTTTTGAATGACCTTATGTAATAAGCTCATGCTATCTTTCTCTTAATACAGTTTAATTTTTCTCTAAGTTATTACATGGAGAAATTCAACCATCTTATCATAGCTCATTAGTCAAAGAAATAGTAGATTATCTTATATTAGCAAATTAACACTAAATCTCAGATGCTTAACTAAGTAAAGAATAAATTTTTTATTCATATGTGCCAAACATGGATGAGATATTCTCAAACATCAATGATTACATATGGATTTTTTGGTGTCACTTACATGAATGTAGAGAAAATGAATAAAGAGCATGAGAAAAATGCATAAGAAAAGTAGACTTGTAAAAGAAATATAGACTTGTCCATAACAATTTAGACCCAAACATGACCACTTTACATCATCATGTGGTATATTTTACACTTAACTTCAGTTACTTTTATATCATTTTAACATAAAATTATTTGTATTGAGCCCAATTTCATGTTCCCAAGATGAAACTGGGAGATACAGCCTTTATAAGTAGGCATAATTGTAAATGAAATAATTTTTAATGCATGCCATCTCTTTCATATCTGATACCCAAAGTCTATCACTATTTGCCCTCTATTTTCAGCTTAATAATACTCTGTTGTTTTTAACAGAGCTTTTCCAGCCTAACCAGAACACTTGCTATACATATCTGATACCCAAAGTCTATCACTATTTGCCCTCTATTTTCAGCTTAATAATACTCTGTTTTTCTTAACAGAGCTTTTCCAGCCTAACCAGAACACTTGCTATAAAAAAATTATGTTATGGTGCATGTATTTATAATTCAAGAAAAAAAAACTACCATCCCATACTGAGTATTCTCTCTAGCTCCCCTTTTATCCCCAGAAAAATCTTACATTTTTTTTAATATTAAGTAAATTACTATTCTTTATTTTGTAGCTGGTGCATTAAATAGTTGTTACCTGGAAGATTATTTAAGGTTCAGTGTTCTGAGAATAAAGACTATCAGTTGGAAAGAACATGCTATAGGCCATAAGAGAAGAAGGAAGAAAAAGGTAAAGAGAGGAAGGAAAAAATATGAATTTTGTCAAGTTGAATAGAAAAGAAGAACATGAATACACACAAATTATTGTAGGCAGGAGCATAGGAATAAGGAGAAAATAATTTGGATGAGAAACTGTTTCAGTACCTACTCAAATTCAGAAGGAAATATTGTTACGAATTCATAGGTTAAGATATAGATGTTTATTTAGATATAGTTGCAGATGTCTTAGACTGATAAATCAGTCTATTTCTCAAGATGATAGGCAGATGGTAATTAATCTACAGTGTTGTGGTTGGAGAAGGAAATGCAAATTTAATGAGCATGTGTTCAGGAAAGAAAGATTCATTAGAAGGGAAAACAGTAGATCCAGTAGCTGCTTCCTACAGCAGATTTGAAGCAGTGACATGACTATTGAAGTGCAATGTGTAGAACTATTTTCAGTCCTCTTTGCTTCTATTGTGTGGAGTCTCTGTCATTTTGGGGGATTTTTGTGTTGTTGTTGTTGTTTTGTTTGGTTTGGTTTTTTTAGTACCAGGGATTGAACTTGCATCCTTTCACTTGCAAGGCAGTCCTCCAAACCACTGAGCTAAACCTCAGCCCTCTGTCACTTTTTTAAAAAAATTCTATCCTAATTAAGCCACACCACACAGGATAAACTCTCATTTGGATAATGAAAATAAAAATTTAACCATTTACCTATTGTCTTAGCAATGAGAGAATAAGACAACAAAATGTAAACAAATTTTTAGTTGAAGCTAACTTGTATAACCTGGAATCCACTTTGCCAAATGTAATCCTTGTTTCTAACTGAAACTTCCTGATACTGGTCTTTACCAGTTGGGTTTATATAAACATTCTGGTCATCTGAACAACCAGACTGTCCCATCAAGCTTGGCTCACAATATTCTAGCTGGCATCATCAAACTTTTTCAAACTCCTTCTGCTAACAAGTTTCAAAGCATTCTGAATCATATGGTCAAGTAGCATTTCAGAAATGACCCCACTTCTGGTACCAATATCTGTCTTGATTTCTCACTACTAACACAAAATATTCAATATCCACAAGTTAACAGAGAAAAAGTTGATTTTCTCCCATAGCTTAGAATTTTAAATCTATAATCTTCTAGGTCCAAGGAAGGGCAGCATGGCCAAAATGAATGGCAGAGGAAAGAATCCTCACAGGTTGGCAGTAGGAAGCACAGAGAAAGATCAATGGAAGAGTGATGAAGATTTACCCTTCCAGGATTTCCTCCCAGTAAATGAGCTCCTCCAACCATATATCACCCCCCAATTACATTTAGCTATAAATTAATGATGTATTGATCTACTGATAAGTATCATGCCCCCATGATCTAATCATATCTCCTTCTGTGAGAGCATGAGGCTCTAGGGAAACATAGATGTAAACCATAATATTCATGTCTGTGAAGCCTCTTCTTAGTAATATCTGAATTAATGTTAGATTAAATAACTCAGAGAGGGTGCATGTATCTTAAAAATGGCTTATAGCTTACTTTAGCCATCCAACTTCTATGAAAGTATTGTCCTTTTTATTGATTCTAACTGTACACATACTTGAAAGTGATTCTGTGGTTAGTAGTTCAGTTTCACAAGTTGTTATATCACAAAAGAACAAAAGATACTGAATCCAAGAATACTCTACATCTTAGTATGAACCTTTTCAGAATAAATGTTGACATCATTCCAGAGAAAATGAAATACTCCTATCATTAATTACATATATATATAGTCAATGATCATTGCTCAGTTATGAAGTTTTCAAACATTAAATTAATAAATATGCAAACTATCATTCCTACAGGAAATACATTGTTATGTTCCTGTCAGCCAAAATCTCATTTGTGATATATGGTTTTATTGCAGTGTTGTAGTAAGTAATTGAAAATTATGAATATTGAAAATCTCCCCTTACACATAATGCTTTTTTTGTGTAATATTTAGTAGGTATTTCACAAATTTATCTTATGTTTTTGATTTGCAGGATGTGTCTCAACTGAAAAGTTAATATTTCTCATGTCATGTCATGATAGAAGTAGCCAAGGAGAATTGAACAACTTTCTGACATTGGGTAATATAACCAAAAACTTTCCTGGCTTTCAGCATCACAGTGATACTGTCCTCTAATGTCTTGAAACCACAAATATAGTCACTTTCTCACCTTTTCCAGAGATTATGCATGCAACTTTCTGCTTCATCTATGCTAACTGACATTCATGAGAGAGAAATTTCAAGTTAGAGCTGTCTGAATATTGTCTATTGGTAATAACACAAAAGGATATCCTGATATGAAAATTTACTAAACTCATAGAAATTGATTATATAAACATATCCAGTGGGTGAGAATGTATATACTCCCCTTCCCAGAACTGAGGGGCCATGTGTATGGTATATGCTTGATTTTATATGGTACCAGTGGATGTTGGAACCTACAAATGTTTATATTAAAAAAGTATGGAATTAAGCTATATAAAGGACCCTTTTGCCAACTCAAAAACCACAGGATAGTTTTAAAGAATTTGTCACCAATTTATTCCTCTGTTAATATATTTCTTTTAAAATGTGAATCATTTAATAGTAAATATAGAAAATGAAGTTTTATATTTTATTTGTGCAATAAAATAGAAGTGATGAGGAACAAATATGAAAAACTCTGTATGAATTTTAATCTAAGTATCAAAGAAAGGAATAGGATAACTAAAGTCTGGAGAGATATTAACCATAAATTTTAACAGTTCTATTCACTAAGACAATTTTCTATAGAATCACTGCTTTCTAGACACATTCAAATTAGTAGCAGAAAAAATAAAACTGTTGAAGCTAAAGAAAATTCTTTTTTACTTTTTCTATGCAAACAGGAAAAATATTTGACTAATTTATATATAAGTATGGGAAAATCTAGTATAATATTTAAGCTATTAAATAAAAATAAAGTTGTATTTATATAGGTAAGTACACATTTCCAAGTTTTTATTTAGAGTGAATATAACACTTTGCAAATAAAGTTGATATTAATAAAAAACAAGCATAATTTATGTATGGTAATTGCTTTTTCAATTTTTTTCAGAGAAAAATGCATCTTTTTAAAGAAAAAAAAATTTTAACTTATTGTAAATATTTTTCTCTTATAAGAAACTTCCTTGCAATTTAAATGTAGATGTAGGATTTGTTTTTGGAGAAATAGTTTAAGGTAGCCAAGGTAGGTTTTGAGCAACTGAGAAAAATGATCACAGGCTAACAAAGAAAAGAATAAGAAGCACTTGCCAAGTGGGCACAATTTCAGAAATTCTTAAGATTCAGCTGTCTTCCAAATATCTCCTAACTAATATGCGCCATCCTATCTATAACTACTGCTATCAAAGCCATTAGTTTTGGCTAAAACATTGCCTTCAGGCAATTATGTTTAAAGTATATTTTTCTGTAACAGAAGTTGCAGTAATAACAATAAGTCTGTGACAATTTAACATGTGTCAAGCATTCTTGAAAGTGCACAGGCTTCTCTCCTCCAACTGCCTCTATTTTTTCCAAACCATCACTCTCAGCTAAGAACTGTCCTTCTAATTTAAATATATACATATAGGGTGGGGGATTTAGCTCAGCAGTTCGGTGGCCTGCCTTGCAAGTACAAGGAGCTGAGTTCAATCCCCTGTACCAAAAAACAAACAAACAAACAAACAAATAAATGTATTTGCATCATATAATATATAACAAATATGTAATAATGTATTATAATTACATATCATATATATAATTGATATATATATAGAGAGAGCAGTTAATGGTAACAGCATATGAATCAACTGTAGTATCAATCCACATATTTCTAATTGAGCCATTCACCATGTCAGTATTACTGTCTCCATAGACCAACCTTGTTAGTAGGTGAAGCTGATCTGTCCACTAGACCACTGTTTCCCATGTGTGTTCTTATAAAGATCATTCTTACCTTCTGTTGTGTGTAGTCAGTGTTGCTTAGAACTGTTCCCTCAACATACAGCCATGATTCTATTTCTCAACTTTTGAGATATTATCATTCCTTATTCTATCATCCCTGCAAGCCATTACACTATGGTCCTAGCTCCCTTCCCTCTCACAGCAAACATTGGTGATTGTTCTTCCTGTCTTCTCATTCCCTCTTGAACCCATATTAGCCTTATAGTCCCACTATTGTTCCAAAACTACAAGGTGAAGTCATAAATAAACTTTATTTTGCAAAAATCTGTAGAATAATGAATACAAAGAGTGGATAATCTAGCAATAATAGAGCTATGTATTAGTCTTCTTTAACTAGCATTTAGGGTCTCTTTGATCTCCACTCTCCCTCAAACATTTTCTCCTCTTCACTTCAGGACAGTTCGCGATCCATTTTCTTGTTCCTTCTCTACTTCTCTAACTTCTTCACTTGTTCTTTCTAATGGGCAAAAATTTCTATTCAATTAGATTTCTCTTAATTCAGTTTTTATTGCTTGAGTTCTCTATTTCTGTCCCTCTATCTAATGTCAAGTCTTCAAACACTATTTATACACTTTGTCTTTTATATTTCTTTCTAGCATCCACATTCTTCTTGGTCTCGAGCATTAAATCTGATTTGACTCTTTGAGTAACCTAAAATTAAAGTTAAATCATCAAAGACCTGAAATTCAATTTCTTTTATTCCCTTCAGCCTCACACCTGCCCTTCTCACGGTTTTAAATATTTCAGCATATCCCATACAGGCATTCATGTCAAAAGTCTTATTTGTGTCTTTCACATGCCACATACATCAGCAATTCCACTCAGGTCTTGATGGCATTGTACACTCAGAATCTGACCACTTGTCATCAGAAGCTTCACTACGGTCCTAGTCCACATAATTGTCATTCTTATCTGGGCTGGGACAGTTTTTTCCTGATTGTGCCACACATACATCCACTGTGGTAATCTGCTTTTCCATTTAAGTAACCAAAATGGTCTTTCCAAAACATGACGTCCTGTGATTCACTGCTGTTTTTAAAGACTCCTATGTCTATCTATTTCACTCAGAATGATGTTTTTTATGGAACTTTTCTTACCTATATTCTCTTCACTCCCATTCTAGTCCCCCAGCACTTCTCTTTCTTCTTTGAACACGTTGAGTACACTCAGGCCACAGGGCCTTCAAAAACTCTGATCCCTTGGAATGGAATACTTATTCCCTAAATTTTCAGTCACCTTGCTGTTTCATGTGGGTCTTATGTTTTTATAAATGTCAATTTGGTGAGGGTTTCCTATTCAAAATTGAATCCAAAGCCTTGGTACTGAGCTACATCCACCATCCTTTTTATTATTTTTTTAAAATGTTGAGACAAGGTGTTTCTAAGTTGCCCAGGCTGAGCTTGAACTTAAGATTCTTCTGCTTCGGGTTCCCAAAGTGCTTGGACTGCAAGCTTTTGCCAACAAGCCAAGCTAACATGTCATCTATTTTTAAATTAAGTTACTTAATACAATTTAGATAAGCATTATGATCACATTCATCATATGGAGTTTGTACCTATACTTGATATATTTTGATTTTTCTTTTTTCCCATTCCCCTCCCCTCATTCCCTCCTTATTTACAAAGGTTTTGTTTCTATTTTATCCTTCTTTTCTCATTTTTTTCTTCTCCTTCCTTCCTCACCCCCTTCCATCTCCCTAGTGCCCCTTCCCATTGGAACATTTTATTATTCCCCCTATATATTTTACATTTTGATTCTTATTTACACTTTTAGTTTCCCAGAGAAACAATGTGTCATAGCTAACTCCCGGAAACATACCAAATGCCCATCAACCAATGAATGCATAAAGATATGCTTTGTTTTGTTTTGTTTTTTTACACAGTAGTGTACTACTCAGCCATAAAGAAAGAGATATTTTTGGTATATAGATGCACTTTGAGTCCACAATCTTACGTGAAGTAAATTGGACAAACACGTTTACTTTAAAAAAATATTTCTTTCTCTACTAGAATTTAAGTTACATGGGGTAGGAGGTTTTACCTTTTTTATTATTTTCAATCCATATGAATTGAGACTATGATAAGCACTTATTTCAATGATAACAATAACATCTATATTACTGTACACCATAATATTTTTAGTGTTTTAAAGAGTGACAAAGTTCTTCTAAAACTCTCGTGATAGATACATTGGTTTAGATTTAAAATGTACCACCAATATCAATTGTTTAGAAGTTGATATATCAGGATGGTATACTTATTAGTGAATTAGTATCATGAGGTAACTGATTACAGGTGGATCACTGGGGATGTAAACTACAAAGGAGCATTCTCCTCCCCAGTTATTCCACACATTCTCACTCTGTTTTCTTGCCAACTTGTGGTCCAAGGCCTTTCACCTCTATAATTCTGCTATGCCGTTTCTGCCTTGAAGATGGCTAACCATGGACCAAAGTCATTGAAACTTTGATCCAAAATAAAACTCTTAACTTATGGGTGTGAGGTATGGTGTCTCAAAGATGGAAAATTAGGTAATAAAGAAAATCGGTACCAGGAGATTGGTCATTGGTATGACCATACCTGACCATGTTTCTCAGAATCCTTTGGAACTGGTTTGCAAGAGAATGTTGGAAAGATTTGGAGATGCCAGCTAGAGGCACCATAAAATGTCATGAGCAGAGATTGATGAATGATTCAGGTTGGAGCTCAATAAGTCAGAACCGTGATAGGAATATGGACAGTAATGTCAAAGTTCATGATGTTTCAGTTAGGAGTGGCGATTCATTTGTCAATACATGTTAAATTATAGCAAAAAAAGAAAAAAGAAACCCACACTCATTTACATTCTGCCCATGGCTTAAGACTATGTGTAAGGCTGAATTACAAAATGCTGTACTCCAGAGAAACTATTCGGTGTTTACATATGTGTGGCGTATTTATTTCACTTAGGAGTATATCCTCAATATGTATCCATTTTCCTATGAATGAATCTAATTTCTCATGAAAAACTATAACAGTACATGAGAACCTAAATAGATAATTGACCACGTGAAATAGGAAGAAAAAGGCTAAAGGTGTAGGGAAAGTGGGAAGGGTAGGGGAAAGGTAATAAGGGAAAAGAAAAAAAATATGAGAGAATGAAAAGATGAAAATAAAGTGTTTGTAGATGGGGAGGGGAGGAGGTAGCGAAGGGAGGGCAGGGACAAGGGGGAAAAATGAGAACCAAGACCTGTCATGTAAAGGTACAAGATCCCAATAATGAATGTAACTGTACTGTATTTCTAAAATGTACCAATAAACTCAATTAAAAAATTAAAAATATAATTATGCTCTACTTATTAATCCAGCAAATGATATTTCAGTGCAGTCTAACATTCAGGCTGTGATACATAATTCTGACTGCATTTATTCATCTTTACCATAAATATCAGTACAGAAAACCAGATTTGAGTAATTTGAAAAACTTGTATCTTGTTCAGGAAGGAAGTGACTACAAAGTTGGCGAGGTGGAGAGAGCGGCTGTAGAAAAGGTTAACATTTAAATTTAGCCAAGTACTTTGTATTAAGGCAACACAAAAGATGAATTAAAGACATCTCAGAAATCACCAAGACCCATTTTCACACTTTCAGTTTCTCATATCAAAGAAACCTTGTGATACTTATACATGTGTGTTCAATTTATTTCCCTTAAGAATATGGTTTCTAGGTGCATCCATTTAGCTATAAATGTCTCAAGTTTTTCCTTCTTTATGGCTAAATAGTACTCCATTGCATATATTTTAAAAACACATCTTCTTTGTCCATTCATCAATTTACGGGCATTAGGATTGTTTCCAAGATTTACTTGTTATGAACTGCACTGTGAAATAGGAAAAAAAAAATCAAAATGGAAGGGGCACTACACAGGGCGAATAGGGAAAGGAAGAAGGGGAAAGGGGAAAAAGTGAGAAAAGAAAGATAAAATAGGAACAAAGATTTTGTAAATAATGAGTGGGAAAAGCAGTGAAAGGAGGGAGGGGAATGGAAAAAATAAGACTTAAGATACATCTTATGGAAGTACAAATTCCATATGATCAATGTGATCGCTATGTAAGCGTACCAATAAAAATAAAAATTTTACCAATAACAACTGTACTAATCAACATAAATAAAAATAAAAATAACTAAAAGAATGAAGTAATCAGTAAGGCCCCAGGTGTCACAAGATCCGAGTGTAGAAGTGTAAACCTTTCATGTGAGAAGACAGAGATCTGTTGGATCCCTGCTCAAAAAGCATTGTCTATGAAGTTGGACCAGCGGGATTAATTTTTACTACACTCAGCTGTTCAGGTCACAGGTCACTGCAACTGGTCTAAGGAGGGCTTACTACTACTTGAGCTGGTTCTAATCATGGAATCATCTAAATGTTGCTGGTTTTACAGGAACACAAAATGTAGAAGGTGTTTCCAAGTTTTAGCTATTACAAACTGTGCTGCTATAAACATAGGTATGCATATATCACTGTGATATGATTCTTTTAATTCTTTTGGAAAGATATCCAGCAGAGGAATAGCTGGGTCAAATGGATCCTCTAATCCTAGTTGTTAAGCCCAAAAAAGCAATTTAATTTACACACATGTGTGCACAAAGAGTCATTTCACCTAAATATAACATTATGCTTTTTTCTCAAATACCTCAAAAAATGTACACTTACACTGGGAAGAGATAGATATACACTGAAAATTTTTATTACTTCACTTTACTACTTAAAATTGAAGAATACACTACACATATATGAATATAAAAATAGTTGTGTTCATGAATTGGAAGAATTACTATTGTTTTAAAAAATTCATATTTCCAATAGTGATCTACAAATAATGAGCAGTCCTTATTAAAACACTAATTACTTTTTCACAGAAATAGGAACAAGCATCCTAAAATTTACATCGAACCACAGTGATTCTTAATTACCAAAGCTATATTGGAAAAAGAAAAGAACAAAGGCTGAGACTATTTGGAACATAATGATAGAACTGTATTAATCACAGCAACATAATACTCTTATGAAAACAGACCTACAGATGACTGGAATAAAACAGTCTAAAAATGAACCCACACATTTATTTGATTTTTGGCAAAAATGCCAAGTACATAAAAGGAGGCCTCATTAGTAACTTGTGTTGAGAAATATGGATATCCAAGTGCTGAAGAATGCCATTAGGCTCTCAATCTATACCATGTCCAAAAATTCAACTCAAGTGGATTAAAGACTTAAGTCTAAGATTGAAACCATAAAACTATCATCATAAAGCAAGAGAAAACTCCATAAAATCGGTTTATGCAGGGACTTTCAAAATCTGACCTCAAAAGTACAGGAAAGAAAATCAAAAGTAGACAAATGGGATTACATCAAAATAAAAAAGTTTCTGCACAGCAAAGCACCAACATACTGGAGAGAAAAGTCTATAGAATGAGAGAACCTATTTCAAAGTCATACATATAAGAAAGGAACAATATTAACATATAAGGAACTCAAGTCACTGGCAAGTAAACAAATAACCCAAGTTTACAAATGGCACAAAAAAATGAATACATATTTCTCAAAAGGGGCATACAAATGGTCAGTAGGTATATAAAGAAAGTCATAACATCATCAATCATCAGCGAGATGCAAATTAGATGCCAAAAATATGTCACCTTACATCTGTTAGACCAACTATGTTCAAAATGATGAATGATAATACATGCTGAGGAGGATGTGAAGAAAAAGAAAACTTTGTGGACTGTTTTGAGAATAAAAACTGTATTATAGCCATTGTGGAAAACAATATAGAGATTCTCCAAAAACTAAAAATTTGATTACCACATGATCCAACCACCAAACTACTGTATATCCATCCAAATGCAATGAAATCTGTAATCTCCTGCATTTCCATGTTTATCACAGCGCTATACACAATAGCCAAGGTATACAATTAACCCAAATGTCCGCGATAGATGAACAAATATGTGTCTGTAGATATATAACATTTGTGTGTGTGTGTGTGTGTGTGTGTGTGTATATATATAAAACATTTATGTATATACATATAACATTTATTTATATATCATATATATCATGTTGAATACAACAATGTACAATTTATGTTGTGATAAATTATATAACAAATAAATTAAAAATATACATGTACCCTTAAGAAATTAGGGAATCCCATTTGGGTCAGGATGGTTGAATCTAAGCGACATTAGATTGAATAAAATAAGTCAAACATGGAAAAAGTACTTCCATGGGAAGGTTTCACTTCCGTGGGAATCGAAAGCTTCAACTCAGATGCAGAAAATAGAATACAGATGGGTTGCTACCAGGTGTTGGGTTCTGGGAAACTGTGGAGAATTAATGAAACACAAATAACTCATCACATTAGTAAATTTCTGAACAGTCTGCACTTGCCCTAAAGCCATTGGCTTATATCTCTTCTGTAGCAGCCTATTTCCATAGGAAAGATCCATGAGGACTATGCAGAATTCCCTCAAATTACCTTATTTCTTGTGTTTCTATACAGGTTCCTTGGCTTTTTGTAAAAAATACACAGCTTCCACAATTTCCTTAATTTCAATAGCTCACCTGCAGCCACCCCTTCTCTGATAACTAGGCAAACACATAGCTTTCTCTGTTCACCTAGATGTCTAATTTTTCTAGGTTCTCTAAACAGTTTTGGCTGGATTTGCCTTGACTTGGACTGCTACCTTCCTAAGATAAGTATGCCGTACATAACCACTGTAATATATATGTGATACAATACAGAACTCACAAAGAAAATACTTTAAATAAACACTTTATTTTATCAAAGTATCAATATGAAATTCTTTACATATACTCCCACATTATATTTTTCTTCTTTAGATGTTTGTATAGATTATACTTTAAATATGTATACAATATTAAATTAAAGAATAGTAACACTCTTCTACTTGTTCAATTGTAAGGATGTCTATTTACTAAAAAAAAATGGAAGCAGCTAGCAGTTGTTCAGGTAGGAAAATTTGGTTATTTTGCTCTATTTGGCTGCAAGCCAGTATATCTACTTTGAATAACTGTTTTAAGTGACTGAATTCTCACAACTATTCTTTTCAAATAATTTTTTCTACTATGGAATTATTTTTCTGAGTAGATTCTGATTTTATCTCTTGGCTATGTTTCAAGGATATACAAAAAACTAGCAGTTTGGACACATTTTGTCTACAGTCATTTATTCAAATGACAGTGTCATACTTCTAAAAAACTGTAAAGTCTTTGTAGTTATGGAGTTTTTAAAGAATTGTATAAATCTTGATGCTGAACAATAAAAGTTTTGAATGCTCTTAATCATTTTCTAAAAAAAAGTAAATGAGCCATATGGGAAAATAATCATAATTGCAACCATTAATTTCACATCTCACCATACAGGATATTAAGTATGCTGCATATATTATCTCACTTGATCATCCTCAAAATGCCTTCAGGTCTATTATATTATTACTATTTATCAATTAAAAAAATAAAATTCAAGCATTTACTATAACTTGCTTAGTATTACACAAGAAATGTGTAACAAAACAAAAAGTGAAGAGTAAATGTCTGACTCCAGAGTAACATTGTCTCCACCGTAAAGCCCAGGGGAGAATAGAGTTAAATGGAAATTGGTCCACTTTCCATGAATAAATAATTTTGAAATTCAGGGGAATGAAATATTTTTGGTTAGGATGCCCTTAGACACACTGTGAAACTTAAGTGTTATCATGTGTAAGGCTCCATTTTTGCCGTGATGTATTACAACAACATTATTGACTTAACTCATGATGCCAACATTGCTGGCAAACTCCTATGTTAAATGGAGGTCAGATAGCTGACGTGTGATCATTGAACAAAAATCAGTGTATTGGCAAGATTATGTTCCTTTATGATCTCTAGAAAATAATGTTTGTCTGTTTGTTTGTTTTCCCAGAGGCTGTCAACAATTCCTGTATCGTGATCCTATCCCTCTAATAATTTTTTCATTTCTCTCTCTCTCTCTCTCTTTTTTTTTTTTTTTTTTTTTTTTTTGGTACCAGGGATGAACTCGGGACCTTGTTCTTGTGAGTCAGGTGCTACACTATTAAACTAAATCCCGGGCCCCTCCATCCCTCTATCTTACAAGCCCGCATTGGTGGGTCTGTTTACTCCCCTTCATGTCACACCAATCTAATGTCCTTTTTTGCTAGCTCTTCAATATTTAAGAATGTTTGTCAATATTGTTGGTCGATTTGATAATCCAAGTCAATTTAACCATAGTATTGGTGGCTTATTATACTTGTTTCTGTCTGCAATCATAATTATCCTTTAGCAGTTAACACACTACATTCCTAGGTTTCAGAAATCAGAGCACTGATACCTTTGGATCACTAGTACTCTGCATATCTCACCACGTTTCATTTTACCCAGAGTGTCAGTGTATAGAAAAATTTGGTGCTGCAGAATTACTATAAAATCAATTACCTTCAAAACAATGGCCTCTAAGTATGAATTATAACCCCATTATTTTATAGAATGTAAAAGTGCAGAAGATACCATCACTGTGTAATAAAGATTCTGTCAGCCTAGAAATCATGTTTCTGGTTTCAAAAGCTTTCTTTTTCTTTTTCTTTGGCAACCTAGTGGACCAACAGACTGCTTCTGTGTGTGCATGAAGAAACTGGTGGGCAGCCCAGTGCTTTCTTCTAGTTAAGGTGAAGTAACAGATAATTTCCCAAGATTTGCATGTGTGCATGCGTGCGAGCGTGTGTCTGATAGAGAGACAGAGATGGGGGATGTGTGTGGATAGGGAAAGATGCAGAGGTAGAGTTACAGAAAGACCTAGAAATCTTCTCTCCTCATTCATATTTAGCAATTTTCTGCAATGGTTAGGGTGTTGACTAAAGGAGTTTTAGGGTACAGAGATAATGTTCTCACTATCTTTACTTCCCATAGACCTCTAGCAAATTTTCTTACAGTTCCTGAGCATTTTTCATCTTAACACAGAAACAAGAAAACAATGAAATTAAAGGCCAACTAAAATACACAATATTGACAGGGAAGGACTGAAAACAGCATTCGGAAAATAGTTCTATCGTTACCTTGTGTAGATACTGAAAAAAGGCTGATGTTGCATTGGGTAAGTAGGTAACAACATCTATTAATCAACATAATCTGAAATGTGCATTTGTTGAGTGTTGGAGTTAAAATTGAAGAAAACCCATAACCAATCTAGAAGTTTCCAATGTTACTTCCAAAAAGGTAAGTACAATAACATGATTTACTAATATCTAAAAATATATAAGGATTAATATATTGTCTGGCTATGCCTTCAGCATAGGCTTTACGATTTCAGTAAGTTGTTCTCTACTTCAAAATAAATTTTAAAATATGATTTAAGAAACTATTTTCATTTCTGTTTTCTCAGCTGTATTTTAAATAATTTATGACTTTAGTTGTATTTGTTTTGAGAGTAAAATCTGCTGCCCAATATAGCCTTTATGTCATCCTTTAACAGTTTATATCTTAATGTCACAGATAAACAAAAGCCTATAAATCCCACAGAAACTATGCCAGTTCAGCACTTCTTTATCTTTTTGTTTTTATGTGTGAATTTACAGTTCTCAGGAAACAAAGAATATTTTGAAATAATTCCTATACCTCCAAGTTCGGACAGTGGCACGAGCACAAATACTGGAAGAAACATAGGAGAGAGAAGAGGGCACAGGGGCACAAGAGTAAAGGAAGTAGGACCAGAGCAGAGTCAGAGGACAGAGCCACCCCATCAGGACAAAAGTGGCATCCAGAGGGAGAGGGAGGTGGCGACAGGAGTAACAGACACTGTAGTGAATGCTCTTTGCTGAAGTCACACAAGACACTTAGGTGGAAGTTAAGTACAGAACGGAACACTTAGGTACAGGACAGAATAAAAAGGATAATTAAAAGTCTCACTACAAAGCAGCTATTGGACAGATTATCTCATCTCTGTGTTTAACTTGGAATTTTTACCTCCTAGGGAAGGAAGGGTACAATCCAACAGTCAGCTCCCTGCCTACATAGCAGATAAAAGAGGAGGGCCCTGCTTCCTTTGATAGACAGTTTGAAACCCAGGGGAAAGTAGTTTTGCAGAGACAATTGTATGTACATTGCCAAGTGCAATGGTAGAAGGGGTGGAGGGAGGGTAGGGTATGTGGACAATATGAGAACCAGATCTGTCATCTAAAGGTACAAGTTCTGAATGATAAATGTAACTGCACTGTATATTTAAAAAGTACCAATAAACTCAATGCAGAGAACAAAAAGGTATTTTGTAAATCCTTTAAAAAAAAGTAGAAAATTCCATATTGTGAAATTCTACCTAGTCATTGATTCCAGTAAACAAATCAGCAATTAGGATTCATGACGTCAGTTTGAAACACAGGAAGCATACAGACATGTACTAAGACTGTGAAATTGATTCTGTTTTAATTAGACATATGTGTGTATATATATATGCACATATGTATATATATGTGTGTGTGTGTGTGTGTGTGTGTATGAAAAATCGACAGTGTGATATGCTCAAAGGTATTTTGAAGTAGAAGATGCCAGCCTACTACAAAGTAAATAAATTGAATAAAATAAAGACAACTAGTTACAAGCCAAAGTACCACAGAGTGGGCTTAAAATACACTAAAGATTTTTTAGTACCAAAGCTGGAAGAAAACAAATTAAAAACAGAGATGGTTGGGAATTTAGCTCAGTGGTGTCACCACTTGCCTCGCAAATAAAAGGTCCTGAGTTTGATAACCGGTACAAAACAACAAAACAAAACAAAACCCCAGAGATAATTAGAATCAAATAAGAAAGGCTGAAATTATCAGTCACACACACACACACACACACACACACACACACACACACACAGCCAGTGTGGCTCCCTGTGGCCAAGTGCTCCAAGAATGCTGGAATCTCTTGGCACTAAGGGCACTCCCCTTAGGGTATGGACCAGACAGGGGGACACGGCTGCACAGCTGTCCTCTACATGGCCACTACTGTGCCACTTTAGTAAAGGATGTGCCACTTCTGCCAACCCTACATTTTTCTCAGCCCTGGAGCCATGGCTGCTCTACAAGTGACCACACAGCAAACCTGAGTCTGAGGCTGCATGGGGTCAAGCTCATCCCATAAGTCAGAACCATTGCCTTAGTAAGTCAGTTCACACTCCAGGGCCTGGAGCTAAGCGTCCTCTGTGCAGTTCTACAAGTGGTTCTCACCCGTATCCTACATCCACTCTAACTCTGAACATTCCCAAGACCTCATCATTGACTTTCTGATTCTCCAGGAGCTTCTGTGGATTGCTTAGTGTTACCAGCATTTATCACTTTTTCTTTTCCTTTGATTTCCCCTTGTTCTAATTTCATATTTTTAAATCTTTCTCTCCTTTGTTTTAATGAATATTTACTTTACAATTATGGTTATTGTCTTTTATGTATATGTAAATCTATTTATAGTATTCTTGAGTATGACTCTTCAATACCTTTAAAATGAGGTCATAGGTTTTTACACTACATGTACTAAATGTTTTTTCAGTCTCCTGATATCAGCATTCCATCAGATTTAGTAAAATATAAAATCTTTCTTCCTTTATTTTCCTTTAACTTCCTTCATTTTCCTCTGCTTAATGAGTCAAATCAGTCTATGATTTAATTTTGCTAAAACTCTCAACTGTACTTTAAAAGAAGAGAAATATATTGCTTTGTGAAAATTATTGGTCTTTCCATTCTTAATTTTTCTTCTTGACAATGTTAGACTCTTTTTTTCATTTCTTTTTTAGTTGTATATTTTCCATCAGTCATACTTTAAATTTTGATCAGATGACAAGACTAATAATTCCTTTTTATCTAAAAATGTTTCATTTCTTCTTATTTCCAAGGAATATTTTCACTGGATATAGAATACTGGTTTAAAATTATTTTTCTTTATTTGCACTTTTAAAATGTTTCATTTCTTTCTGGATCCCATGATTTACAAGGAGAAAATTTCTGTCATTATAATTGTCTGAAATTTCCCCCCTATAAGTTATATATTTCTTCTTATTATTCTCAAAATGATTTTCTTTCAGTTATTTTTCAGAAATACAATTTAATGTGCTTTGCTACAGATTCTTAGGGTTTCTTTTGCTTGGGATCAACTCAGCCTTTTTAATGCTTTATTTTGTCTCTTTTGAAATATTCAGAAAATTTTTCAGCCCCTGTATCTATTCCTTCAATTAACTTTTATTTTAGCTCTACCTTCTTTCTAAGACACTGATAATTAGATTGCTAGATCATTTATATGTGATCTTTTGGGTCCTTAAAGCTCTGTTTATATAATTTTAAAAATATTTTCATCCTGTGATTAAGATTGAGTTATTTCTCTTGCTTTATCATTAGTTTTGCAAGCCTTTCTTCTGCTTAATTTTATTAAGTTTATTCTTTGAATTATTTTTAAATTGATTTTATTTTTCAGCTCTGTCATTCCTATACAGTCCTTTGGTTTTTGTTGTTGTTGTTATTGTTGTTGTTGTTGTTTTTTTTGCTGGTATCATCTTTCTTTTCCTTTTTTTCATAAAGAAGGGGATGTGGATTCAGTTTAAAGATTAAGCAACATGTATTGTAACTGTCTCAGTTTTCTTTGTACAGGATGGCTTGTTTTCTACAAGTTATCTGAGTATTTTAGCAGGAAGAAATTGAGAATGGAAATATACACAAATAGTAAGTGATGGAATGTGGAAAAAATCTTTTTTATTTTTACACTTTGTATATAATTACTTATTTAAATATTCGGTGATGTTTTCATAATCTTTTTCAAAATCTAATGTCTATAATGTCAGCCTTGATAGAAGAGCATTATCTTATTTTCATCCAATCTGAGATTTTTGTTGTTATGTTGATGATGGTGGTGGTTGCTATAGAAAGTATTTTTCATGGAAAGCTGAACTTTAGGAGCAGGATATGTCAAACTCAGCCTAGTATTTAAGACAGTTTTAACTTCCTTTCTCTGGTACCCCATAGAATGTCACTACTGTTGTGACAAGGATAGAAATTACAATTACCCATGGAGCCTCACTGGACACACAGGCAATTAGAGCTCCAAGACAGCTCCAACACAGTTCAGATTTCTAGATCCACGCTAACCTACATACATGCATATCATGGTGTGTGAGGGTGTATTTTGCCTCCTTGATATTTGTGCAAATCTTGACTATTCATCGGGCCTTCTCTAATACCGGGTGGACAAGGATGGAGAGAACTTACTGCGGTGTATGAGTGAAAGTTCAGCTTCTGATGATTTCTGCGGACACTGCAAAACAATAGTGGAGAAAAAGTCCCAGTCCCGCATTCAGTTTCTCGCTGTAGCGTGATAATTCACTGAATCCTGGTGGGAAGTCTAGGCCTCCTGTTCATTCTTTTTGGGGGGTACAAGTACAAGCAAAACCATAATTATTTTAGTTAGAATAGAGTAGCTCTTGTCTAAAACTGATTTACTCTCTTAACGTTGGTTCCTTCCTATTCCTCTCTATAGAAATAGTTACTATATGGTTGGAGATGGAAGTGGGGAAAAGCATTTGTTTATTTGTTTATTTTTATCTCCTCTTGTTGGAATTTCTAGTTTGCTGGCACACTCAGCCACAAATTTCGGATGTAGGAGAAATTACAGCAATCAAAGTAACCCTCACCATGTAGTCCATCAAATTTTCAGATTCTATCTTAATCTGTACTCTTCATAGTGCTTTTATGTTTTTTTATATATAATTTGATGGGTTTTCAGTTGTATTTATTTGAAGGGATAAGAAAATTATATCTATTTTGACTTTTGAGAGTAGAAGCATGAAAAAGTATCAGTTTTTTACTGCTACATGACCCATTTCAAAGATTCAGAAAAACTCAATGTTAGTTAAATGAGGTCATTAAAAGAGATTGAAATTTTATTATCAGTCAGATTTTTAAGACTGCCAAAAATCACACACATGTGCATTTCAACATGATAAAATGTTCAAATCACAGGAAATAAATATATGTAATTTAAAAATTTAATACATGTAATATATAATGAATAACAAAGCATTTATATTCATAAATGAAACTCTCAGAAAGCATGAGAAATAATAAACACATCATTGTAGCTAACTTAATCCATTACAGAAAAGATTAAAAAATTATGACTTCAGAAAATTTAAGTAGAATGATTAATAAAGAACTTACATGAATGATCTGAACATACACTTATTTCTTGGCATTCTCAAGATACTTTATTTTAGGGAAAAACACAATAAAATTTAAAGTTAAGCTACAAAAAGCTCATAAGTAAAGTAAAAGGAAGATAGGGAAGGGAGAATGAATGTCCACTTATGGACTAAATTAGTTATATATTTGATGCACATTTCTAGTTAATGCTTTTATTTGATAAATTAAGCAATAGAGATATAAACAGAACTGATGCTCAGGAGACAAATATTGGCATATCTTCAGAACTAGTGAGCATTCCTTCAGATGGGGAAGTGTTTTTGCTGTGCTGGTGGTTAAGAATATTGAATATTACCCCTGGGTATAAATGTATTTTTTAGAGTTATGAAGAACAGACTAGAATTGCTAAATAGAAACAAGGCCCAAAGAAGTCACCTCCATGGAATATTATTTATAATTTGACATATTTTATAATCAGTACTCTTCCATGGTGTTTTGATTTTTATAACCTTGTAGATGGATTGCTGTAATAACTTTAAAAAAATAATTGGTCTAATAACCAATTGACAAATCCATTTCCCAACTACACTCAGGGCACAGCCTTTTTCAAACTATTTTTAACATGTTTACTGTCTCTGTTATTACTTAGAATCTCAAATCTCTTCTCAAATATTTTCTCTCTTGAACATTTAACATTAAGTAACTATCATTACTAATTTACCATTAAGTGGTACTTATTTAAATATTGTTTTTTGTAATTCTTTTTTGAAATATGAAAATTGAGAAATTTTTTAAATAATTTACTTTTGTAAATACAGTGGTGCCTTTGTTCATGAACTTAATTAATTCCATATTTCTGGAGAAGGTAGCCACCCAGAGAGAAGTTCCTGAAGGGAAGCAAAATTTGGCAAAAGATTTCTCTTCTGGAACCAAATTTTCCTGAACAGAAGCGTTTCTGAAGCAATGTTTGTCTGAACATTAATAAGTAAAACTATTCTAATTCACATTCAAAGCTGAACTAGAAGAAGCACTAAAACCCTGAAACAGAAAAAACTCTGATTCTGGCTCTGAATCTCCATAAGAGTAAAGTCACTTTACTCTTACTTCAACATTCATTTGCATACTACTACTAATAATAATAATATGATATCTTATGACAACTCTAGGGAACTTGTAAAACATGAAGAGCTGGGTGTCCTTCTTATGCCAAAATGTGTGTTATTTATTTGGTACAGACAAGTTAAAACAATGCTGCACATTCCTAGAGCAGTATACTCACACACAAAATTAGGCACTTCAGAAAACTCTCATTCCTTACAACTACATTTTTTTTTCACTTTGCCAGGTTTGTTAGTAGCTCATATATTTAATATCAGCTAGTTGGGCTCTTGATAGCAGTCACATCACATTACAAGTTCTTCCAGACTTCGTTGGCACCTTCATCTCATTTTCTATCAAAAATATATGTATTTCCTTCATCGTGCGATCCATAATTATCTGAAAATCAGCAGCCTGCTGTTGATGCTATTCTGAGCACCTAATATTATTCTTTTCTACACACATGCCTGGACACTTCAGAGACTTCTGATGTAATTGCCAGTAACAATTTTCCACTGATACTCTTTTACACATTTATGGCTTAAGCCTTTATATTCTAAAAATTCTCCCTGAAAGAATCAGTCCTTATGCATATATTAAAATTACCTGGCCTTTTATTCTGTATAACAGAGAGAATGCAAATTATTTCAGGACTTTGAAACCAAATATTTTAGGAAGAGTAAGATGACATCACTCTTTAATAAAGTGGGCACGTGTGTGTGTCTGTTTGAGAAATATAGTGGCCAATTTAATAATTACGCATGCTTCTTCATTCCAGATGAATTCTAAGTCATAGAAAATTACAAATTGATCACATAGGAAAGTATATTAGGAAAGATTTTTCCAGTGCCATAAGATGTTTTTATCTTTATTAAATTTATTGGTAGACATTAGGTATACAATAGTTACATTCATCATTGGGATCTTGTACCTTTCCATAACTTATCGGGTTCTTACTTTTGCCCATTCTCGAGCCTTCCCTTCAGCCCCTCCACCCTTCCCTCTTTACAAAGACATTGTTTCCATTTCACATATTTTTTTCATTTACCTTTTTAACTTTTCCCTACCCCTCCCATTTCCTCTACACTTTTAGACTTTTCTTCCTATTATACAATATCAATTATGCCTTAAATCCTTATTTACACTTTTTTTTCACACCAGTGAAACTATTTGATATTTACATGCATGACTTATTAAATTCACTTAAGAGTATGGCCACAATGTTCATCCACTTAGCTATAAATCTCTCTAGTTTCTCATTTTTTGTGACTGAGTCATATTCCATTTTATTTTAAAAAACACATCTTTGCTGGGTGTGGTGGCCCATGCCTGTAATCCCAGCACTCCGGAGGCTGAGGCAATTAGATCACTGTGAGTTTGAGACCAGCCTGGACTACATAGTGAGTTCCAGGTCAGTGTCAACTACATAGTGAGACCCTGTCTCAAAAAACCAAAAAAACAAACCAAAAAAATTAAAAAACACACTTTCTTTATCCAGTTTTCAGTTGATGGGCACTTGGGCTGTTTCCAAGTTTTAGCTATTACAAACTGTGCCGCTATAAACATGAGTGAGTATATATCACTGTGGTGTGATTCTTTTAAATCCTTTGGGAAGATAGCCACCAGGGAAATAGCTGGGTGAAATGGGATTTCTAATCCTAATTCTTTGAGGTATCTCCATATTAATTTCCACAGTGGTTGCACGAGTCTACACTCCCACCAACAATGGAGAAGGAATCCTTTTTCCCAGAAACACTGCCAGCATTTGCTATTGGTTGATTTCTTAATAGCAGCCATTCTTACTGCAGTGAGATGGAATCTCATTGTTATTTTCATTTGCATCTCTCAAATGACCAGTGATGCTGAACATTTTTCATATGATTATTTGCTCCTTTTACTTCTTTGTCTGAAATATGTCTGTTCATTTCAGATGCCCATTTTTGAATTGTGCCTTTATATTTGTGGGGTCTAATTTCTTTCTGAGTTCTTTATATATTCTAGATAGTAGACTTTTGTCTGAAGAAAAGCTGGTAAAATTTTTTTTCCCACATTATAAGTGGTCTCAGCTCTGCTTGTGATTTCTCTGACAGTGCAGAACCTTTTTAAAAGATGAGATCCCAGTTGTTGATTCCTTGTGCTACTTTACAGGGAATTTAGGATTAGTTCATAAAGTCTTTTCCTTCTTCAAGAGCTCTGCCTTATCTTCCAGCAATTTTAGTGTCTCTGTTTTAATATTCAGGTCCTTAATCCACTTGGATTTTAGTTTAGAGCATGGTGCAAGATATGGCTTTAGTGCTAAAGGTGCAGGGAAGGTGTGATGGGTAGGGGAAGAACAAAAAGGGAAAAGAAAAAAATGTGAGAGAATGAAAAGATGAAAATAAAGTGTTTGTAGATGGGGAGGGGAGGAGGGGATGAGGGGAGGGCAGAGGTAAGGGGAAAAAATGAGAATCAAGACTTGCCATGTAGAGGTACATGATCCCAACAATGAATGTAACTGTACTGTATCCCTAAAATGTACCAATAAACTCAATAAAATTAATAAATAAAAAAATTAAATCTTTGACAAGTTGAAATCCAGTTTTTCCAATGCCATCTATAAAGAGGCGATCTTTCCTCCAGAGAAAGTGTTTAGCTCCTTTGTCAAAGATGAGGTAGCTGAGTATGTCAGATGTTTCTGTATCTTCTAATCTGTTCCAATGATACTTGGGTCTCTTTGCCAGTAACATGATGGTTTTTATCACAGTGGCTACAACTTCAACCTGGGAACTTTGACACCCCCTGCCATGTCTCTGTTGCCTTGAACTGTTTTGAATTTTTTATTGTTTTTTCTCTAGTTCTGTGAAATATACTGTTGGGATTTCAAGTGGGATTGCATTGAATCTGTATAGCAGTTTTGGCAGTATGGCCATTTTCACTATGTTGATTCTTCTTACTCCAAACAAGGGATGGCTTTCCATTTTCTTATATTCTCTTCAATCTCTTTTTTCAGAGTGCTGTTGTTTCCAGTGTAGAGGTCTTCGGTCTCCTTCTTTAAATTGATTCCTAAATATTTCATTTTTTGAATGCTATTGTTAAAGGGATTGTTTCCCTGATTTCACTAGTTGAATTTCAAAGTTGAATGAAGAACGTATAAAAATTCTAAACACCCTCACTACAATTACTGAAATTGAAAATGTAATTAAAAATTTACCAGGCCAGGGCTTTAGCTCAGTGGTTCCATCACCTGCCTCACAAGTGCAAGGTCCCAAGTTTGATCCCCAGTACAAAAAACAAACAAACAAACAAACAAAGAAAAAAAACAAAGAAAGAAATAAACAAGAAAAAAAGAAAAGCTCAGGTCCTAATGGTTTCACTCATAAATTCTGCAAAACATTTAGAGAAGAACTATAGCCACTACTCTTTACATTTTCAATGAAATTAAAAGTGAAGCAATACTTCCAAGTTCATGTCTGGAAGCAAGTGTTACTTTGATTCCAAACCAGGTCAAGACCCAATCAAACAGGAGAACTACAGGCCAATCTCCATAATGAACATAGATGCAAAAATCCTCAATAAGATACTGGCAAACAGAATCAGAGGGTCATCAAGAAGATCATACAACCTAAGCAAGCTGGATTCATCCCAGGGATGCAAGGATGCTTCAACATACACAAATCAATAAATGTAATAAACTATGTTAACAGAATCACTGACAAAAAAGCTTTATCCTCTCCATAGATGCAGAAAAGCGTTTGACAGAATTCAATAGCCATTCATGATAAAAACCCTTCAGAAAATTGGAATAGATGGCCTTTATCTCAACTGATAAAGGCTATCTATGAAAAGTTAACAACCATAAGCTATTTTGACTTATGTCAATCAAGTTTTTTACCTCTTAAAAATACCTTACAAATTGGAGAAATGAAAAATAGATTACTTTCACAAATGAAAATTATAAATAGTCATTTAATGAACATTTACCGTATGAAATATCATTTTTCTGCCTTTATAGTGTAAAGTATCAACTGGACTTCATATTTTACTCTCACAGGTGGATGATTATTCTTACTCATAATTTCTTTTAGTAAATTGAATATAGATTAAAACTTTTCATTTCAGTTCTTTATTTTCACAATTTCTTCAGGTTTCCATTTAGGTTTCAATATTCTAAATCATATCAATGCATTTAAATATTTGAATTTAGTTTCTTTAGAAAGATTTTTAAATTTTGTAGTTAATAATCAGATATATTATTGAATATTCTTATCAAACAGAGAGGATCGTGTGGATCACTGTGTGCATGTTTGTGTGTACACATAAGGTGATCTTTTGTCCTTTCTTTTGTACTTTTTATAATATCTGTTTTATGGAAAATGGTAGTCAAAATTAATTGTTTTAAAAATTAGTTATATTGTTTTTCCTGGAGTATTTATAAAGATACACATTTTGTACATAAAAGGACCCAGAAATATAATTTATTGAGTCTATTAAAAATACACAAGACTGAAAATTTTCTTGATAATACTTCAATAATTTTTACCAGGAAAAATGGGTTTATTTGAGATGCATATCTCTCACACTTTGACAAAGGAAATGGTGCTCACATTACATATGAGCATATTCTATTAAAAAAAAAGCTGGTGAATGCATTGTATCATGAGTCCAACTTTAATTTCATGATGAATCCCCAAGTTAAAAGCCCAACTTAAAAATTTCAACCAAAGGCATTTAGCCCAGTGGTTCCACTGTCTGCCTTACAAGCACAAGGTCCCAAGTTTGATCCCCAGTAGAAAATAAATATAAATAAATTTAAACAAACAAACAAACAAGTTTTAACCAAGAGCCATTCCATGTAGCCAACAAGCTTGTTTTTCAGAAATATTGTTCTATTTCAAATTGAATAATGTAAATATATATAAGGGTACACGATAAATCTGTTTTCTTTGAATTCATACAAGAAATAACATTCTAAAACCCTAAAGTAGTATTGCAATGTGATAAAATTATTCCCATTAAATCATATACCCTAAGGGTCATATAATACTCTCAATTCCAGAAGGTAATACCATTTCTCAGATCCCAATAACTTGTAAACATGTAATGTTAGTGACAAATTCATACTCTTATTTGCAAGTAATACAAAATTGTTATGATCAGAGGAAAACATGAAAATAATAATACAAATTACATTATACATACATATGTCCATCTATGTCAATGTATATATGATATATATGTATGTACAGGTACATGTAATGCATACATATGTATACACATATGTATACTTCATTTTGATTTACATATGTTTTAACATCCTTTCTTGTGATGTTTTATTTCATTTATTGATAACTACTAATTTGGAATTTTTTTGTATCTTCTATTCTTTTTTTTTCTCTCATTGAGTTTATTGGTTCATTTTAGGTGGACAGTACAGTTACATTCATCACTGGGATGTTGTGCCTTTTACATGACAGGCCTTAGTTCTCATTTTTTCCTCTTCTCCCTGTGCTCCCTTCACCCCCTCCTACCCTCCTCACTTACAAACACTTGATTTCCATTTTTCTCATTTTCTCATATTTTTTTCTTTTCCCTTATTACCTTTACCCTACCCTTCCCACTTTCTCAACACCTTTATCTCTTTTCTAATTTGGTTTTAATATCTGGGAGTGATTATCTTTTTCTTTATAATTAAAAATGTCATTTTAAAGAAGATGCATTTAGCTATGCATTTGGACCTGGGTTTAAAATATATATATCAAGACAATCAGTTCTTTTGTTGCTTATTTTTCGGTTTGTGTGTGTGTGTGTGTGTGTGTGTGTGTGTGTGTGTGTGTGGTACGAGGGATTGAACTAGGGTCCTTGCACTTGCGAGGCAGTCAGTGTAACCTCAGAGCTAAATATCCGGCCCCAAGATAACCAGTTATTTATAATACTTTGAGGATTTACTTTAGTTCCATGAAATCCTGAACATAGCAATGTGTAGCTATAATGTTCTTCCTCTTTTACTCCAGTAAGTTTATCTTAATGTATAGAAACAAAGGAGAATCAGGATTTACACATATAAAAATATGCTATAACTATTATTTCTATTCCACTAAGATCAAATTTTATCATGTTCATAAATCCTGAGTTTGACTCTGTCTATGTGTGTGATTATTCACATAAAAATTGAAGTTGTCCAATTATGTGGATACGTTCCACATACCCTCAATCCATGCAAATCTTGTATGAAGAGATACAAAGAAAATATTCTACAGAAGGAAGTACAAAATGGTTTCATGCAAAACTATTTTTAAATGTATGATTACGTTTTGAATATCTGAGAATTATTATTCTATGTGATTATTAAAATGAGTTTCTTTATTATTGAAGAAAGCATGTAATACACCCATTCTATGGTGTTATTAAATAAACACAATAACTGCTATAATCCCCATTTTGACTGTTGTTTCATTGTAAAACAAAAAAGTTAAATCCCTAAATCACCAAGTTTCCCAGCAACAGATATAAAAATATATTTGTACTGCAATTTAAATGGACTAGTAAAAAAGAACATTCAACCATTTGAAACTGAAATATTCATGAGCTTCTCAGAGAACAATGAAACTAAATATCTTTAGATGTCCTAGAGGAACAAGAGTCACGGCAACACAAGAATAATGAGACACCATTCTATTTGAAACTTTTTCTTTTTCCTCCTTTTTTTCCCATTAGATGATAATATACAATTTAATCTTGCTACATTATGAATAGGAAGTGACAAGCTCACTAGACTATGCTAAAAATTCTCTTAAAGCTTTTGACATGGTTTAATTCCACTTTTTTGGCATATTGGGACTTTGCTCTGCCTTAAAGAATTTAATAAGGTAGTAAGAAATATGGACAAAATATTCCTTATTTAGGTAAACACCGTGGAATACACCATGCCATGTGTGTGTGTGTGTGTGTGTGTGTGTGTGTGTGTGCGCGTATGTGTGTGTGATTGGATGTATATAGATATATAGATATATATATATATGCTGTAAATTCTAAGACAATATTTTAATAAGACACTCAGATTGTGACTATTATGACACATAATTTTACAAACAGCCTTCTGCAAATAATAATTATTCTTTGAGTTATTCCTATGTGATTCTATGTCCATAATATTTAATTTTAAGTTAGCTATGTAGTTTTAAAGACTACTCATTTTAAGGAACAGACCAAAAATTCAAAGTTTTAAAACAGCATTTGATTATATGGGAGCTTTAATCAGATTATAATTCTTAGTCAAACACGATGATTTTAAATTGCAAATTGGCCTACTTGAAAGCTTGTGTGTTTTATATGCTCAGTGACATTTTAAATGAATATGCAGGTAAAACTGAAGTGATTTTATTATTAATATTTACAATTCTTTGCTCTACACACCGTCATCCTTTGAAATCCTCCTTTGTTCTTGTGATCTCTCTTTAGGTGATTTGGCTACCGTCTCCAAGTTCTTCAGATGAGAAACATATGTTTACCCCTATTCATGCTGTCTTCACCATCATTGGTAAACTAGTCTTAGTCACAATTCACGCAGACTTCCACTGCACATTGAGCTCTCCGTTACTGCTCTTATCCTCCTGTGATCTACAATCTGAACCCTTGGGGCATAACAAGAACCACTTCTCTCTCTGTCTCTGTCTCTGTCTCTACCATCTCTGTCCATGCTTTTCTGTCTCTGTCTGTGCCTCTCTCTCTCTCTCTCTCTCTCTCTCTCTCTCTCTCTTTCTATCTCACCTTCTGTTCAATTAAAATAGCTTGAAATGTGGCAACACAGACTTTTCCCCAATGTAGTCTTCTATTGTTATATTTCTCATGAATGTATGCACTGAAAATTGCCTTGGAAAATGGATACAATTTACAAGAGGAGAGGGAAGATTTATTTTCTATCTAAGATTTTAAAAGTGCATCAATGGCAAACATTAGACAAGTTTGTTTTTTACAAAGACAAGATTTCCTGAACTTGGAGTTCCTTAGAGGAGACACAAACTCGCTGCATCTGCATCACCCCCAGGGGACATGGAAGGCAAGACAACCCCAGGTAAACACGAAGCCAGTCCTTCCTTGTGTGCTGGTAGTAATTGTCTTTCATCTTAGAGACACAGAAGTTTCATATATTCTGTCAATCTCCATGAAGCTGTAGCAGGCTAATATTTAATTCAAAAAACAAGCCAAACATGTTAAAAATATCATGCCCTTTATAATTACTGACCATTACATATAGACTGCAATTCCAACTCTCGAATCACCATTTCGTATTCTAAATTTTCCATTTATTTTTTTCCTCTTCCTATTCCTACTAGCGCCCTCATTTTTTTTTCAGTTTCTTAAACCTGTTAAATATTTTCTGGTATCACTTAAATTCATCTTGATATGCCTTTGGTGCCAAAAATCTCCTCATTTGAAGTGTCACCTGAATATTTTTCTTGTTTGCTGAACCCTTAAATCTTTAATATATGTGAATCATCTGCTGCCACACAGATGAGAATACTTGTAAATATTTTACATGTATTTTTTGCCTTCAGAATGATTTTTTCTATTTTGACTATGTATTTACACAAATAAGCATATTTTAGTATCAATCTGCTCTACATTTTATTTTTTCTATCTGCCTATCTATGGTGCCTTTGCTTCTTTTCTTTCTCCAAGTCTTTGTAGTGGAGAAAGTAAACAAAACAAAACCCATTTTTGTTGCTGCAATTTGGTGTTTAGTTCAAACCATGTTTTATATCTCCTAGTGTAAATGGATGGAGGGGAAGTATTGAGTCACAAATGTAAAACACAAATGTCAGAGATGACGTGTGCTGGATATTTAATGATATAACATGTACATTTTCTCATTCGTTTGTTCTTAAAGTTTGCTACACTGACAAAGTATAAGCTCTTTGAGGGAGTATATCATGTCTATTCTGTTTTTTAACTCTGCTTAGTGCCGTGCATGACATCAAAGACAAAGAAGGCATTTATTATGTTTATCTTGAATTAATTATTTCAGAGACACCTAAATGGCTTCTCTATCATTAGTCCGATCTACTAGAAAGACTTCATATGGAATGATTTTTCTCAGTGAAAATATATCAGTAGTGGGGCACTGTTTTAAAAAAGCCTGTTTTTCATGATTTTAATAGTCATACTGCAACTTCATTCTCCAGATTCATTGAGGAGAACGCTTCTCCTATATTGGGTGCCCTACTGTAACACTCTAAATATAATTTCTCATTGTGTTGAGCTGATTGCATTTGTTCATTTAGTCATATGTTTTCTCTATCAGAATGCAAGCTTCAAAAAGACATTGGCTCATATGGTCCCCAATACTTCAGCCTGAGCACAAACAAGATGCAAAATAAACATTTGTTGAATGAATATTTAAGATAATTCAATAGTTCTATGGTATTGCCTTTTATAAGGTGACATTTGATTTCTCATGATGAAATTTTTCAGTGATTTGTTTCTTTATGTGTATTCATAAGCAATCTATATTTATTTTCTTTCTGAAGTCATATTAAAGCAAAATAATCACTTCTTTACTGCTTCCCCCTAAATTTTCATCCCTTATACATAAATAGCAACTTCTACTAGGAGTAGCCAATGGAAAATCTAAAACACCTCTGTATTTTATACTATAACAGCAAATATTTATTGTTATTTAGTACATATAAGAATAAACACAATATATAGCACTTTTATATACATTTCTAGTGAAATAAAAACATATTTTTTTCATTGAGTTTAATGGTACGTTTTAGGTATACAGTATAGTTACATTCACTGGAATCTTGTACCTTTACATGATGTATCTTGATTCTTATTTTTCCCCTTACCTCTGCCCTCCCTTTACACCCTCCACCCTTT
Organism: Fukomys damarensis; assembly: GCF_012274545.1. NCBI lineage: Eukaryota > Metazoa > Chordata > Mammalia > Rodentia > Bathyergidae > Fukomys > Fukomys damarensis. Next base: position 4,785,070 of record NW_022900950.1, on the reverse strand, counting down.
CCTATTTACAAATACTTTGTTTCCATTTTTTCTTTACTTTTTTCCTTTATTTTTTCTTTCCCCTTCTTTCTTTTCCTGACCCTTCGAACTTCTCCTGCTCCTTTAGCCCTTTTCTTCCTATTTCACATTATCATTTATACAATTATAGAATTTGATCCTTATTTACAATTTTAGTTTTTCACAAAAGAGAAACTATTCAGTATTTACAAATGTCTCTTATTTATTTCACTTAAGAATATGGCTTCAATATGCCTCTATTTTCCTATAAATGACTCTAGTTTCTCATTCTTTATGGCTGAGTAGTACCCCATTTTATACAAAAACCACATCTTCTTTATTCAGTCTCCAACTGGTGGGCAATTGGGCTGTTTCCAAATTTTAGCTATTATAAACTATGCTGCTATAAACATGGGTGTGTATTTACCACTGTGCTATGATTGTTTTAATTCTTTTGGAAAGCTATCCAGCAGAGGGATAGCTGAGTTAAGTGGGACCGCTAATCCTAGAGAAACAGATATTTTATACCCAGATAAGTTTAAAAATGCTAATAACTTTATTTTAAATAAACTGTAAATGTTAAATTATAATTACATATCTAATTATATAACTAAAAATATTGTCTAAAATTCCAGAATTTCTTTCATATCTTGTGAATTAATAAATATATAACAAGAAGAATCATCTTTTCCATGTGTTATGAAAAATGCAGAAAATATATTCTGATAATTGTGCATTGCTTCAAAGAATTTAACATTGCGTATTGTATATAATGTAACATAATTTCATGTTTTTTTTATAACAAAATAATCAATTATATACTTCCTTTATGCCTAATTGGAATTTGTGTGAAGGCATTGTCAGCATATATAGTCCTGGCTATGCTGTGCTGATCAGTTTATGCAAGGAGGATTAATCTTTGACAATCCAATAATAATATCATAGTTTACCACAGCAATATATTGGATTTCATTGCCTAACTATTCAGAAAAGAAAAAAATAAATGTTTACCATTATAGCTTAGAATACAATAAATCTTGGATATATTTGGTAGTCCTATACTGCATATTCAATTCAATGCTTAAAAATTATCACTGGATTATCTGTTTATATATACAAGGAAAAATTCAATTGAAATTGAATGTCTCAATGTTATACTGCTGGAGCAGCTGTGTTGTTGAAAGTGAGCAAACTATCTGTGTTTCTAACACACGAACAATACTTCTCTAACCCTGGAGCATACTCATGGCATATAGTATGATATCTGTGAATAAGAACTCTTAACATCATCACAGCAAAATATATAAACATGTCACAAACAATTAAAAGTAATCTTTAAAATCATCATGGCAGTAAATCTTCCAATTTGATATGTTCTAAGCATTTAAAAAATGATTGGGAAAATAATTTCTATATTTGTTTTTGGGATAGATACAGGGAAGACTCCCTCATGAACTCTGTTTGTTTTAATAAGATTTTGTGGGATTTTAAAGTTCGTAATTTCTAGAATTTTAAAGGCAGTACTTTGTAAAATTTTCAAGGCTTATTAACTTATTAAAGTTAATCTGTCCAATAGATATTATTTTTCCTCAATAAAATTATTGCTTCACCTGCTTTCAGAACTTGAATTAAGTTGGAAAGTTTACTCTTTGATAATCAGCACTATATGTAGAGAAAACACTGAGAAGGTGTACACCCTGTAATAAAATATATAAACCTAACTTTCATTAGAAATACTCAGTAACTAGGGGATCTCTTTTTCTAAATGGCATCTATACTATCACTATATTATAAAATATTCTGTCAGTGAATTGAATTTCTAATCTTCCAGAAGGTGTTTGATGTGGGAATCACTTGAAGTGGTTGATAATAAATTTAAGAAACTGTGTGACAGAATAAATACTACTTTTTTTCGACTTCAAAACTCAGTTGTATTGTTTCTCAAGATAGTACATAACATTTTTTATCAACCTTACCTTGGAACACCTGTTAAAAACTCAGAATCCTGGGTTTCACATCCAAATCAACTGAGTAAGAAATTTAGTGGGAAATAAAACACAGAAATATTCATTTCAAATCAGTTTCACACAAGATTTTAAAGAAGGAGTTGGCAGGTGACTGGAGAACATATATCAGGAAGTGTAACAATCAAGTATATACCCCACATTAAATTTAATCAGCTGACCAAATAAACAAACATTACAAAGTTTTGAGTCCAAATTTCCTAATCTTTATTATTCCAAAAACCATATTGTGTTACCTTCCATTTTAACCATAACCGATGGCAAAAATGTCACCATAGTACACATTTTCCAATTTATACAGTCATAGTCTGTAAGACTTTTTCTAACAAATACAATGTCTGGGGTAAAATGGAAAGATCACTGTGCAGGATATAAGGCCAAGGAAAAGATCCATGTGAAAGTTTTCATATCTACTTATTTCAATGGCTGAGTGATTTACTTGTGCAATCAAATTCTGTGACCTTAAAGATCTGTAATCTCAATAAATAAACTGAAAAAAACTCAAATTTTAGCATATTCTATATTGACCTAAAATATACTAGAACCATACCTTTGTATATAATACGATGAAATACTATTCTATCTATACTACAGTATAATATAGATGACTCTTTATATACACGTATACTAGTAAAAATTACTATTACAGTTTAAACAATAACTTATTTACATTATACCATCTACGCTATATTCAAGGATCACTTATGAATTATCATGAATAGTTTAAAAATACAAATGGTAAGTGTTATCATTTCTTCTTTTGTAGATTAACTTCATTATATGATATATAAAAATATAAAGATGATTATAGCTCAATATGGATAAATAGAAGCACTTACCAAGAAGATGAACATTACTCACAATTTTGAAAGTATGAGAATGCTTCTTCATGGAATTGAATTTCCAGAGTACATATGTTTATCTATGTGTAAGTACATGTTTATGTATGTTTATGCTTGCATGTTTAAGGCTTATCTACCACCTCTGTATTTATCTATCATCTTAAGATTAACATATAGTCTTTAGATGCTGTCTCATACTGGACCTCATAAAATATTTGCTTGTGGAGCATACCCCAAACTGAAGACTTTATACCCTGACCAGACCTGGGCAAGAGCAGAAAAAAAGCTTAGCTATAAAGAAATCTACATCATATTGAAAGAGAGAAATATTTTTTAAACAAGTCACGACATATTTCATCTCAAAAGCAGAGTAAAGAATAGACAAACAGCAGAAGCTTCAAATTTTGTCACACATTATAATTATGAAAGTAACCTTGGTCAAAGAGTTCCAGTGTTTGACCATGGAAGTGGCTAGGTGATTGTTTTCTGGCATGTATGTAATGATTCACCTGTGATTACAGTGTCCTCAACAATGTAAAAAGTCTGTGTAGCTCAAACATCAGTGTCTTTAATCATGCTGCTACAATTATTCTGAACCAATAATATTTTAAACTTATTTAACTTTGCCATAAACAGAAGATACAAACAATTTCTTGTATATGTTATTGTCCGCATCTAACTGAAATTTGGTAACAAATTCCCATAGTCTTGCTAGATTATCAAAAACAGAAATTTATTTGTTATCATTGTAGAGTCTAGGAACCCCATGATGATGATATTGTTAGATTCAGAGTCTGGTATGGGTCTACTTTCTGATTTTTGAAAGATGTGTTCTAGTTGTTTCCTTATCTGTTGGGAAGAACAAATCCTTCTCAGGGTCTTCTTTTATAATTGCACCAAATCCATAAATGAGGGCTCTTTTTATGATTTAAGCACTTTCTAAAGACCCCACATCCTAAAACCATCACATTGTAACTAAGTTTAAGCATGTGAATTTTGGTGAGTTAAGTGTTCATTATATATGTTAGGCATCATGATCCTATATGCTCATGATAAGTATGAAGAAACGTGATTTTTCCCATTGAATTTAGAATGTAAATAAATAAAATTCTGGATGTTAATATTTTAAGTAATAATATATCTGTATCTTGAAATCCGCAAATCTAATAATGGTGATCAGTGCTAAATTATGATGAACTGAAAAAAAATAGTATAACCTAGCAAACTGTCAAAATTAAAGTGAAGTTACAACAAGGGATGGCATCTTCTTGCAAATAATGTCTAAACTAAGGTCTGGACTAATTCTGAAGCTGAGATTACCAGACTTTCACCAGACTTTTGCTCCTTACTTGCAGATAAGAAACTAATGAGTTGAGGGCTTTATGGTCATAGATGATTCAGATTGTGAGCAAGTTACAGTTTTCTGATTCATTTTGCTTGCATTAAACTTTTCTTTTGTCACTAATACTGGTACTCAAAGGAGGTGAGCAAGGTGGACCCACAGGCACATGTTCATGGGAACTAACCACAGCCATTTCCCTGTGACAGCTTTGTGGAAGCCACAAAACTCTAGGTCATGGTAAATTTTCTTTTCAGTGTCAGGGGAACTAGATGCCATCCTTTACTTCTTTTACTTTACTCATTTATTCAAAATCCGACATTTTCCTCTAGTTTAATCATTTATTTTACTACATATATACCTTCCCCATCTCTTGTTCCCTGCGGTGAAATCAAAGGATATATTGTTTTATACCTGATTGTTCTTTACTCACTGTCATGTAGCACTTTGAATTATAATTTCATTTACATGAAGAAAGGGTTTCCTTTCCATGGTAATGAGAGAAATGCTGGCTATTATAATCTCATTTACATTATAAAATGCATTTAAGCATACTCAAGTGAAGCTGTCCATGGCACTCTCTAATAACACAACAAAGCAGGTATTACAACCCGAAGTGTTGTTCTTCTATTATTCTTACTGGGTGAGAGAGTGAGATGAGAATCAGGAACTAAGCAGAACCGTCTCCTCTTTTCTGACAGATACATATCTGACACAGATGGCCCCTAATTACGTTGCTTTGACTGGCACATTTTCAACACTGCAAAGGTGCAAAAGCACCATGCATTCAATAGAGACAATACTTTAAATTTGAGTTTTGATATTTCCCCAGGCTAGCAAAATACTGGATAATACTAAAGTTGCCAGGCAGTAAACAGTGAGCTAAAAATTAAAGTATGATTTCTATTGAGTAATGATGCTTTGGCAATGTCGTAATATTGTAAGTCAAACAATCTTCATGTGACCAGCTCAACACCCTGATTTCAGACTTCTGTCCTCTCAAACTGGGGAAAAAAAGCATTTCTGTTTATTTTTACAGAATTTTTTCAGTGCTAGACATTAAACCCAGGACCTTCTCCATGCTAAGTAAGCTCTCTACCACTGAACTATACCACTAGCCCTTTTTTTATTATTTTTAGCCACCCAGCTGGTAATTTCTTATAGAAAATGTAAGTACCTAATATATACACTCATGAAAACATTTTAAGTAAAATGTTAATAGCATAATTCATCACTGAACAAAGAAAGAATTCATCATAAGTAGTGATTTTTATTTTAATGCAAATATGTTATTGTTTTCACAATTTTAAAGAAAGCAAAAAATAAGAGACAGATACATATATATAGATATAGATATAGATATGTATATAGATATATAGATATTAGATATATAGATATATAAAATCTTCTATAGTTACCTGTGTTTGGAACACTTTATAATCATAAAAATAACTTTTTGAGATAGGTCCATACCAATTTTATTCTATTTTTTTCAGCTTTAATTGACTTTATTGGTACACTTTAGGGATACAGTACAGTCACATTCATTGTTGGGATCTTGTACCTCTACATGACAAGTCTTGGTTCTCATTTTTTTCCCCTTGTCCCTGGTTTTTTAAAAGAAGCTAAATTCTTGATTTTATGTGTTGTACATAGAAAGAAAGACTGAAAGTCTTTATACTAAATCCCAAATTTTAGTATATTAGTATATAATGGGGCCAGGGATTTAGCTCAGTGGTTCCACCTCCTGGCTTGCAAGTATGAGATTCAAGTTCAATCCCCGGTAATGAACAATAATAATAATAATAATAATAATAATAATAATAATAATAACAGCAACAAAAAGGGTATAATGTAAAAGTTATGTTCAATTTATTTATTACAACCATTAGTAGATAAAGCAAATGGACTAAACTTAAAGTTGAGTAATTATTAATAAACAACAGAGAGTTAATTCTTGACCACAAAAAATGAGAAAAATGTTTTCTTGGAAAACATATATCAACAAACTAAAATGTTTACATACTTAGGCCCAATTATATGGCACTGTGATGGGCACAACAATGAACACTTATAATCCCACCACACTGAGGCTGAAGCAAGTGTGAGCCCAGCCTGGGCCACTCAGAGAGTTAGTGAGGCTCTGTCTCAAAAAAGATTAAAAAGAAGGTTAAGTGTGTAATATAGATCACTTCAGAAGCCTTGGGTTCAATCCCCAGTTCCAACAAAGAAATAAAAACACAATTATAAAATTACACTAGAATGTATTCAAGAAGCACTAAGAGGTCATGTAGGACATTATACAAAAACTCCGATATCGCTGGCACAATAATCCATCTGAAGCTTAATACTGTACCTTGTCCATTAGTAACCAGAAACATGGATTGAAATGTTGAGTACCATCACTAATATTAATGAATATTTCTATTAAATTTGCTGTGAACTATATACCTAATGATAGTGGTAACCCAAAAGAGCAAATGCTGTCTACAGAAACAGTGGCCCGATCAGTGCAAAGAAGACTTAGGCTTCAGTGAAAATATTTATTCACTGTGGAGCAACACTGACCAAAATGTTCTCCACAGATTGTATTGAGAAGCTCCAGGGCCTGAGTTCAAATGAAATACTGTCACTGATTGGAGAATCTCTGGCCAGTTACTTACACTAGATGGAATTTGCCTTCCTCACATTTAAAATAGGTATCCACATGCTATCTATTATATATTACTAATGTCAGAATTAAATGAGTCAATACAGGAAAAGAAATGGGGACATTGATTAGTATATAATAGGTTGTCAATGCATGTTAATTGTGTTATTTTTAAGAGGTAGTAGCACTTGTAATAGTTGTAATGGATTGTGCCTATTGTTTATATTACTTAAAGTTTCATTATATCTAAAAATCTGTTATTTGCACTAAGAAAAGTCCCACTAGGAAATTGATACCCTAAAGCTGTGTGGCTGTTTCTGATAAGCAGGTAGGGTAGTTCTGAGGATCTGAGGAAACTTATGAATCATTTCTACTATATTTGAAATATAATAGACCTGTCAAACTGGGCTGGAAAAGTTTAAAATTCTTTTTCAAAATCTTTACTTTGCTTTAAGCAATAAACTAACTGGAAGCAGACAAATTCTTCACAAATCTATTCAAGCTTAGCAGTGCATTTGAGTGTACCAGGGAAAGAGGAAGAGGAAGAGATAAGGGAAGGACATGACAAACACACCAAATAAATCAACAAAGAGAAACAGATGTTTCCAAGATTAACTTCTCTGTAAGGTTTTAGCATGAGGTTATAAATTATATGTTTATTTCCTTTTTGTATGTATGAAAGAGCTTTTATATTTCCATAAAAAAGTTTCATGACTTACTTGTCCAAACATCATCATGTGCTCAAAATATTATTCATTTTTTTTCAAATCTTTACAAAATGGTAAACTGGTTTATAGAAATATTAAAAGAGACTAGTATACATGAAATAGTGAGGAAATCAGAGGAATCATGAGCAAAGATTTTGTCTACCAACCAGGCCTTGACAGTCTTGTTCACTAACCTCTTTAAATATCTTTAACTTGCTTGCATAAAAACTTAACTTCTTGGAAAGTTCATTATGAAAATATAATGATGGAGAATTCCCTATTTCTCCCCAAATTTGACATAAGTTGAATATTATAATTTTCATAAAAATTTAGGTTGCTCAGTAAACACAAATTATAAACACTGACAAATAATGTGCAGAAAATCATAAATGTGTTGCAGGTATTAGAGAAATGATATATTCATAGAAAAAAACTTTCCACAGGGAAAAATCCAGCTCCACATGTATTCTCTACTTAGCCTCATCAAAATTTAAGAAAAAATTATTGCTATTTTATAAAAAACATTTCAGAACTTCGAATAGAAAACATCTTTCAACTTTTTTTTCTGTGAAGGCAACATTATTTTAATTTCAAAACTAGGAAAGACAAAGAGAAAACTACTAAGACACCGATGTACTCATGAACCCACAGACATAAATAAATAAAACTGGCATAAATGTCTATATATCTGTGTTTAGATGTCTCTGTACATCAATCTATCTACCTATCTCCTCTTCCCTGTTAATAAATGCTGACTTAAAACTTAGAATTAACCTGCACATTTTGTCAAATGCCTTCTTCTGAAGGGTAATAAGTCTATTCCTTTTCAGAAATTTCATTTGATAAATTCATTTTTCTTCATATAAGTGAGCCCTAAATATCATTCACTTTATTTAGCATTAATTAGATCACATCTTTTGTTATCAAATTTGTGTCAGGTAGCATAACATACTTTTTCACTTCTAAAAATGACAAGGAAATGAAAAATTGGTGATTTTCAGATGTAGGTGGCTTTTTTGGAATACAGTGATACTCCATACTAGCAGATGGTACCAGTAGTAAATGATGAAATTAAATCTCCACATTCTTTTGGAAATATATCAAAATATTTCAATGTTTAAATTTAAAATTAATGA
>NW_022900950.1:4738992-4776107 GCF_012274545.1 Fukomys damarensis | reverse complement strand
ATATTAGATTTGGTCAGATGAAAAATTTAATACAGGTAGCATGAATTTGATATAACTATTACTTCTGAGAATTAGAAAAGAAAATGCTAAGAAAAACATTCTTTGGCACATCAGTGATCTAACTAAACATATGTAAAAATAAAAGCTACCATGACAAAATATCAATGGTATTTTTACTTTCCAAACTTTGAATGTTTGGACTGTCCTATTAAGGACTTATTTAGAATAGCTTTTTCTCAGTAATAAATATAATAATGAGCAAAACTTTCTACCTTGAAAAAGGCTTAACAGCACCTTGGCAGCACTGTAAACTTGTGACATATGGTTCATTTACATGAAAAGCATCTTGGCAGAGCGTTTTTAAATATCTAAGCCTGAAAGATGAACAGAAGACAAACAACTTGGTCCAGGAAGTGATTAATACCATTGTAAACAACCATGATTGATTGCCCCGAACACGTTATCCTATCAGATTTCTCCTGGATAAAACTCAGTGCAAAGGAAACTTTTTTTCTTTATTTATTTTCTTGAATACTTTAACGATTTATTTTGCTTGGATAGAATGATTAGTACACTATAATTAGCATGTATCCTTTCATTGGCTATCATGAAAATAAAGTTAATGCACACTTTCAGAATGTAAATAGCTGTAATTTAATCACCTTTTCTCTCTTCATTCAGCAACTAGTAGGGATGTATTATTATGTAAAAATATACAAGATACTTAAAAATTCAAGAATAATATACAATATAAATATTATTAAGTTTATATATTCTAATAAAGAAGTTATCTCAACCATAATAAGAAATCACTAACTGTGATTTACAAGTATATCCCTGATTTTTATACCATATAGTAATATAATTTTCATTACACTGTAAACCTCAAAAGCCCATAGCATTGAGTATATCAGTTCTTTCAATTATATTTACAAAGTTGCAGTTGTTTCAATTTTATATTCCCAAAACGGTTTACAGAACTATTTTGCAATATTACTGCTAACAATATTTACTTCTTGATTTTCACAAATCATTTTCCAAAATTCTACATTGTCTTTAATATCGAATCAGTGCATCTGTATTTATCTATGTCAAGTGATTTTAATTTAAATATGTTTATTGATTCATTTTAGCTATACATAATGATCACATTCATCATAGAGAATTTGTACCTTTATGTGATATAACTTGGTTCTTATTTTTTTCCTGCATTCCTCGGCTCTCCCTTCAACCCCTCCCGCTCCTATTTACAAAAGCATTGTTTCCATTTTTTCCTTTTCTCATTTTTTTCTTCCCTTTCTTCCTTTTCCTAGCCCCCTACCTAGTTCCCCTTCCTATTTGAACATTTTTCTATTCAATAATATCTATTATAAAATATGATCCTCATTTACACTTTCAGTTTCTCACACCAGAGAAACATTTTGGTATTCATACACGTGTCCAATTTATCTCACTTAAGAGTTTGGTCTCAAGGTGCCACTGATTAGACACTAAGTTTTAAATATGCAAGAATGAACCTATCCTTCCTTCTTTACAATATTATGTGTATATGTGTTCTGTTAATATAAAAGACTATATTTAAATTCTCTAATATGATATACTAAAAAATGAAAGCATAAATATTAAATCAGCTTTGTGTCTCCAGTGCTCTAAGGTGCTAGGAGTAAAAATAGGCATGTGATAAAGTAATGCAAGGAGGCTAGCATAGCCATGGATAAAAGACACCCAAAAATTGAAACTTATCAGAGATCCATTTATTTTTCTCTTATATAACATTCTAGAAGTAATCAATAATATAAAAACTGTATTTTCTTCCATATGTAGTTGATTTCTCTAATTTTTTGGTGGTTCTTCCAGTTGTTATTATTTCTAATTTTAGAGGTTCGAGAGAATAACAAATGCAATGAGAGTAATATGTAGATTTTTAGCTTTGATTCATGTTCAGAAAAAAAATCTATTTCAACAATTTTATAGAGGTACTAAATGCTAAAATACGTGGACTAAATTTTAAATTAAAGATATACAAACATTGAAAGATATATTAAAAGAAATAAGATAATACATACAATTATATTACTTTTCTCTTTCTATAATGATCAATATAAAAATGTTGACAGAAAGCAGCACACCTAGATGTTAAGGGGCTAAAATATCTAAGAAAATGATCACTAACTATGTAACTATGAGACTCTCACTCATTGTGTTTTTTTTCCAAGGAAGCATTCTTCCAATTCATTGCAAGAGAAAGGAGAGTTTGAGCAGAAAGTGACAATCTCATTAACTGCTAAAGAGAGAAGTTCATATTTGTGGTACTCAAAGCAACTGGGACTTGAGTGAAAATATTCTGAAAAGGGGAAATTCATAAAAAGAGCCAACGATCCACTTGAAATATTCTTTTAGGATTTCTAGCAAGTACAAAGCTGTTCATAAATGGGGGAAAAGTCAAAGAAATCCAGCAGAGAGCAGATACCATGATGCTGAAGAGCTGAGCAAATATTTTGGTTGCTGCATTGTGCAGACGAGGCAGAGGATGGTAAAATGGCATTTGCTAAAGCAGAGTCTTTCGCGATTAACCTAGATTTTATCTTAAAAACCCACTGCGGCGGAACTGCCCTACTCTTGGAAGTAAGACAAAAGTTAAAATATACCAGCCCCCCTAACGTAATGCAAATCTAGATGGTGTCAGACAAATGCGCATTTAATCCTTCTCTTTACCAGGAAGAAAAATCAATTCTTTCTGAAGAATGATATTATTCAGGTATTAAGTAAATTTCATACTTAACATGAAGCATACACCCAAAATTTATGCGGCGTGTCAAAACACATGCCCAGATTAAACAAATAAACAAAGAAGATATACGTAAAACAGAAATACTATCACAGACTTACATATTATTATAATCATAATAGACCATATTTTTTTCAGACAAACATTTTAAAGTGGTCATAATAATATACCCAAGAGGAGGGGATCATTAAGAATTTTAGGAAAAATTATTAGTCAATGAGAATAAGAAATCAAAAAATTACTGAAATATATGTAGGCACACATATATTTGTAATGAAAAATAAAACTTTAGAAGATTAGAAGCACATTAGACACAGTAACAAAGATGGCTAGTAAACTGAAAGTTAGAGAATAGGATAATATCTAGTCTACAGCATGAAGGAAAAATAATTATAAAAGTAAAAAAAAAACCCTAAAAGAAAGAGCACGCATACAAAGTCCTAACAACGTGTATTTAGACTCACAGAACAGAAGGACAGATAATGAGAGAGAAGGAATTTGAAGACTTATCATCTAAAAATGTATTTGAAAAAGACAGAAGACATGAAACCAGCCATTCGAGATTCCACATGAATCCTTCGAATCGAGTAGCCTCTTAGTTTAGGCAGTGTAGGAAAGTAGCCAGACAGCTTAAGTACTGCAGAAGCAATATTTGAATACATCTCGCAAGGGAAATGTGATAGCTGAAGTGAACAATTAAACCACAAATCACAATGATGAGTGGGAATATGTATATGTTAAGGAATATATGCATGCATATGCTATTTCTACGCTGGGTGTCTTGCCAAAAGAATTGAAAGAATCATACCACAGCAATGTATGCGCACCCATGTTTATAGCGGCACAGTTTGTAATAGTTGAAACTTGGAAACAGCCTAATTGTTCATCAACTGGAAACTGGATAAAGATGTGGGTTTTTTTATATATAAAATGGAATACTACTCAGCCAAAAAGATTGAGAAACTGGAGACATTTATGGCCAAGTGGAAGCACATTGAGGCCATACTCTTAAGTGAAATTAATACAACACACAGGTGTAAATATTGAATAGTTTCTCTGGTCTAAAGAACTAAAAGTGTATAAAAGGATCAAAATGAATTAAAAATAAAATTATTTAATTCTTTGAAGATATTACCAATTTTTAAATCAGTCATTAAAGGAACACAAAAGTCAGTATTTTCTATTTGTCCTTATCAGTACATATTATCATAGTCATGGGAGAAAAGACTAAATGATTTCTAAAACTAACAGAATGTAAACTATTAACTTACATATATAAGGTTTTGTGATACAATCTATATCTTAAAAAATATCTGTATACTAACAATTTTATGGGGCTAGTGTCCATTGTTTCATTAAATTCAGATGTATTTATAATCCTCAAATGTTTAGAAAATTCCCTTCTAGAATTCCATGTGTGTAATAATTTACATTGCCTTTAAAACAGTGTTAGTGCTACCCATTTTTTCTTAATAGAAACACTACTACAGTAAGGTAGAATACATAGAAGGATGGTTGTGAAGTATCATACAAGATGCTATACAAACTCAGATACATAATTATGAGAAAATAGACTTTAAAAAAAAGGTATTGTACTCTCCTCTTCAGTGGATCATTGGATGTGATAACATGGCATCCTCTGTCCTGTTAATTGGGTGTGTTGTTCTTGATGGCACACTGATGTTTGTAGAAAAAGGGTGTGTAATAAATATACCTACCTTCAACATGAAGCTTTTTGCTTAGGAAGATACATGATTTTGGTGTCTTTTGTAATGAAAATGTTTGATTTTACTTTGCATGTGCATGTATGGTGTTCAGAATTATGAAATAAACATTTTTTTCTTGTGCTTCTTGTTTCTTCGCTAAATTTATGTAACACCTTTATTAGTACCAAAAGACTACGCAGAGCGAGGGCCTTGCCTCTGCTGATTCCTTGTGGAAAAATTATCCTTTAAATTGCTTCTTGAAGGGCTCACTGCATAGGGAGGTAAGTTCGTGAATGAATGATTAGTGTGAAGCAGGGACTTCGTGGAGAACACGCTGTATTACCAAGCAGATTGAAAAATGGGTGGTGAATTATTGTTATGGGAATTATCCTCCACTGAATTTATCTTGGTGTTAAAGAGTAATAATAAAAATTTTGAATAGGTAGAATAATTACATTTAAATGTTGTAATTAATAAATTAATTTTAGAAAATGATTCATACAAGGAATGAATTATAATGACTGAAATTTCAAATCTTAATGCTCTTCCTCAACGTTTTAACAAATTGCACTTAAATTGCTATCTAATCATTTTTCCTCTTACCTTTTGTGTCTTGCTTGGATTCTTATAGTTATACAATTTCAATAGGAAATAAATAATCAACATCTAGCACTTCCAAGGATTTCTGAAACAAATTTGTTTAGAAACAACTGCATTTGTTGACAAGGACAATTGAAACTTATTCTATGTCCCCAGATACATATCAGTGCAAGCCCACACAAGCACCATACTGTGTACAACACATGTAAAACGGTATCCATAGATAGATTCTATTACATATTTCTAAGGCCTGTAAAAACTGCATGAAAACTAGGGTGACTTTAAAACTCAACACTGATCTGAATGCTTTTTACCTAAAATTCCATGATCATGTTGGACACAATCCATAAACTAGCAATGAGCTGCACTTGCCCAGAATTTTATCTAAGAATATTTTTAAAATGGCTGAATAACTTGCTTCAATCATTCATTTGTTGAAGTTTCTTAAAATTGAACCCAGGTCTGTAAGAATTTTAAACAAACAACTTCTGGAAAAACCGTATGATGTGATAAGCACTGCTGTAAGTGAAGGAAAGTTAACGTATCTATTCTGCTTCCTTCATTAGGTTCTGAGAACCCTCACTGGGTTTCCATGTATCAATCACAAAAGCATAAAATTTTCATTATATTGAGATAAAATAAATAATATACAAACATATCTCAGGCATATAAAAGTGTTTACTATTATAATAAGACATTTCTGCATTTAACATGCCATAACACAAGGACTAGCTCAAGTAATGTACAACTACATAACAGCATCTGATCACTATTTAAATGAAATTTTAATTCATCAAATGCGGTTCCATTATTTATATTAATAGATATTGGACTCATATAGCCAAAAAGGAACTTGAATTATCATAGTTTTCCTTTATAATGGTTTTTATCCTTCAGGGGTTTCCCCCCCCTAGAAATTTCAACACTGCACTGTATATTAATGCTATCTTGAGATCTAACAAATTTATGTATTAAAAATAATTAATTCTGAGATAAAAGTGCATTCAGTACTAGCTTAGTCTTCATTGAAAAGTATATTCAGAGGAAAAAGTATCTTCTTATGATTGTTATGGCTTGTGTCTCGATGTCCTCCAAGAGCCTTATGGGTCTTTACAATGATGTTTTAAATAGACATAATTTTTTACAAAGCTTACGGTAAGGAATACCAGATTTTTTAAAACTTGAAAATATATAATTAATATATCTTCCTGGATGTTTGACAAACTGAAATGCTTGCTAGTCATTTATATAGACTGAGGGAATAGTCCCATATTTGGGATTTAAAGTGTGAAAATTGTTGGGACAGGCTTGGATCATCACAGTTTGTTTTGTGATGATAGGACAAACTTCCCAAATTCTGAGTTAGGGAAGTAGATACATTTTATTTTAGATATGCAAAAAGTTGGTTACTAAATTTGGTCAAGATTATCCTGCCTTTCTGTTGCTAAAATATTAAGATACTTCCTAGTAAATTATGGATTATTAACTGTCATGCATGTTACTATATTTTAAATGCACCAAATTTGCTAACATTTATAAAAATATTTTTATTTAAGGTATATTTACAGGTCAAACTATGATAAATTGTAGTTTGCAATACTTTAAAATAAAAATAATTAAATTATCATCATTTACCCAAACCCCTCATATTTACTTACATTCTCTCCTAAGAATGACTATGCAATACATATCCTGGGAATATAAGGAAGATGACCAAAGTAAAACTAATCTGTATTTGAGAAGATTATAGCTAATATTTACCTAATTAATTGTTTATTTCATTATTTAATACCACCTTACTTAAATCATATACATCTGCAACAAAAGGTTACAGACCTAATATTGTCATCATAAATAATTTTTAAATTGGATTAAACAGCTGAATTCAAGAGCATGAAGTATTTTGCTTTTTATTTACTGAAAATATTCCAGGACAAACAGCTTTCCTTTATATTATATTTTATGTTAAGTGATTTACTATAATTCTAGATTGATACTAGAGCAAATGCTGCTAGTTGTGACTCAACTTCATATCATATCTCTCCATGGTTAATTTCAACAGTATGTCCATTTCTTTCAGAACACATAAGGGTGGTTATAATCAAAACAAATTTGTCAAATGTCATTAATCATGCTAAACTCTGTCACAATCAAAAGTTTATATATAGGTTTTGGTAATCAAAGATGTTTCATAACTTAACATTTCCAATATTTCATATTTCCTGAAATATCAAACATATTTATTTTAACACGTTTTGCCCCAAGATTTCAAACTAGGCACAATATATTTTATTTATTAGCCCATAACAGTTGCATATCAGGCTTTTAAAGATACATAGACAGATTTTGCCAAATCACATTAAAGAAAATAATTGATTATATACCTGATATCTGGCAATGGACAAGATTGCATGATTCTTCTAACAGCTTCTTCATTCTGATTTCTGCAGTTTTCCATTGGGTCAAATGGAACTGGGTTATGTGAGATGGATTTGGGTGTTAGGATGTGGCTCGTTGGCCTTACACCCAGTCATACAGTTTGAATGTGTTCAATCCTCTGAGGTAAAGATTCAGAAGTGGTTTGTCATTCATCTGCATTCATTCAACTGCATTCTGTTCACCAGGCCAGGCCAGATTCATGGATAGGGAAAAACTCATTGCCTCTTAATAGGAGGACCTGCAAATTCATAATGCAAAAATGACAGAGAGTATAGTAGAAAAGATGAACTTTATTACATTTTACTTTAAATGCCATTTTTAAAAAGGAAATAAACCTGAGAAGAACTAAATATAAAATTATTTTATTTTAAAATTAAATTTGGATTGTGACTTTTGTTGTTAAGGTCCTGCTTACTATTTTGCCTGAGACTTATGACTGACTCATTTTCATTAGTTTCCACAATGGTTATATCCCACAAAAAATAATGACTCTTCAAATAAAATAAAGCACATACTTATCTCTTTTTAACTTGCCTTTCTTGACTATGTCTCATGAAAAAAACCCTACAATAAATATGCATTTGCCAGAGAAGACATAGGTGTTTATTTGCCATGGGCCAATAAAAGTCAAGCCTCCACTCCGATTTCTAACCTTGGCTTAACACCAATTCCAGATAGTTGTTCAAAGTGTAAATTTTCTCAGGCTCTTACAAATGTGGTTCTTTTATTCCTCAAATACCTCAGTAAGTTATGAATTTCCTGTCTTTTTTTATTTATCAAGAAAATGAACTTTCTCAATTAGCAATCCAAGTCAATCAGGGGTACTCTGGGAGAATTGGTTTACCAAAACTTTTCAGTCCAACACAGAGACACTCTCCACTATTGTATCAGAATAAGATGACTACTCCTGAAATAAAGAAGAAATGAAAAAAAAAAAAAACACACACACACACACACATCTTCTTTATCCAGTCACCAGTTGATGGACATTTGGGTTGTTTCTAAATATTAGCTATTACAAATGCTGCTGCTATAAACGTGGGTGCACATATATCATTGTAGTATGAAGCAAAGTCTATCTAAATAGGGAAAGGTGAAGGGGGTGAAAGAATAGCAGGGGTATGGGGATAAAACAAGAACCAAGACATATCATGTAAAGGTACAAGATCACAATGATGAATGTAACTTTATTGCTTGCTTTGAATGTACCAATAAACAATGGGGGGGAATGAATGTGTTTTTCTTACTGTGATGAAGAATAAAGTGAGTGGCAATGAAGTCTAGGTACCAGTTAGAAGCCAAAAAGCAAACATATAAAATGAAAAATGGTTGCTTATTTTACATCACTGCTAGCAGGAATACAAATTAATATTTAACAGTATTTAATTTTTATGAAAAAAAAACAAAATTTCACAACAAAATAATGGAAACAATGATTTAAACAATACATATTCTCTTGAAAGCATTTTCTCAAAGGACAAGATGTCTGATTGTTTCTTACAAAAAGAAACTAATCAATATTAGCAAAAAAGCTTTCTTTTCATTGAACTAAGAGAAGATGGTAATGTAATTTACATAAATTTGCATGTATATTAAAATACTTTTGAAACTATAGAATAGGAAATTGGGGAACCATCTGAACCTCTCCCAACTTACTGTTTAATTTATCTTCCAATTTGGTCCTCATTTGCATATATATACTATGAGTTTTGCATATAAAAGTAGTCATGTGATATTTAAGCTCCTATCTGACTTATTTTCCTTAATATTATGTTCTCAAGTTGCATCCATTTACCTACAAATTCCCTAAGTTTATCTTTCTTTATGGATCAGTAATACTCCATTGTGTGTAAACACCACATTTTTTTCAGCTTTAATTGAGTTTATTGGTACATTTTAGGGATAGAGTACAGTTATATTCATTGATGGGAGCTTGAACCTCTACATAACAGTTCTTGGTTCTCATTTTTTCCCCTTGTCCCAGCCCTCCCTTCACCCTTTCCTCCCCTCCCCATCTACAAACACTTTATTTCCATCATTTCATTAACTCACATTTTTTCCTTTTCCCTTATTTACCCTTCCCCTACCCATCCCAACTTCCCTACACCTTTAGCCCCTTTCTTCCCATTTCACAATGTCAGTAATGTCATTAGGATCTTATGCACTATTACAGTTTATTCATGCCAAAGAAACAATTTGGTACTTACATATGTGTAACATATTTATTTCACTTAGGAGTATATCCTCCATATGTATCCATTTACCTATGAATGAATCTATTTTCTCATTTTTATGGCTGAGTAATAGTCCATTTTGTAGAAAAACCACATCTTCTTTATCCAATTTCCAACTGATGGGCATATGGGCTGTTTCCAAGTTTTGGTTATTACAAACTGAGCCGCTAAAAACATGGGTGTGCATACATCACTGTGAAATGATTCTTTTAGTTCTTTTGCAAAGATACCCAGCAGAGGGATAGCTGGGTCAAATAGAACCTCCAGTCTAAGCTCTTTGAGGTATCTCCATATTGATTTCCATAGTGGTTGCACCAGTCTGCACTCCCACCAACAATGGAAAAGGGTTCCTTTATCCCCACATCCCCAACAACATTTGTTATTTGTTGATTTCTTGATAGCAGCCATTCTTTGTGGGGTGAGGGGAAATCTAAGTGTTGTTTTCATCTGCATCTCTGGAATGACCAGTGAGGTGGAACATTTTTTCATGTATTTACTTGCTGCTTTTACTTCTTTGTCTGAGAAATGTCTGTTCATTTCAGATGCCCATGTTTGAATTGGGTCTTTATATTTGGGGGGGGCTGGTTTTCTTGAGCTCTTTATATATTCTAGATGAGAGCCCTTTGAGGAGCAGCTGGTAAATTTTTTTTTCCAACAGTGTAGGTTGTCTTTTAGTTCTGTTAATGGTTTCTTTTGCAGTGCAGAAGCTTTTTAATAAGATGAGATCCCAGTCATTGATTCTTTCTGCTAGTTCCCATGCTACTGAAGATTTGTTCAAAAAGTCTTTTCCAATGCCAATATCTTCAAGAGTTCTGCCTAACTAATCTTCCAGCAAGTTTAGTGTTTCTGTTTTATTGTTTAGATCTTTAATCCACTTGGATTTTAATTTAGAGCATGGTGAAAGATAAGGGTCCAGTTTTAATCTTTGGTAGGTTGAGATCCAGTTTTTCCAACACCATTCATTAAAGAGGCTATGTTTCCTCCACTGAGCATGGTCAGCTCCTGTGGCAAAGATGACGTTGTTCAGTACATCTGGAGTTGTTTTTGTGTCTTCCAATCTGTTCCACTGATCCTCAGATCTGCTTCTTTGCCAGTACCAGGCTGTTTTTATCACAGTGGCTTTGTAGTATAGTTTCAAATTGGGAATTGTTATACCTGCTGCCATGTGTCTATTGCCTAGGATGGCCTTTGCTATTCTAGGTCTCTTATTGTTCCAAATGAATTTTTGGATTGTTTTTCCTAGTTCTGTGAAATATAATGTTGGAATTTCAATTGGCATTGTGTTGAATCTGTACAGCAGTTTTGGTAGGATGGCCATTTTCAATAAATTGATTCTTCCTACCCAGGAGCAGGAGATATCTTTCCATTTTCTTATATCCTCTTTTATCTCTTTTTTCAGATTGCTATAGTTTTCAGTGTAGAGGTCTTTTGCTTCTTTTGTTAGATTGATTCCTGGATACTTCATTTTTTTGGATGGTTTTGTGAAAGATTTGTTTCCCTAATTTCTCTCAGTGAGTATGTTATTTGTGGACAAGAAGGCTACTGATTTTTGGGTGTTCACCTTGAATCCAGCTACTCTACTGAATCTGCCAATTAAGTCTAGAAGTCTTTTGGTGGAGTTTTTTGAGTCTTCAATGTAGAGTATCATATATTTAGCAAATAATGACAGTTTCAATTCTTCCTTACCATCTTTATTGCCTTAATTTCTTTCTGTTGTCTAATTGCTGTGGCTAATGTTTCCAGAACTATATCAAAGAAGAGTGGTGATAGTGGGCATCCTTGTCTTGTTCCTAATTTTAAGGTTAAGGTGTTCAGTTTTTGGCCATTTAGTATGATATTGGCTGTTGATTTTTCATAGAGAGCCTTTATTATGTTGAGATACAGACCATCTATTCCAATTTTTTGCAGGGTTTTTATCATGAATGGGTGTTGAATTTTGTCAAATGCTTTTTCTAAGTCTATGAAGAGGATCACATGGTTTTTGTCCTTCACTTTGTTAATATAGTGTATTACATTTATTGACTTACATATGTTGAAACATCCTTGCATCCCTGGAATAAAACCGACTCGGTCAGGATGTATGATCTTCTTGATGATCCTCTGTATTCTCTTTACTAGTATCTTATAAAGGATTTTCACATCTATATTCATTAAGGAGATTGACCTGTAGTTCTCTTTTTTAGTTGCACCTTTCCCTGGTTTGGGAATAAAAGTGATACTTGCATCCAGGAATGAATTTAGAAGTATAGCTTCCCTTTCAATTTCATTGAAAAGTTTGAAGAGTTTATAAAGGCAGTAGTTCTTCTCTAAATGGCTTGTAAATTGCAGCAGTGAATCCATTGGGGCCTGGGCTTTTCTTTGTTGGTAAATTTTTAATTACATTTTCAATTTCACTGACTGTAATTGGGGTGTTTAAAACGTTTTCATCTTCTTCGTTCAAATTTGATAATTCATAAGTATCTAAAAATCTGTCCATTTCTTCTGTGTTTCCCATTTTATTGGAATACAGGTTCTCAAAGTAGGTATTAATGATCCTCTGGATTTCTGATGGGTCTGTTGTGACTTCACCTTTTTCATTCCTGATTGCATGGATCTGAGCCTTTCCTTTCCTTTTTTTGATAAGTTTAGCTAATGGTTTGTCAATTTTATTTATTCTTTCAAAAAACCAACTCTTTGTTTTATTTTTTTTCTATTGTTTTCTTAGCTTCCATTGCATTGATTTCTGCTCTAATCTTTATCATTTCCTCTCTTTTTTGAGCTTTGGGTTTTTCTTGCTCTTGTTTTTCTAGGAGTCTAAGATTCATCATTAGGTTGTTTATTTGAGCTCGCTCTGTTTTCCTAGTGTAGGCATTCAGTGCTATGAATTTTCCCTGTAGTACTGCTTTCATTGTGTCCCATAGATTCCTGCACCTTGTACTGGCATTTTCATTTATTTGTAAAAACTGTCTAATTTATTCTTTAATTTCCTCTGTGATCCATTGATTGTTCAGTAGAGTGTTGTTCAATTTTCATGTGCTTGTGAAGTTCCTTCTCAGCTACATCATCTTTGACATAGGAGCTGACCGGTAGCCTCTTTAATAAATGGTGTTGATAAAACTGGATTTCAACCTGCCAAAGATTAAAACTAGACCCTCATCTTTCACCATGCTCTAAATTAGAATCCAAGTGGATTAAAGATCTAAATAATAAAACAGAAACACTAAACATGCTGGAAGATAATTTAGGCAAAATTCTGGAAGATATTGGCATAGGAAAAGACTTTATGGACCAATCCTCAGTGGCACAGGAACTAGCAGAAAGTTTCAACAACTGGGATCTCATCTTATTAAATACCTTCTGCACTGCCAAAGAAACCATCAGCAGAACTAAGAGACAAACTACAATGTGGGAAAAAAAATTTTAACAGCTGCTCCTCAGACAAAGGACTATTATCTCAAATATTGATTTCTCATTATTGTTTTCATTCCTGCTTTAATTTTATTGGTATTATCAGTTTTTTTTCAAGTTTTTGAGTTATCTTTGGATCAGCTTTTGTATTTCATATGTACTTAGAAATATCTCCATTTATTCTGAGTTCTTCAATTTTTTGGCATACATATTTGTGAAGTAGTTGCTCAAAATTTTATGGATTTTGGTGGTGTCTTATCATTTTCTTTTACATTTCTAATTGCAATGAATTGTGGCTACTTTTTACTTTTTTTAGTACGTTCACTAAGGGTTTGTCTATTTTGTTTATTTTTTCCTAAGCACTAGCTCTTTGATTCATAGATTATTTCTATTGTTATTTTAGCCTGCATTTCATTAATTTCTGCTCTGAGTTTTATAATTTTCTTCCTTGTATAAGCTCTATTTTTGGATTTTTCTTGTTTTTGTAGGACCTTGAGATTTATTATTAAATGTACAATTACTTGGGCTCTTTTGGTTTTTCTGATATGGGCATTCACAACTATAAACTTCACTCATGTTTGCTTTCATGATGCTCATAAGTTCTGATACATTGTATGGATGTTGTCATTTATTTCTAGTAACTGTGTTTAATTCTCTCTTTATTTCCTCTCTGAGCCACTGACTATTCAAGATTATGTTGTTTAATTTCTTTCCATTTGAATTTTGTTCTGGTTCCTTTTTTACTGATTTCTATTTTCATTACACTTTGATTCGATCAGATGCATGGTAAAATTTATTTTTTTAATTTACCTGTACAAACTTTATTAGCCAGTATATGGTCTGTTTTGCAGAAAGTATCATGTAATGCTGAAAAGAATGTGCATTCTGTTGTTAGGTGGAAGAATCCATATATCTATTAAGTCTCATTTATTTTTTTTCTTTTTATTGAGTTTATTGATGCATTTTAGGTATACAGTACAGTTACATTAGTTATTGGGATCTTGTACCTTTACATGACAGTCTTGATTCTCATATTTTCCCCTTGTCCCTGCCCTCCCTGCACCCCCTCCTCCCCTCCCCATTTACAAACACTTCATTTCCATTTTTTCATTATCTAATTTTTTTTTCTTTTCCCTTATTCCCTTTCCCCTACCCTTCCCACTTTCCCTACACCTTTAGCCCCTTTCTTCCCATTTCACATTGTTTAGTGTCTCATTACGATCTTGTGTACTATTATAGTTTTTTCACACCAGAGAAACTATTCAGTATTTACACATGTGTGTCTTATTTATTTCACTTAGGAGTATATCCTCAAAATGTATCCATTTTCCTATAAGGTTTGGTTCAACTTGGATATTTCTTTGTTGAATTTGTGTATTTTATCTGCTTATTTTGTGTTACTGGGGTACTCAGGTCCCCACTATAATTGTATTGATGTTTATCTTTTATGGCTGTGGTTATTTAATGAAGTTGGGTGCACTTTGGTTTGGTACATATATGTTTATAATTCTTATCTCTTTGAATTATGTGGTTCCATGAAACAATATGTAATGTCCCCTTTGTCTGGATATAGAATAGCTACTCTTGCTTGTTCTCAGGTTCTTCTCTCCTAGAATATTGTTTTCAACCCTTTGATTTGAATGTATGAATTTCTTTTAGTGTTAAATATGTCTCTTGTTTAAAGCATAAAGCATACTGTTAGATTTTGTTTCTGATCCATTCTACTAATCTGTATCTTTTGATTGGTGAACTGAGTCAATTTACATTGAGAGTTATAATTGATAGGTGTTGACTTAGTACAGTCATTGTGTTATTTCTTTTTGCTGGCTTCATTTATTTCCTTTCTACTTATTTTCCAGCCTTACCTGATGCATTTATTTTATTGGCCACTTTGGCATTTTTAATTTCACTATTTCCTAGGATAGCCTTGAAAATTTTTTGGAGAGTTGGTTTGGTGCTTGTGAATTTTTTAAAGATAACTTTATCATGTTATTTTTCCATCAGTTTTGAAAGATACTTGTTCATGATATAACAGGCTGAGTTGGAACTTATTTTTCTTTTTTAGTTTGAAACACTTCAGTCCAAGTTTTCTTTGCCTCTAATCTGTTTTGATGATGTCAATTATTCCTTTATAAGTGATTCATTGCTTTTTTTCTATCAGCCTTTAAGATTCTCTTCTTATTTTGGATTTCTGATATTTTAATTATAGTGTAGATTTTTTATGATGGCTATTTAATGAACTGTATGCCTCACTTATCTGTATATTAAATTATTTTTCTGTGTCTGGAAATTTTTCTGCTATTACTTCTATAAACAAGTTTATATGACTTTTGTGGTCCCCTAGATTTTTACTAATATCAATTCCTTATGCATTAGACTTTTTTGAATGATATCAGTTTCTAGATCCATTTTTATTCTTTTGTTGTTTTTAAATGTATTTGTCATTGACCATAGCCCTGTCATCTTCATCGGACACTGTCTTCACATTTGTTGTTTCTGATATTAATACTTTTCAATAATATATTTAGTCTACTGGATTTCTATTTGTAACACTTTTTATGGATCCCCATTGCTTTATACGCTGGTCATTTGGGTTACGTCTCTTTCTTTAGTGCCACTAGATTCTTATTAGTGTCTTCTCTAAGCTCTTTGATCATTTGTGTCATTTCGGTAGTTATCTGATTATTTGCAGATTCTTTAAATTATCCAAGCACAATTGAACTGTTTTATCTCCATTGAGAACCTTTCAGACATTTCTGTTACATGGCTTATGATTTCCTTAATCTTGATCTCCTGTGAACTGGTTTTGAGCCTGCTGCTTGATTTTGGAAGCATTTTGTTTCCTTGCTATTTCATGTTTCTAAAGTTTTTGATTTGATTTTGTGCTGGTCTTTGCAGTTATTTGGCCAAGTGACCAGTTTTTCAAGAGTGGACCATACTATTGTTTATGAATCCCATGAATCCAAATATTAGTGTACAGAGAAAACCAACTGACAACAATAATTATGTCACCTCACCTATAGTAGTAAAGTCAGAGATAATCATGGTGTCAAGTATTAATTGGATATTGACAGATCCTAAGAACCACTCATGAAAAATTGTTCTTAACCAGATTAAAATTGTCTATGATTTTAGGGAAGACACTTAGATCACCCAGATATTTACCTGGAGTAATTTAGAACACTAATTTCTGCTCGATGTAGGCAGTAGTATAAGAGCTCATGCATATCACTAAACTAATTACCTCCTTCATGGTCACCACTTCTGAAAACTATGCTCACCAAACCCGGAATCCCAAAACAATGTGCAGGCTTTGTGAGGCTCTTAGCCTGAGCCCAAGCTTCCTAGGGGATTCCAGAAGATTCTTGTTACCTCTCAAATTCTCCAAGTCTGTCTCCAAAGAATGTATTTTACTCAGCCTCTCTGGTAGGATAATAATACACTCCTGAAATGAAACTCTCCTGTTGGCTATTTGATTCATTTTAGGTCAAGTCAGTCTTTTGGTTTTCACTTCTGCTAACGTTACTATGGAGATCCAGGAGCAACACTGGCTAGGGTTTGGTAGTTTTTATGCTACCCTCTTGCCTCCTGTGCAAATCACACAAGTTCTGGGCTAGCAGCATCACTGGGGTGGGGTGGGATGGGGGGTGCAAGGTCCTCTATTCTTTTCTTGTACTACCTCCAACTTGAGTTGCATGAAGCTAAGGGTCAGCAGTGTTTATAGAGGTGGGCTGTAGCTGTTGCTCTATGCTCCTGCCTCTCATGCTGGTCGTATATGACCTGTGGCTGGTAGTGTCATTTGACAATATTTTCTTTTGTTCTTATATTCATAAGGGTCCAGTAGCATCTTAGGAATCTTATGCAATTCAGATTCATACAGATGTATTAAATATGAATTAAGAATAAAAGTTTAGGGTGAGGAATTAGCTCAGTGGTTCTGCTGCCTTCCTCGCAAGCGCAAGGACCTGAGTTCAATCCCTTCTACAAAAAAAAAAGAAAAAAGAATAAAAATTTATTTTAGTATGTCATTTTATTACCTCTTTGGATGAAATGAGTAGTAGCATATTTAATTAGAATAACAGAGGAAATAATAAATATAAATATGGTGATGAATGCATTTTATCTTTTAGGATCTATTATTACACATTTTTTCACAACTTTAAAAGATTATTAGCAAAACTCATTAATGATTTCATTAGAAAAGACTGATATATTGAAGGCTATGTTGGTTATTGTGATTTCTGCTTCAATCATTTAAAAAGAATTATTTATGCCAATATACAGAAGTATAAAGTGTTGTGCTTTGTATGTTTAATTAAAAATAAATTATTTGTAAAGTTTAAGTTAATTTAACATGACATCTCGGCCAAATTGGTTAATAATATTTTCCCCAGTAACTTGGTAATTAGTAAATCTTGAGAAGTATAACCCATTAGGAGTAGACTGAGTAGTTTTTCTTGTTTAGACATAATAACTTGAAAATTATAGCTAATTAAGAGTAAGCCTATACATTTCTTATTTAGGCATAATAGAATCCAAATGGATGAAAATTTTCTTTTCATAGCGTTAAAATTAACCTCCAGTTGATACCTTATACATTTGTTCTATACTAACATGTTACAGTGCACCAAGGAGATCATCTAAGTCTCTATTTTGACATGTTTTATTCAAGCAGTGGTGAATATCACAAGTAAAGTATTTTGTGGAGGACTTAATTTATTATCTTCCTAATGTATGCCATAAAACAATTTGTTTTATGAATTATATTTGTTCACCAAGAGATTCAGACCTATGAATTAATTAAATTATGTTAATGTATTTCAGTGAAGGCAGAAGTGATCCTCTATATCAAAAGCTAAACAAGCACTTTTTCCCCTAAAACAAAATGAATTAATTTTGAAACAATAAATTTCAGAATAATTATAATTATACAAAAAAATCGATTCATTTTTTAAATAATACTTAATTCATATGTAATTTATTACTTATCTCTAAATATGTAATTTATCTTATATTCTAAATAATTCTTGAATATATCTGATAACTAAATAGCAATTACCATATTGCTAATACTTTCTGTTATAGAAAGAGGACAAAAAAACTTCCACATAATTCAAACAAAATGTTTTGCATCCATTTTCTGCATAGTTCAACTGAATAGAGAGTTACGTTTATTTTTGAGAAAGACAAAATTAAAAATATGATGTGCATAAAATTCTACTTGTTATATATTATATGTGAAGCTATAATAATACATGTCATTAGAAAATCTCTAGAAATGTACTATTTTTTAGCTATTAAACTATGACTCATTGTACTGCCTAAAGAATGTGTTATATTAAACTTACTGAGCTTTCTTTTTCTTGTTCTTTCACTTCATGAATAAGCTATAACAGTTCAAATCCTTACCAGCAACAATATGACATAATATGCAACACATTATTTAGGAATATGTTGAGTTTTATCTTACTGATTTTGATTAAAATTTGTGTATGCCATGCCCTATTGCTGTTTTGAGAGAGAAAAGAATTTTAGTTAACTTGACAGATTATATATATTATATATATATATCTTCTAAGTATATCTAAGAAGTGATTATTTGTTAGTTTATTGCATTAGAAGAAATCATTAGATCTGGGTATCATAGTGTGCACCTATAAACCTAATGTTCCAGGGGTTGAGGCAGGAAGATTATGAATTCAACACTAGCCTGAGCTGTACTAAAGTGCATAATGAGAATCTGTCTCAAGAAAATGAAAAAAAGAAAAAAATAGTTACCAGGATAAACACATTTGAGTTAAAGTTAATTCTGTTTTTAAACTATTTTAAGGAACCTCAGTATTGATTTATACAAAAGTAGAATTCCTTTGTCACTTCTCGTGTGATTTTTTTTAATGAGTTTATTGGTGCATTTTAGGTATACAGTACAGTTACATTCATCATTGGGATCTTGTACCTTTACATGACAGGTCTTGGTTCTCATTTTTTCCCCTTGTCCCTGACCTCCCTTCACCCCCTCCTCCCCTCCCCTTTTACAAACACTTTATTTCATGGTCAAATGAGATTTTGTTCATAAAATCTTCTCCTATACCAATGTCTTCAAGAGTTCTACCCAACCTCTTTTCCACGAAGAATGGTGTTTCTTTTTAATATTTACATAATTAATCCATTTTGATTTTTAATTTAGTACATGGTGAGAGACATAGGTCTAGTTTTAATCTTTGGCAAGTTGAAATTCAGCTTTTCCAGGACTATTTATTAAAGAGGTTATCTTTTCTCAAGTGAGAGTGTTTGCCTCCTTTGTTGAAGATGAGGTAGCTGAGTGTGTCTGGACTTGCTTCTGCATCTTCTAATCTGATCCACTGGTCCTCAAGACTGTTTGTCACTAACATGTTGTTTTTATCACAGTAGCTTTGCAGTATAGTTTCAATTTAGGGATTTCTATACCCCCTACCTTGTCTGTATTGCCTAGAATCGATTTTGATATTCTAGGTTTCTTCTTGTTCCTTATGAATTTTTAGATTGTTTTCTCAAGATCTGTGAAGTATGATGCTGGGATTTCAATTTGGATTGCAATGAATCTATACAGTAGTATTGGAAGTATGGCCATTTTCACTATGTTAGTTCTTACTACTCAGGAGCAAGGGATATCTTTTCATTTTCTGATATCCTCCTTAAACTCTTTTTTGTCAGAGAGCTGTAGTTTTCAAAGTAGAGGTCTTATTTCTTTTGTTAGGTGGATTCCTAGGTATTTCAATTTTTTGGATGATATTGTGAAAGTGATTGTTCTCCTACTTTTCTTTCAATGAGTCTGTTTTTGTATACAGGAAAGCTATTGATTTTTGTGTGTTGACTTTGTATCTAGCTACTTTGTAGAATCTGGTTATTAAGTCTAGTAGACTTGCTCCAGTCTGCTTGTGCCTATTTGGAGAACTGGGTAGTTGTGCCCTCCATGCCTGTCCACTACCAGCCCTAGAGTGAGGAAGGAAGGTGATTTAGGAAGGCTGCTCCAAGATCTGGACTCCCTCCAGACTGCTTGGGCCCATTCGGCAGACCAGGTAAGCCACACCCTCCCCTGCCTGCACCACCATCAGCTCCATCAAGGAAGGTAGATATACAGTAACCCCAGACCCCCTCCCCAGTCTCAGACCTCCTGATTGTGCAGTGGCATAGGTGATCATAAAGGGTATTTTTCTGAGCTTCCAAATTTGAACATTTTTAAAGAAAGGGTGGAAGAAAACTGTAGTAGAACTGTGTGGAGTTCAACCCTGAAGGCCAGGGAACTCAATCTGGGCCTTGTGGCCTCAGTGACCACTGAGTCATGGGGATCTACCATCGACTAGCTTAGCTCAGGGGACTTGGTTCTGCAAATGGGTGTGCATGTGATATATTATGACAGCAAAGATATAGTCTGAAAGAGGCCCTTCAAATTCATTTTTTTCTTTCATTTTCCTCTTTCCACTCTGCAAATTCTTTCTTTTTTCTGTCTCCTTTCTCCAACTCAGTCTCTTGCTACACCATATTATCCCTCATCTCCCTTTCTTTTCCTGCTCCTGCCCTATCTCATACTTCTTCTTTTTTCATTTTTTTCTTTATGTACTTTTCCTCAATCATTTTACCTCACTCCTGGGTCAATAGTTTCAAGGGAAAGTGAGCCCCTATCACTGTTAAGAGGATACAGTCTTGACCTTATGCTTGTACTCTGTCTACCCGTTTTGAATTTAATAGTTTCCTAAAGATTGTATGGTCATTCTACATCCGCTGGCTTCACTTGAAACCTTCTCCAATTCTTTAATTTATCTACTCCTCTCATCCTAACTCCATCTAAGCCCCCATCCTAAATGATAAAGATGTTATATTGAAAAGCATATTTACTGCAAAGATATTTTGGGCTGCTTCTTGATTTTAATTTAATTTACATGGTTCAAAGGTGATAGATTAAGGACTACCACAAGTGGTCAATTTGCAAGTTGTGCTTGATCCTATTATGTTGCTGATTGTATCAATTGGGCTAAAGAATTGTGATTGATTTAATGACTGGTTTTCTCTGATATTATGAAAATGAGAATGTCAATGAGTCACTAAAGACTCAAGAGCTAAAGCCCAACTATTTCAGGAAGATTTAAGTAATAACCCAGAAATTCAACCAAGGACAACCCAACAACAACAAAAAAAATGAGAAAACACTTAAGCAAGACACAAAGACAGACTTCCAGTTCACCAATGCCAAACAGTAGGGCAAATGAGGATGAAAAGTCTGATAGTGAACCAGCAGGACACCCTGAAACCATAGAACAGGAAGTAACAAAACAGATAAATCAAGCTCTGAAAAAAGGCAAATCAGAAATAATTTCTCAGATAACCATAGAGACAGTGAGCAAAATGGAAGTCATGATTCGAGACTCTAGAACAGAAACTAAGAAAAAAATAGATGAGCCCAGAATGATGATAGAAGCCATGAAGGCCCAACATAAGAAAAAAATGGAAACAATGAATGCCAACAAAGGAAATGGAATTCATAAAGCAGATTCAAACAGATATCCAAGAAATTAAAAACTCTATAGAAAGTGTATACAACAGAATAAAAGAATGCAAAGATAGAATCTCACATATAGAACATAGGATTGCAGTAAGTGACTGCATAAAGAGAGGTCTCTTAAAAACAGTAAGGGATCATGAGAAATCGATCCAGCAACTCCTAGATGATGAAAAGAAGAATAACATAAGACTGATAGGAATCCATGAAGTAGCAGGAGAAAATACAAATGACTTAAAAAAGCTGTTCACAGAATTAGTAATGACAGAAAACTTCCCAAACAGAAGGGAAGAATAAAGCATACAGATAAGTGAGGCATATAGGACTCCAACTAGCCATGATAAAAAAAAAAATCTACACCTAGACATATAATAATCAAGATCCCAGAAATCCAACAGAAGAACAAAATACTACAAGCAGTAAGAGAAAAGAAGCAAATCACATGTAAAGGAAAGCCGGTCAGAATCACAGCAGACTTTTCAACACAAACCCTCAGGTCAAGGAAAGCCTGGAGTGAAATATTTCAACTCCTAAAAGAAAAAAACCTCAAACCTACACTGATGTATCCTGCGAAACTCTCTTTCAAAATGGATGGGGAAATAAGATACTTCCATGACAAAGAACACCTGAGAAACTTCATGAACAAACCAGCACAACAAGGAATTCTAAACAATATCCTAGATAAAGAAAATGAAGATCACAACACAATGAGGCCCAGCAGACCAAATTAAATAGGAAAGGCAAGAAACTAAAAGGATAGGGGGAAAAATTTAAGAGGCAACAAAAGGACAATAACATGACAATAATAAGTCAGTACATATCAGTCATACCATAAAAGTCAATGGCCTCAATTGACCAATCAAGAGAAATAGACTGGCAGAATGGGTTAAGAAGCAAAATCCAACAATATGTTGTATACAAGATACACATCTAGTGAAAAAAGAAGCACATAGACTGAAAGTGAAAGGAAAGAAAACAATTCTCCACCTGACAAGAGCCCAGAAAAAAGCAAGGGTAGTAATCTTCTTTGCAGAAAAAGTAAATTTCAAATCAAAACTGATTCAGAGATACAAAGAAGGCCACTACATCCTTGTAAAGGGAACAATTCAAGAGGAAGAAATGACAATTATAAACTTATATGCACCAAATATTAATGCCCCCAACTATATAAAACAAATATTAAGTACCATGAAAAACCAAATAAGCACTAACATAATTGTAGTGGGGGATCTAAATACCCCACTATCACAAAGAGACAGATCATGTAGACCAAAAATCAGCAACACAATACTAGAAGTCAACCAAACTTTTGAAGGCATGGACTCAATAGACATCTATAGAGTATTCCACCCCAAAAAATCAGAATATACCTTCTTTTTGGCTTCACATGGGTCATTTTCCAAGGTAGAGCACATACTAGCTCACAGATCATGTCTGAATAAATACAAAAGAATCGAAGTTATCCCCTATATATTATTAGATGATAATGCAATCAAGATAGAGATCAATAGCATAAGAAAGTCTAGGAATTTCACAAACACATGGAAATTGAACAACATTCTTCTGAACAATCAGTAGGTCACAGAGAAAATTAAAGAAGAAATTAGACAGTTTTTACATATAAATGAAAATGCCAATACCACATACAAAAATCTATGGGACACAATGAAAGCCATTCTATGTGGAAAATTCATAGCACCGAATGCCC
This sequence comes from Fukomys damarensis, assembly GCF_012274545.1. Classification (NCBI taxonomy): domain Eukaryota; kingdom Metazoa; phylum Chordata; class Mammalia; order Rodentia; family Bathyergidae; genus Fukomys; species Fukomys damarensis. The sequence continues at coordinate 4,752,709 of NW_022900950.1, read as the reverse complement.
ACACTAGGAAAACAGAGTGAGCTCAAAAAAAACAAAACAAAACAAAACAAAAAAACTAATGATGAATCTTAGACTGCTAGAAAAACAAGAGCAAGAAAAACACAAAGTTCAAACAAGAGAGGACATGATAAAGATTAGAGCAGAAATCAATGCAATGGAAACTAAGAAAAAGATACAAAAAATCAATGGATCAAAGAGTTGGCTTTTTGAAAGAATGAATAAAATTGATAAAACCTTAGCTAAATTTACCAAATAAAGGAAAGAAAAGACTCACATCCATGCAATCAGGAATGAAAAATGTGAAGTAATAACAGATCCAACAGAAATCTAGAGGATCATTAATAATTACTTTGAGAACCTCTACTCTAGTAAAATGGAAAACACAGGAGAAATGCACACATTTTTAGATAATTATGAATTACCAAAGTTGAACGAAGAAGATAAAAACATTTTAAACACCCCAATTACAGTCAGTGAAATGGAAAATGTAATTAAAATTTTACCAGCAAAGAAATGCCCAGGCTCCGATGGATTCACTGCTGAATTTTATGAGACATTTAGAGAAGAATTACTGCCATTACTCTTCAAACTTTTCAATGAAATACAAAGGGAAGCAATACTTCCAAATTCATTCCTGGAAGGAAGTATCACTTTGATTCCATAACCAGGGAAAGATGCAACTAAAAAAGAGAACTACAGGCCAATCTCCTTAATGAATATAGATGCAAAAATCCTTTATAAGATACTAGCAAAAAGAATACAGAGGATCATAAAGAAGATCATACATCCTGACCAAGTTGGATTTATTCCAGGGATGCAAGGATAGTACAACATACTTAAGTCAATAAATGTAATACACTGTATTAACAAATTCAAGGACAAAAACCATATGATTCTCTCAATAGATGCAGAAAAAGCATTTGACAAAATTCAACATCCATTCATGATAAATACTCTGCAAAAAATTGAATAGATGGTCTATATCTCAACTTAATAAAAGCTATCTATGAAAAACCAACATCATATTAAATGGCCAGCATCATATTAAATGGCCAAAAACTGAAAACTTTCATGTTAACATCAGGAACAAGACAAGGATGCCCACTATCACCACTCCTCTTTGACACAGTTCTGGAAACATTAGCCATAGCAATTAGACAAGAGAAGGAAATTAAAAGAATAAAGAAAGGAAAGGAAGAAGTGAAACTGTCATTATTTGCTAATGATATGATACTCTACATTGAAGACCTCAAAAAACGTCTAGATTTAATAGAACAGATTCAGTAGAGTAGCTGGATACAAGGTGAACATCCCAAAATCAGTAGCCTTCTTGTACACAAATGACAGACTCGCTGAAGGAGAAATTAGGGAAACAATTCTTTTCACAATAGCACCCAAACAACTGAAGTATCTAGGAATCAATCAAACAAAAGAAGCAAAAAACCTTATACTGAAAACTATAGCACTCTGAAAAAATAGATCAAAGAAGATATAAGAAAATAAAAAGATATCCTCTGCTCCTGGGTAGGAATAATCAATTTATTGAAAATGGCAATCCTACCAAAACTGCTATACAGATTCAACACAATGCCAATTGAAATTCCAACATTATATTTCACAGAACTAGAAAAAACAATCCAAAAATTCATTTGGAACAATAAGAGACCTAGAATAGCAAAGGCCATCCTAGGCAACAGATACATGGTAACGGGTATAACAATTCCCAATTTGAAACTATACTACAAAGCCACTGTGATAAAAACAGCATGGTACTGGCAAAGAAACAGATCTGAAGATCAGTGGAACAGATTGGAAGACACAAAAACAAATCCAGATGAACTCAGCTATGTTATCTTTGATAAAGGAGCTGACCATCCTCAGTGGAGAAAAGATAGCCTCTTTAATAAATGGTGTTGGAAAAATTGAATCTCAACCTACCAAAGATTAAAACTGGACCCTTATCTTTCACCATGCTCTAAATTAAAATCCAAGTGGATTAAAGATCTAAATATTAAAACAGAAACATTAAACTTTCTGGAAGATAAATTAGGCAGAACTCTTGAATATTTGACATAGCAAAAGATTTTATGAACAAATCTTCAGTAGCATGGGAACTAGCAGAAAGAATCAACTGGGATCTCATCTTATTAAACACCTTCTGCACTGCAAAAGAAGGCATCAACAGAACTAAGAGATAATCTACAATGTAGGAAAAAATTTTTACCAGCTGCTCATCAGACAAAGGACTATGATCTAGAATATATAAAGAACTCAAAACAATCAGCCCCCCAAATATAAAGACCCTATACAAAAATGGGCATCTGAAATGAATAGACATTTCTCAGAAAAAGTAGTAAAAGCAGCAACTAAATATATAAAAAATGTTCCACATCACTTGTCATTCAAGAGATGCAGATGAAAACAATACTGAGATTCCATCTCACCCCACAAAGAATGGCCGCTATCAAGAAATCACACAATAACAAATGTTGGCGGGGTGTGGGGAGAAAGGAACCCTTCTCCATTGGTGGTGGGAGTGAAGACCGGTGCAACCACTGTGGAAATCAATATGGAGATCCCTCAAAGAGCTGGGACTAGAGGTTCCATTTGACCCAGCCATCCCTCTACTAGGTATCTTTCCAAAAGAATTAAGAGATATATGTGCACCTATGTTTATAATGGCACAGTTTGTAATAGCTAAAACTTGGAAACAGCCCCTTTTCCCATCATTTGGAAACTGGAGAAAGAAGATAGGTTTCTTTTTCTATAAAATGGAATACTACTCAGCCATAAAGAATGAGAAATTAGATTCGTTCATAAGAAAATGGATACATACTGAAGATACACTCCTACATGAAACAAATAAGTCACACATGTGTAAATACCGAATAATTTCTCTTGTGTGAATAAACTATAGTAGTACATAAGATCCTAATGATATAATGGACAATGTGAAATATGAAGAAAGGGGCTAAAGATGTAGGGAAAGTGGAAATTGTAGGGGAGAAATATGAGAAAATGAAAAATGGAAATAAAGTCTTTGTGAAGGAAGAGTGGAGCAGGCATGAAGGAAGGGCAGGGATAAGGGGAAAAACTGAGCAACAAGACTTCTCATATAAAGGTACAAGATCCCAATAATCAATGTAACTGTACTGTATACCTAAAATATACCAATAAACTCAATGAGGGGAAAAAAAAAGAAAAGTCTAATAGACTTACGGTGGAGCTCTTGGCATCTTCTAGAGTATCATGTCATCTGTAAATAATGACAATTTCATTTCTTAACTTCCTACCTTTATTCCTTTTATTTCTTTCTCTTGTCTTATTGTTATGGCTAATGTTTTCAAAACTGTATTTTTTTTCTATACTATATTGAACAGTAGTGGTGATAGTGGAATTAATTGTCTTGTTTCTGATTTTAGTGTGAAGGATTTCAGTTTTTGGCAATTTAGTATGATATTGGCTGTTGTTTTTTCATAGATGTCTTTTATCAGATTGAAGTAGAGACTGTCTATTCTAATTTTTGGAGGATTTTTATTATAAATGAGTGTCAGATTTTCTCAAATGCTTTCTCTACATCTCTTGAGATTATAATATGAGTTTTGTCTTTGGCTCTATTAATATAGTGTATTACATTTGTTGATTTGTGTATGTTAAACTATCTGAACCACTTGGTCAGGGTGTGTGATCTTCCTAATGATCTACTGCATTCTATTTTCAATTATTTTATTAAAGCCTTTTGCATCTATGTTCACTGGTGCAATTGGCCTATAGCTCTCATTTTTGGTTTGGTCTTTCTCTGCTTTGAGGATCAAGGTGATTCTCTCTTCTAGGAAATAATTCAGGAGAATTGGATCCCTTTCAATTTCTTTGAAGAGTTTAAACATGAATAGCAGTAGTTCCCCTCTAAATGTCTTGTAGAATTCAACAGTGAAGCATCAGGACTCAGATTTTTCTTATTTGGTTAGTTTTTTAAAATTAAATTTTCAATTTCTTTGATTGATATTGCATTATTTAGAATTTTTAGCTCATTTTCATTCAACTTTGTTAATTCATAAAAATCTAGAAATCTGTCTATTTCTTCTGTTTTCCATCTTATTGGTGTATAGGTTCTTAAAGTAGGTATTGATTATGCTCTGGATTTCTGCTCGGTCCATTGTTATTTCACCCTTTTCATTCCTAATTGCATTGATTTGGGCCTTTTCTTTCCTTTTTTGATAAATTTGGCTAAGGGTTTGTCAATTTTATTTATTCTTTCAAAGAATCAACTCTTAGCTTCATTGATTTTTTTTTGTATTGTTCTCTTAATCTCTATTGCATTAATTTCTGCCCTGATCTTTATAATTTCCTCCCTTGTGTGAGCTTTAGGTTTGTCCTGCTCTTCTTTTGCAAGAAGTTTGAAGTTCACCATCAGGTTAAATAATTGAGCTCATCTGTTTTCCTAACATGAGTATTCACTGTCATGAATTTCTCTCATAAGACTGCTTTCATTGTGTCCAATATATATTCTGATATCTTGTATTGTCATTGTCATTTAATTGTAGGAACTGTATGATTTCATCTTTAATTTCCTCTGTGATCCATTTGTTATTCAGAAGTATGTTGTTAAATTTCTATGTGCTTATGAAATTTTTGAAGTTTGTTTTGCTATTGATCTTTAATTTCATCACAATATGGTCTGATAATATATAGGGAATAACATCAATTCCTTTGCACTTACTTAAACATGTTCTTCGTGTAAGCATGTGATCTATTTTGGAGAATGATTCATGAGCAGCTGAAAAGAATGTGTATTCTGATTTTGTGGGATGGAACACTCTAAACATCTGTTAAGTTCATTCGTTCAAGAGTTTGATTGAGTTCTGCTATTTCATTATTTATTTTTGTCCGTTTGATCTATATATTTGTGACAATGGAATATTGAAGTCTCCCACTGCTATTGTATTAGTGCTTATATGATTTTTCATGTCTGTTAGTATTTGTTTTATGTAGTTGGGCACAATTGTGTTTTGTGCATATATATTTATTTTTGTCATCTCTTCTTAGATTGTTCCCTTTACAAGGATGTATATTCCTTCTTTTTATTTCTTAGTATTGGTTTGAAATCCTGTTGATCTGCAAAGAGGATAGCTACTTATTCTTTTGGGGGAGGTTCCTGTCACATGGATTATTGTTTTCCACCCTTTAACTTTCAGTCAATCTTGTTTCTTGACCCATTCTGACAGTTTATTTCTTTTGATTGGTGAATCAATACATTAAATTTGATGGTTATAACTGATATGTATTGATTTATCCTCGTCATGACGTTTTCTTTTTGTTGGAGTCTCCCCATTTGCATTTAACTTCATGTCCTGCCTGATGGATTCATTCTGCTAGGCTTCCTGGGTTGTAATCCCCATTGTCTTTTCCCAGGATATTGTTTAAAATTTTTTGGAGTTCTGGTTTACTATTCATGAAGTTCCTAATGTGTTCTTTGTCATGAAAGTTTCTTATTTCTCCAACAATTTTGAAAAGTAGTTTTGCAGGATACATCAATATGTGTTGGAGGTTGTTTTCCTTTAGGGCTTGAAATATGTCACTCCAAGATATCCTTGCCTTGTGGGTTGTGTTGAGAAGTCTGCTGTGATTCTGATGGGCTTTCCTTTGTGTGTGATTTATTTCTTTTCTCTAACTGCTTGCAGAATTTTGTTCTTCTGTTAGGTTTCTGGAATCTTAACTATTATATGTTTATATGTAGATTTTTTTTAAAACACAGCTCGTTGGAGTCCTATAAGCCTCACTTATCTGTATGTCAGGTTCTTTCCCCCTATTTGGGAAGTTTTCTGCCATTGCTTTTGTGAAGTTTTTATGTCTTCTGCACTCTCTCCTGTTTCTTCATTGACTCAAATCAGTCTTATGTTCTTCTTTGAATCATCTAACAGCTGCTGGATTGATCTTCCATGGTCCCTTACTATTTGTAAGATATTTTTCTTTTCCTAGTCACTAATTGCAATACTATCTTCTGTATCTGAAATTCTGTCCTCACATTGTCTCATTCTGCTGCTTAAACTTTTGATGGGTTTTTAATATCCTGGAAATCTGTTTGCATCTGTTTTATGTATTCCATTTGTTTCCTATTTTGGGATTCTATCATGTTTCTCAACTACTCTTTTTTATCAGTGTCTGCTCTAGCTTTATTAATCATAACTTGTACTATGGGAACAATCTGCTATCTGAGATATTATTTCTGATTCCATTCTTTCCAGGTCCTCTTTCTTTGCCAGTTCAGGAAGACCAGGTAATTGAGTATCATATTGTTCCATCCCATTTCCCTTTGAAGTTGCCTTAGGTGATCTGGAAGTCTGATTTTGAGACTTAGTTCCATATCTTCTCATTTCAAGAGATACAGCCTGCTGTGCTTTTGTTGAGGAAACTTTTTGCTCACAGTGGCAAACATGTTATTTGTTTGGTGGGAGTGCACCTAACTCAAAGTAGAACAATGGGTAGAACTTGATCCTATCAAAAGTGGTTTTTCTGAGGCAATATTTTTAAACCGTAGCTTGAGTGTCAGATTTATATACTTCATTGTTCTTGAGCTCTGTGGCCATTTAAGCTGTGTATACTTTTTATTTTATCTTTAACATCCTTGTGAGGTCTTGAACTGTCAACACAACAGATATTCACTAAGTTTTAAATTATTTCCAAGTAAAATAAACTACTAAAACATTAATTATCAAGTATAGGTTAATATTTGTATATTTTTGGTTTCTCATTTTTATATAGTACAAAGAGATTTTATATTTGGGAGTAGTAATAAATATGCTTTTTTTGCCACATTGATGAATTTTACATTGAGAGAGTATATCCCTATAAAAAACATAATGCAATATTCATTAAATGTTTACTCTGCTATAGAATTTGATATGTGACAGACAATATGAAATTGCTACTTTCAGTTTCATATGTTAAAAAAGTTTGTTATTAGTAAAAATTATGGTTAACAAATGCAAATGAAATTATTAAAATATGAAGGACATAAGGAAAGTTATTTTGCATGAAAATCATGCAGTATGTAGTCTTATTAAGGGAAAGAGAAAAAAATTTTCCTTTAAGAAAAATTACTGGTTGTTCTACAATGAAAAAGAGAAAACAATAGGGCAAAAACTGAATAGATGAAAAAACGTTTTTGAAGGTTTATTGAAAAGGAATCTTAAGAAATGCATTTTAGCATGTGTAATCAAAGTAGCCTAAATTTGGACTGATTGATTTAAAATTTGTCAGTTTACCATTTTTCTTATTGTTTTTGTGCTGAGGATGGAACCCAAGGGCTAATGAATATTAAGCACATGTGCTACCATGGAGCTATACCCACAGCACCTTAAATGAACTTTAATATGAAAAAAAAAAATACTGATGTAGTCTTAGGCTTTAGGGTTCTCTATGTTAAATGAAAATATTTGCTTACATTATTGACAGCTCTTAAAAGACTATAACAATATTCTTTACTTTTTTAATGAATTTGCCTGGGTTACTGATTATTCAGTCTTTTGGAAGATTTTTCTTTGGTTTGTATTGTTATTTTGTTTGATTCTTTAAAAAGCTCTACATTCTCACTATTTAAAGTATGAGCTAAGGTGTGCTTTACAATTATGGTGCCTCTCATAGTAACTTTTAAATTATTTTATCATCACTGTTTTTAAATAGGTTAGTTTTGTTTTACATAACCCAGGATTTTATTTAATAAAGTTTTAAGTCTTTTGAAAATTTTGACAATTTCAACTTCTCAGTGTCAAACTATAATTGTAATTTTGATTTTGAACTGACACTGAAATTCCCCAGGGTACCCCTGCAAAATTTCAAAGGATTTATTCCTTCACTATGTATAAAAGATATTAAAATTAATTAGGTTTACTTTTTATCTAATACATGTTGGTTTAACCTTTTGTAAACTGTGTATGTATCATTGTCTGGTCTGTTTTCAGCTGCTACAAAAGAATATACAAGACTGAGTAATTTCTAAAGAACAGAAGTTTATATTACTTATGGTTCTGGAGGCTGGGAAGTCTAAGAACATAGTGCCCACATCCAGCCAGTACCTTTAGGCTGCCTCATCTCATGGTTGAAATTAAAAGAGTAAGAGAGAAAGAGCGGGAGAAAGGGTGAACTGAGGTCCAAACTCATTTTTATAACAAAACTATTCTTAATGAAAATGAACCAAATTTTAGGGAAAAAATATCACTCATGATAATATTAATCCATTTATTAGAGCAGATCTTTCATGAACTAGTCATCATTAACAAGTCCTACATGTCAGCACTCTCACATTTGGATTATATTTTCAATGCATAAACTTTCGTAGATGAATTCAAGCTGTAATATTCCATCCCTAGCCACCCCCCCTTAATTCACATCTTTCTCACATGCAAAATGCATCCACTGCATCCCAGCAGCTCTAAAGCCCTAAGTCATTACAGCACCAACTGAAAAATTCAAAGTTCTAATCTCATCAAAATCAGATATAAATGAGATTCAAGTAATTAATCATCTTGAGAAAACAGCATTAAAATTTAAAGCTCCAGACAAATCTTTTACTCCATGTACAACCTGCAAGATATGCTGAGGTGGAAAGGGCTTGAGTTTCCAAGACCTTAGTGAGACCTAGGGCTTTCTGAACTCTGTCCACTGAACAACTTTTGTGGATTGGAGTTTCACACCTGTGACTCATTCAGGATGCCATCACACACTGGAAGCTCTATAGTTCTGGGGTTGTGGAAGCAGCCCTATTCTAACAGCTGTACAAGGCACTGTTGTAGTAGTGGTTTTCTATGGTGACTTTTACTCCTGTGACAAATCCCTGGCAGGATCCTTAGACTTTTTTTGAAATCAAGGTGGAGTCCACAATGGCCCATCAGTACACATAGTACTCTGGGATCTGCAGACACTGCCAAGGTTTACAGCTTGAGTCTTCCAAATTAACAGCACTATCGACACCCAGGCCTACTTGAGCCATAACAAGGGCTGCCAAGGAACACTGCACCAGAGTATGAGGAGCTGAGTGGGTGAACAATTCAAAGAATTTTGGACCTTCTCTGGACACTGCTCTTCCTGCTGCAACCTAATTAAAGGTTGTAGCTTGCTTTCTAAGATGCATTGGTGGTCATTCCACCAGCATCTTGCTAATGACAAAATGGATACCTTTGATCTACGCTAATCTCTTTATCAAACACTCACTTATTTTCACCCTTGTATGTGTCTTTATCCTTTCCTTAGCCATGCTCCAAATAATCATTTAAATCCCCAAATTTACTTTCTCTTTTCATGATAAACATAACCTGTAAATTAACTATCTGCATTTTATGGAATTCGATTAAGAGTAACCATATACAGCTGCCATACTTTATTGCTTAAATATTTTTTTCTGCCATATAGCTTAGTTCATTGCTCCTAAATTATACTTTTCACAAAGTCCTAGGATACAGGCAGAATTCCTCCAACTTCTTTGCAATCATATATAAGCATGGCCAAGAATTCAGTTTTTTAATTGCTCCTTCTGTCTGAGACCTCATCAGAATAATCTTTATCATCCGTATTTCTGCCAACATTCTGATCACAACTGCTTAAGTAGTCTCCAGGAAGACTCGGGCTATCCTTACAGCTCCTATCTTCTACTGAACCCTCTTTCAAATTGCTCTTAATATTTGTTCATGGGGGCTGGGGATTTAGCTCAGTGGCATCACACCTGCCTTGCAAGTGCAACATCCTCAATTTGAACCCCAGTACTAGGAGAAAAACAAATCTGTTCATGGAAATTGAAAATAGCTTATTCCTTCAAATTCCTTCCATATTTACTCACTACTCTATTTTAAAGCTAATTCCAAATTCTTGAGTATATATTACAGCAATAGCCCCACTTCTCAGTTTTACAAAAATAAGTAGATTTTACAAAGACAGTGCTTATAAAGCCCACTTGAAAAGAGTCTCTTACCAGGCAGATAGTGTGTCCAGCATTACCATTTTTGTTTTTTTTTTGTTTTGGGTTGTTATAGCATAATACCATGTGCTATGTAATTTGACAAGCAAAGAGATTTCCTTGGCTCACGATTCTAGAAAATGAGAAGCCCAAGAGCACAGCATCAGCATCTGGTGAAGGTCTCATCCCAAACAGGGATGGAAGGGCAAGGGAGAGAGCATGGATGAGAAGAAAAAACTCACTTTTACAACAAGCCCACTCCTATGATGATGAATCTACTCTTCCAGTAATGGCATTAGTCTACTCAAAATGATACAATCATTTCTTAAATTTCTAACCTCTCTTCATTAATGCACTAGAGAGTAAGTTTCCAGCACAGGGACTTTGAAGGATACATTACAATTGTAAAAATGGATAAATATTAACATAGTAATGAAGTACATAATGATATTTAATGCAATGGGACTGTGCATATAATATAGTTATATCACCTGGTAAAGTTGTCATCTTAGTCTGTGTAAATACACTAGATCACCTTCAAACAATTGTGAAAATATTTAACAATGAATGTCTCAGAATATATCTCTGCCACTAAGCAATGCAATGTAAATAATATAAGTATTTTTTCAACATATAATCTTTTTAGAAAGGTCATTTCTTGTCAAGGCCAGGAAACAGAACATTTTAGGAAGCTCAAGAAGAGAATTCACCAAAATCTATAGTCATTACAAGGGAATTCTGGTGGCACGTGGCTTCCTAGCCTATTCTCAAGAGAATTTCAAAGTATTAGTGAGATTCTTCATGGAAATCTTTAGCAAAGCCAATTTTAAAAGGCTCATGTGGTCAATAGCCATTCTCACCACATTTTATGTAAATAAGTCAAATATAATAATTCCACACATATTTTGTAAATAATATTATTAAAAGGTTAAAGTAAAGAGAAATTTTGTTTTAATAGAAAACTGTAACATATTCATGTGGGTCTTTAGATTTTATGCTATTTATTATATTTAAGTAAATTGGACTAGACCCTATGTGTTGAGCATTTTTTCCGTTCTTATCAAATTCTCAACACATCTAGATTTTCACCATATATCATACAACTCTCCAAATGAGTGTTTCCAACATTTTCCCTACTTTTCCAAATTACTTTTGTGTCCAGATCATTACTGGAGTGTGAGCTTCTAAGACACTGACTCTCCTCATAGGATCTAGGGAAGTACTGCCTGCTGGGACTGGAGGACAGACCAGCTTCATTGTTGAGCTAATTAAGAACTTTGAACCCAACATCTATAACTCTTCCCAACTAACCTATTATCAAGAATTAATAGTTACTCAGCTGAAAGTATCTATTTCATTTAAAAATGTAGTGAATCCATGCAACAGAGACATGGCAGGGGGTATCACAATTCCCAACTTGAAACTATAGCACAAATCCACTGTGATAAAAAGAAGCATGGTACTGGCAAAGAAACAAAGCCAAGGATCAATGGAATAGAATAGAAGATGCAGAAACAACACCAGACATACTCAGCTACCTCATCTTTGCCAAGGGAGCTGACCATGCTCAGTGGAGGAAAGATAGCCTCTTCAATAAATGGTGTTGGAAAAATTGACTTCCAACTTGCCAAAGATGAAAACTAGACCCGTATCTTGCACCATGCACTAAATGAAAAGCAAAGTGGATTAAAAATCCAAATATTAAAACAGAAACTTTAAACTTGCTGGAAGATAATTTAGGAAGAACTCTTGAAGACATTAGCACAGGAAAATATTTTATGAACAAAACCTCAGTAGCATGGGAACTAGCAAAAATAATCAACAACTGGGATCTCATCTTATTAAAAAGTTTCTGCACTGTAAGAGAAATGGCCAACGGAGCTAAGAGACAATGAACATTGTGAGAAAAAAATTTTTACTAGATACTCCTCAGACAAAGGACTATCTAGAATATATAAAGAACTCATAAAAATCCTTCTGCCCAAATATAAAGACAATATTCAAAAATGGGCATCTGAAATTAACAGACATTTCTCAGACAAAGATGTAAAAGCAGCAAATAAATATAAGGAAAAATGTTCAGCATCACTGGTGATTCAAGAGATGCAGATGAAAACAACACTGAGATTCCACCTCACCCCACAAAGAATGGCTGCTATCAAGAAATCAGCCAATAACAAATGTTGGCAGGGTTGTGGGGAGAAAGGAACCCTTCTCAATTGTTGGGGGGAGTGCAGACTGGTGCAACTACTGTGGAAATCAATATGGAGATACCTCAAAGAGCTTGGACTAGAGGTTCCATTTGACCCAGCCATCCCTCTCTGCTAGGTGTCTTTCCAAAAGAATTAAAAGAATCATACCACAGTGATATATGTGCACCCATATTTATAGTGGCCTGGGTTGTAATAGCTAAAACTTGGAAACAGCCCAAATGCCCATCAAATGGAGACTGGATAAGAAGATGTGTTAAATAGACACACATTGAAGCTGTACTCTTAAGAGAAAAAAATAGGACACACAAGTAAATACCAAATAGTTTCTCTGGTGTGAGAAACTAAAAGTTAAATAAGGTTCAGTGGTATAATTGAAAGTGTGAAATAGTAAGAAATTGGCTAAAGGGGAAGTGGGGAGGGAAGGGAAAGGAAATAAGGAAAAAGAAAAAATATGAAAAGATAAAAAACTGGAAACAAAGTCTTTGTAAATAGGGAAAGGTGAAGGGGTTGACGGGAGTGAAGGGGTATGGGGAAAAAACAAGAACCAAGACATATCATGTAAAGGTACAAGACCCCAATGATAAATGTAACTGTATTATTTGCTTTAAATGTACCAATAAACTTAATGGGAAAAATGTAATGAAATTAAGAAAAAAACTTAGTGTCTCTCTCTTGACACAGACTTCTTGACTAAACTTCAGTAAGAATCTTTTGAGCTCTCCTCTTGACTAGATCTTGATTTTTTTTGCACATCCTTGCTAGACCTGCAGAACCTAATTGTAACCAGAATCTTGCTACGTGGATTTAAAGAGAATTCCTCACCCATGACACCTGATCACTCTCAATCAGATCTAATTATTTTTCTTTCACACTGAATAAATATATAATCACTCTAGTCTGTCTTCAGCAAGAGTATTGTTGCACTGATTTGGAAAGATTCCCCATCCCCTTGGTATCTACTCTTAGAAACCTTTCATCCACCAACATCCCTTCCTTTGTGTTTGATGACGAATCTCCACCTGTCTTGCTGTATTTTGTGTTGAGCCCACTATCTCCTATTCCATTTATTTTGGCACCTATAATAAGTCCTTAATAAGTTATTTGCAACTGTTTTAATAAGTTTCAGAATATTTTTCTTTTAAAAATTATATATATATATATATATATATATATCAATTCCCTACTTCAATATGAAGAAATGAGAAAATTTGAAAAAAAATCAAATACTCAAAAAGAAAGAAAGAGGAATGAAAGAGTAAGAAAAGAAAGAGGGAAAAGAGGAGAAAGCAAGATATATCTTATGCCTGCCTTCTGATGTTGATCTAAACTGAAGAGCTACAATATTAGAAGGTACCTGTGCTAAACTTCAAGCTGCCTGAGGTTGGAATCTGGCCTTTTTGGAAGACAAGCTTAACCAACTAAAGAATATGTATCTTCAGCTCCATGACATCATAATGAGAATAAATGACTAGATATCATCCAACATAAGGTGTGTAATAGGAAGTGAGCAAGAGTATGTTTTTATTTTTAACCCAGTAATCAATTCTATATACAA
>NW_022900950.1:4728987-4737375 GCF_012274545.1 Fukomys damarensis | reverse complement strand
CATCCACCAACATCCCTTCCTTTGTGTTTGATGACGAATCTCCACCTGTCTTGCTGTATTTTGTGTTGAGCCCACTATCTCCTATTCCATTTATTTTGGCACCTATAATAAGTCCTTAATAAGTTATTTGCAACTGTTTTAATAAGTTTCAGAATATTTTTCTTTTAAAAATTATATATATATATATATATATATATATCAATTCCCTACTTCAATATGAAGAAATGAGAAAATTTGAAAAAAAATCAAATACTCAAAAAGAAAGAAAGAGGAATGAAAGAGTAAGAAAAGAAAGAGGGAAAAGAGGAGAAAGCAAGATATATCTTATGCCTGCCTTCTGATGTTGATCTAAACTGAAGAGCTACAATATTAGAAGGTACCTGTGCTAAACTTCAAGCTGCCTGAGGTTGGAATCTGGCCTTTTTGGAAGACAAGCTTAACCAACTAAAGAATATGTATCTTCAGCTCCATGACATCATAATGAGAATAAATGACTAGATATCATCCAACATAAGGTGTGTAATAGGAAGTGAGCAAGAGTATGTTTTTATTTTTAACCCAGTAATCAATTCTATATACAAATTCAGTTATACCCGAACCTCCCCTCAGTGTCCTTCCCAGTCTCAAGCTGAAGGATTCAATGTGTTCTCATGCACTGACTCTAATAGGAATTTAGACATTGCCTTTGTTAAAAAATACCGACACTTCATGTGGGGCTGCAGATGCCCAAAGGTATATTACAAACAGCATAAAACTTCACATATTTGCCTTCATTTTAATCCTTCTTCTTTATTCCCTTAAACTTGGAGTCAGATTTCTGCTCAGCTCTGCATACAGTTATGTTAATCACTTAAGAAGAGTTTTTCAAAACCTGGTTTATGAGTCCTAAATTTATCTATCCTATCATCCCCTTCTGGGCTAAGGGCATAGTAACTAAGGTGTTTTGTGTGTAGAATTCTCCAGTTATTTAGCTAAATTTGTAATCACCTTGAATTTAAGGAAAAGAAGCCTTCAACAGAGAGATCACTCCATAATGAGCTCTCCCATAAACGAGGTCAAGTATCCTATGATGAGGACTGAAGGCAAAAGCAATCATCTCACAGGGAAATGGATTGTCCCCTTAGGTGATAGGGAATTCTCTGGAGCAACCTAGCAATATCAAAACTGAGGTAATGATCAACTAGACTATTTAATGCAGACCTCTTGACCCCCACTCCAATTCTTTTCTTCTTTGAACCTAAAGATCATATTCATATCCCCAAAGATAGAGCTAAGAGGTGATGGTCCTTCTTATGTTTCCAATGTAGCTACACTGATTAAATTTCCTTTCAGATTTCCACTTTAGTTTTTGTTTGTTTTGGGGGAGGCAAGTGGCCAAACCTGATTTGTTAGGATCCCAAGAGTTGACCTCAATGAAAAAAAGACATCTCAGAGGATTTTTTGATCCATTTCAAACTCAATGAGGAAAAAAATGTTGCTATATTAATACATGTAAATGAATTCAATATGAGGTACCTCTAAAAGAAACACTATTTTTTATTGCCCTGGCTGTTTTTATATCAAAGCAGAAGATGAGTTCATTAACTTTTTTGGGTTAACAATGTACTATTCAGTAATTATTTCCATTGTTATGGTAAGTTATATCCATCAAAAAAAGGCAAAATTTATTTTTCTTTTAAAACCTGGAATACTTAGCTAAATTCAAAGTCTGATTTATTTAAATCTTATTAAGATGAGGCTAAACTATCCTGTATCCAATGCTGTTTTTCTTTCAAAAATAATAAAATAAAAATATAAAGAACACCAAAGCTAAAGAAACAGGAAGATAGATAAATGTAGCTATTCTGTGATAAATGAAGTAGGTTATTTCTAATATAATAAAAGTTAAGAAATCATAAAGGATTCTCTACAGGTGCTAATTTTACTACTTGAATGAAATTAATAAGGCTCTCTATAAAACAGCAGGAAATCCTTAGATTACAGGAGTAATCAGCAAGAAAATTTATTGTGGTTTCATGAAGCATAAAATGTTTGCGTAATATATGCAAAAGTGGTACTTTATTCTCTGCAGTGAACAATTCTCAGTTCTTATAATAGAAAAATATTTAATAGTTCGATACCTCTTGAGGGATATTTTTAAAAAGTTGTTCAAATGTGATTAATTTGACTCAATACAAAATAACAATGCAGCAATGCTGAGTCATTTTAAATGGCTTTAGGTACGTATCCATGGATATAATAACATATATAGAAGAAAAATACAAAAGGACACATATTTCCCGCTAGAGATATAGGAAAAGTCTCGAGTAATCTAGAGCACATTGTTACATCTCAGAATACATAATGGAAGAAATAATCACAAGCAAGCTAAGAAAACTTGATTTGAAATTTGAGAAAGAGTGATTAAGGAAGCTAAATGGTATTTAGAGTACAATACTTTAGAAGGGAACTAAATCAGATAATTATGAGTTTAGACTAAACACTTTTAGAATATATATTTTAAACTTGTGAATTTCATCAAATTTCATATTTTGTTTCATACTACCAGTAAAATGCTATATATTTTGAATTAGTATCTTTCTGTATTTCTTTGTCTCCATGTATTTCATGTGTAAGTATGTCCTCTAAATTTTACATATGCACTTAGCATTTGAGCACTACATGTCATTTGGGTGGACTCTATGCACATATTAGTACAGTCACATATCCAACTCAGTGTCAAAGAATTACCATGTCGTGAGCATTGCAAAAGAATCCAGTGAAAATTGTGTACTTCTTTATCTCTAGTTTTATGACAATTCTTGAGAATGCAAACAATATACACTAGAAAAAATGGTAATGGCAAATTTTGTAACCATTTTAAGACAAAATATTTACTTAGATGTTGGAAAGATATACTTTGCAGAAAACTATTATGAACATGCTGCATACCAGACACTTAAAAATTGAAACAGTATCTTATGTAATTAAAGCAATAGCTAGCTATGGTTATTGTCCCCACTATATTGTTGAAGAAATTAAGACACAAAGAAATAGTTTGCCTAAATATTACTGTGTAGAGTCAGGATTTTAACACCGATGGTTCTGGCTTTAAATTCAAGGTTTTTTAGTCAATATAATAAATCCCCTTTCATACTAAAGTGGCATAAGAAAAGGATGCTGGTTAATTTAAAACACATGCTATGAAACAATTATGCTTCTATACCAATTTGTAACCAATTTTGGAAATTCTCTGTTTCCATTATCCTTTTTTCATATAGAATATTTAAATTTACCTTTTCACATCTTCCCAGCCACTTCATCGTGTTGCCCATTAAAGAAATCTTGTTTCATCATGGGTTTGTTGCCTAAACTATGACACCCAAAACTGGATATTTTATAGGAAGAGAGTGTATCTAAATGACAGACAGTAGTATTAATACGAAGACAAAAAAAGTTGTAACATTTAAAATACATATCTTTTTTAACTGATTCAAGCTTCTCAAAAAATAAAAACTAAATTGAAAGATGAACTAATAACCTGTAAATCAATTATGCTAAAACACGTTTGACTTAACTTTAAATCTTTTTAAGATGACACAGTAATGTTGCTTAGAAGTAAATAATAGCTTGTTTTAGATATTCACGCATACCTATGCCAAGTTTACTTTAAATGATCATGAATACTTTAATGTCCAGTATCTTTTATATAATTGATTTATTATTGGTCATAAATACAGTTTTGAGTTTACAAATATTTCCACTTTGACAATATTTAACATTCATAAATTTGAGACAATAATTTCAATTTTTGGACTTTTATTTTCACTAAGGTATCAACATAAATAGTTGAGAATTTGAAGCTCAGGTGAATTAGAGCACAAAATGAAACAAGAGACACAAGAACTAATATATATATGGCCAAAATAGCTCTTTTCCATCATAAGATCTACTATCTTTTGATTTAAATCAATCAGATAATCATTAAGCTTTAGAATGTTGAAAAACCAGAAGATATAACACTGAATTATGCAATTGCATTATTTTCTGTAGCCTTTAGTGTTGGGAAAATAATTTGATATTCATGACAAAACTTTAAAATAAATTAATGTCTAATATGCAACATTTCTATTCTAGACTCCTCAACATTTCAAATATAAATTATTATACTTTCAAGATATTCATTCTTATACCAATGAATTTATCTATAATAAGACATATTTCCAGAATAGTACATGTGTAATTCTTGCTGAAGGCACGTCCTTCCACTGTATTATTCTGCTAAAAGTCACATTTCTGAGTCACAAAGAAAATTAGAATAAAAGTAGAACATAGTTCAGTATTAAATTAATTTGGTTACAACTTAATTCCTTAATTAATTGAATACAATTATTTTTTATTAAAAAATTACTATGTCCCTTCAAGGTGTTGACTGCACTGCCCTCAGTGTTAAAATACCAAGGTGCTCTCTGACTAAATCCTGGATTTTACTGTGTTTTCATTCATATGGGGAAGCCAGATTTTCCATAAATGTACTTAAATTATCTAAAAGGGTAGTAGGCATTTTAGATGGAGGGAGTATTATCACATAGTAGTGAAAAAACACGGGAATGAACCAGGGGAACAACAGAGAAATAATGAAAACTAACTAGATTTTCAAGATAAAGCAAAGAGATTTACCATATAGAAAACAGTGTATAGAATAAGGAAAGAATAAGTAATAAGTTTTACAATTTTTTTCTTAATAACTAGGTGACTAGGGGTGACATTTTTCTAAATGGTATAAATTAAAGACAAGCAAGCTTGAGAAAAAAATATTTCTTTTTTCATATTTACATTTTAAAATTCCATTTAAATTTGTATTTTAAAATTCAAAATGAAAATTACAATTATGTAGTGGGATACATAAATTTATCAGGATACAGATCTTGAGCTAAAATATGGGTGTCATCAGAATAAATAATTTACCTAAAGGCATTGAGCTTGATTAAACTACCTAGGCCATGCACAGAGAAAGAAGGATGATATTAAAAGTACTTTCTTAAAGGACAGAGAAGCAGTCAGTAATGTACATCTATGCAACAGATGTATTTCAGAGGACAGTAAAGACAGATATGAAAATTATAAAATACCATTAACAGAAATAGAGCCATGAGAGCAATAAATTACAAACCAAAGGTAGAATCTTGAAGTAAACTAATTGTGTTTTTACGTTCTTGATTTTAGCATTTAATAACACAATACTAATATTTTACCAAAGGGAAGTGAGAATTAAAATGTGAGTAAAATATCATTGGGCTATCTACAGATTAGAATTCTTCGACACTGTACGGATAAATTCCAGAGCTCGAATACACAATAAGAGGTTGAAGGTAATATTAATGTTTTTATTTGGATATTAAGATTTTTATTTCTTTTGTTGTCATAAAGGTCAGAAGATATTCTCACAGAAAAGCAAAGTCCATGAGTGATTTATTAAACTAATTAAGACTTTATTTTTCACAATGTTGCTTAGCATCTCTAATTAGAATAGTTCAGATTAGTAGGAGAAAAACACAAAAAAACAAAAAAATGAAACTAAATCAGAAAATATTATTAAAATAGTAAGAAATCCTTTTAAAGTGGTATCTAATAGTTCAGAGTTATTTTCATCCTCTCAGTATACCTAGATTCACTTATATATTTTCTATTGTTATATGTTCTTTCATTCTAAATAATGTTATTATCTTTATTATTTTTTATAATTCATAATTTGCTTTTTTAGGTTGTCATTATAATGGAAGCCATGCTAATTATTATCTATATTCATTGTCTATGCAAAGAAAGACTCAGTACAACTCAAGAGAAACAATGAATCATCAGCGTTGAGAAGGACCAGGAAGAAGAGTATTTTTTAGAGCTAACACAGATGATCTTTAAACTTAGTAATGAGGCTATATTCTGGTTGTAGTAAGTTCAAAATATCATGTGTATTTAACATACTTAAGATACTGAACATAATAGCCTAGCCTAACGTAACATAAAATGTTCAGAAAAAATTACATTGGCCTACAGTTGGGTAAAATCTTCAACATAAGTTTTATATTATTAAAAATAATTAAATATTTATGTAATTTATTGAATATTTGTCTCTAAAAGGCTGTCAAAAAAAAAAATACTGGAGTATACATTGCCTGTCTCCCAATCACATGTTTAACTAAAAATTGAGGTTTGCTTCTTCTTCCCAGAATTGTGACAGAATATTATACTGGTATATTGCTAAGAAATCATAATTAAAATTTCTTCTGAATGCATATCACTTTCACATCTTTGTAAAGTCAAAGAAGCTGTCTCTCAAGCTATAATATGTAGTGGACTATTTGGGGGAAGAGACAGTTGATATATGAATTTCAAGTGAGACTTTTTTTAGAAATATTTAAAAATTTCCTTAGATTAAAAGAAAATTTGTCACATACCCTTTTTGTTAGTAAATAATATTTTTAATATCCTGTTGACAACTAAGGGAATTTTACCAATGAATGTAATTGTTAAAATCTTACTATGTTTAGGTGGTTTTTAGTGACTAGTGACAATTTCATTAATCTATGATTTTGTTCCAATGGACAAGCAGCATTTTAGGATGTTACTTTGTGTAAGATTTGGATAGCCTTGTGAACTGAAGAATATTTAATTCTTAGGAATTAAATCAGAATATAATATGTACAGAAATAAAAAACTATAAAAGGTAACATGTGCCTAAATATTCTTTACTAACTGGTTATAAATTTAATTTGAAGATGACTACATTGGTTGCCTATTGCTTCTACAGCAAATTACCATAGTGGGGAGGATTTAAAAAAAAATGACATTTTAATCTTACATTTCTGGAGGCCTAAAATTTGTGATGAATTGTAGGCATCAAAAATCAAGTATGTCCTACCTGTTATGGTTTACATCTAATGTGTCTCCCTCAAATTCTCATGTATGTTGAAGGAGATTGGATCATGGACTCCCCATTCGTGAGCTGATGGTGGATTTATCCATTGATGAGTTTAGTAGCTAAGGGTGTTCTTAGGAGGTAGGAGGACCTGGTTGAAAGTGAGTCACGGTGGTCATGAGCAGAAAGGGCATATTCTGTTCTGGCTCCTCCCTTCTCTCTCTGCTTCCTGGCTGCCACCAGTTGAGTACCTTTTCTTTCTCCATCCCCCTCTACTACCCATTTCTGCCTTGGAGCCAGTTGACCATGGACAAGAACAGTGAGTCAAAATAAACCTCTGCTCCTTTAAATTTGGGGCAATGTGTCCTCACAACATGAAAATAACATCTATGGAAGAGTTCATTGCCTTTAAAAATGATTTGTATTCCTGGGTTTCTAGAAAGATTACCGTGAATCTGTTGTGCTCATCTTATCTCCTCCTTTGACATGTCCCTCTTCCCTATGTCATAAGGAACCTTGTGATTATATTAGGCCTATATGGATAATCACAGTAATATTTTCACCTCAAGCTCTTTGATTTAATTACATCATTTGGTTTTGTTATATCACATGATATATCCTCAAGTTTTGGGGATTCGGATTTAGATATCCTTGCAAGGTCATTATTCAGCTCACTTAGGAATCATTAAGCCTTAGTTTAGAACTCATGACTACTTGAGATCAGTCATTCCACCTATGTGTGATATTCTTTTTTGAAATTTACATACATACAACTTAAACTAGAATCATTTTATGATTTAAATATTAAGTCAAATTTCCTATGATCATAAAATTATTTCATGAATAATTTAATCAGTGTTGAAAAATTCCCAAAAAATTGAAACGTATTTTAAAACTGAAAAAATGTCCTGATATTAGAGCAATTTTGAAAAATTGTGGCAATCAAAGAGTATTTTCACAAATATTACTCGTTACTATGTAACAAAAAATATTTTATAAGAGATATAAGACTTGCTATCTTTAATCTTTTAGAACCCAGAATAAAAATTGTGTGTAATCATGAAAAAAATAACAAAACAAAACTTAAGAGAGAGGAAAAAATATATATATTTGGGCACAAGACTAATTGATTATAAAAAATTGAGTGTGAGTTCAGATATGTATAAAATAAGTAACAAGAAAGAATGTACTTTTCTCAGTTTATTTAAAATAACAAATAAATGCAATCTCTTTAATTTTGTTTACACGAGCATTCTAAGAACAACTGATGAAAGGCATTGCCATGCTTTAGTATTACAATCCAAAATCTACCTCCATAATGAAATTATGATTATATTCCTTAAAAATTTATTGTGACCTACACCTATTATATAATTTAAAAGCATTTGAATAAAGAAAGATTTAATCACATGTGAATGAACCCCTTTACAACATCTGTTGAAAAGTAACTAAAAGGTTTTCTTAGGATTTTATAGCAAAAAAAAAAAATATAT
>NW_022900950.1:4701589-4728837 GCF_012274545.1 Fukomys damarensis | reverse complement strand
ATATATATATATATATGTGTGTGTGTGTGTGTGTGTGTGTGTGGTGTGTCTGTGTGTGTGTGTCTGTGTGTGTGTCTGTGTGTGTGTGTCTGTGAAAACCTTATTGACTTCAGTTACTGAGCATTACAATAGCAAAGAAGAGTAGACAAAGTAGCTTATAAACAACATTTTATTTCTCACCATGGTGGAGGCTGAAAGTCCAAGGCCAAGGTGCAAATCAGTACATTCTGCTTTCAAAAGCCAACAGCCAAATTCCCGTTTTCTCCTCACCCAACTGAAATAGAATGAGCCAGCTCTTTGCTCTTTTTTGTAAGGATACTAATCCCATATGTGACTCTACCTTTGTGATCTTATGACCTCCCAAAGTCTTCTCTCCTAATACCAATCAATGGTATTAGATTAGAATTGTATCAAATAAAATTTGGAGAGCTACACATATGTAATTCATAACATTTGTGTTAATATGATACTTAAGACAGGGCTGTAGGCCAAAATTTCAGCACAAGTAATATTGATTTTAACTGGTTGATTGTATGTTCCTCAGTGGCTGCAGCTGTGCTGTCTGAGGTGATGTTGGGCAGAATCTGTTTCTGCAAATCTGGCAACTGAAACAGTTGACAAATTCTAGCACTGAAGGATATTTTATAGATATAGGATTTCTCCTGGAGAGCTCTGAGTCAATAACCCTATGAACAGATGGCATTAGGTATAAGTGCAACATTTTCATCACTAAGAGATGAAATATTTTCCTGACATGGCTCATGTTTGATAAGAGAATATTTCCTCTTATTTTCATTGGGCCTATTTTCCAAATGTTAAGGAAAAGAACAAACTAAATATCACATCACTGCTGAAAATGAGCACTGCATGTGCCTTTCAACCATCCATTGTTCTGTGATGCAGTTACATGTGACTCTGGAAAATGAATTGGTAAATCTCTATCAGTGGAAGAAATAACCTGTGGAACTTGTGAAAGATTATTGGCAGGTGGCAGGTAGAATGTGAAAAAGAAAGTTAAAAGAAGCATTTTGTATGTTTTCTAGGTTAGAGTAGACAAGGCTATCTCAGAAAAATTTCATGGGCCGATTTAGAAAACCTTTTGGAAGATAGGCTTTGCAGTCTTGTTTGTCCTGTATCATTAGATGCTAGCTTACACCTTGCATATCAGTGTTTCCATGGTTGATGCAGTGGATCCTGCTAGGTTAGAAAAAATGAAGAACTCCACATCAGACAACAGACAATTGCAAAACAAAGATGAAAGCAGAGGTGCTGGTCTCCTGGAGTTAAAAAGCTATCTATGTTTATAGGAAAGGGTTTTTCTATTTTGCATCTAAGAGGAGCCACCAAAACCCAAAATATTAGTAGTGTTCAAGCAACTAAAAAAAGCAGAAAGGCATAAAGATTGATAGGTACATTTAAAATTTATTTTTCATTAGGAAAAGAACACTTACTAATGTTGGATTTGAGGCAGTATAGTTCACAAATATATCTCCCCCAATTCATCTTCCACTGTTTCTTTTTCTCTGATCATGTCCTGTAGATAGTAGGAAAAGCAGTACCTAATTACTGATTAGTTTATTCTGTTTGTGAAATACTTTAAAGCATTATTCTGAGAGGGTATGAACCATATCTGACCTTTAACAACTTCCATGAAAATGGCTCAGCAATAGAACTATAATAAAAAAGTAAAATAACACAAAATAGAAATACTACCTGTGGTAGTTAACTGAAGTTTTAAGGAATAGAAAGGTTGAGTCTTGGGTGGGGGAGGCTTAATAGGTGTTGTACTCAAAATAGTTATATCAAGTTAGGCTGAATTGTATCCTCATCAGTATCTTTTTTTGAAGATTAAGTACGGTGTAAGAAGATATGCTTGGGGTGTCAAGTTGACAAGCACTGAAATGTGATGGTTAAACTTCGTTGTCAATGTCACTGGATTAAGAGATTTCCCAAAGGGAGGTTGATTGTGGAACACTGTTCCCTGCTCTGCTTCTCAGCAACCAGAATCTGAGCAGCTTTACTACACTGTACCCCCCAGCTAAGACATTCCTTCCTTGTTATTGGCTGACTATGAACTGAAGAAACCATGAGCCAAATTCAACCCTGTTGTGGGTGTCAGGTATTGTGTCTCAGTGATTAAAAGCTGACCAATAGAATACCCTCCCCTTTTCAACTATTACATAACTATTATACAAGAATATGAAGAATTTATGATTTTGGAGGAAATGTAAACTAGTACAATCATTAAGAAAATCAGTATGGATAACCCTAAAATATCTAAAATAGAAATTCAATTTGACCCAGTTATTCTTCTAATTAATAATGTTCCTGAAAGAATTAAAGTCATTGTATTACAGTGATACATGCCTGCCATGTTTACAGCAGTGCAATTCACAATAGATAAATTATGGAAGTGGATAATGTGATGGTTAGTAGAAGAAAAGATAAAGAAAATCTGATGTATCTACTAGATTATATATATATATATAAAATCAGCCATAAAAAAGATACATTAGTGTCATCTGTAGGAAAATGGATGGCTCTTGAGACCATAATGCTGTCAAATCAATTAGACAAAGAAAGGTGAATATTTATGATTTATCTTATGTGAAAACCCAAAATATACAACCTTGAAAGAGAAAAAAAGAGAGAAGAAAGGAAATGGGGATAGACTTTGTGGAGATAAAAAGGGAATCTGGGAGGGAGCAAGAAGGCATGGTGGAAGGGAGGGAAATAGAAGTCATCCAGATCCAGATGTAACAGGCATATGTACCATTTATCTAAGATAAATATCATTGTTTTGAATCACAAGCATAAAAAAATTTCAAATATGACCACTGTGAACATTTCGCAAATCTGTTTTTATGCTCCAGGCAATTTGTATTTTTTAAAAGCAAATGTTTATGTTATTTTTTAAGAACAATTTAAGTAGTGGGCATGGTGGTGTAGACCAGTAATTCCAGGCTGAGGCAGGGGTATCACTGAGAGTTGAAGGCCATCCAAGACTACACAATAAATTTAAGGCGTGCCTTAACTGCAAACATATCAATACCTTTTCTTGAAAAGAAAGACAAAACAAAGAGAAAAGAAAAAAGAACAATTCAAGTAAAATCTTCTATCAATTCTAGCAAGCATAAATGCAACTGCTTAAATTATCTCATGAAATATTTTATATTCATCATGTCAATATTCAATAATTGAATAATTACATCATATAAATTCTATAATTTGGTAATAGAACATCTACAGCTATGTGATTTTACAGTTTTACCAATTGATGCATTTATTTCATGAAGAATGTTATTCAAATGTTAATACAAATATAATAACTCCATGAATGTTTAAAATCAATTATTTTAACCAAAATGTAGGATTGCAATTTAAAAATTAATATTTATATTTTTAAAACAACTGATCATAATAACAATTATTGTGATGTTATTACTCCATTATAAAATCTGGCCTTTGTCTTATTTTCTATTAGTTTCTATACAGTGTTGATTCCTAAGGTAAAAGGGTAAGAATTTTTCTTTCTAATAAATGTTATGGCCATTATGGTATCTCCCATTCCCTATTAAGGAAAAAATCCTAACTTCTCCATTCTCTTTTTTGTGGATTTACTTTCCGTAATCAATTCTGTTTTAATATTTGCTAAGGATTATTACTTTATAAGTGGCTAACAATATGAATTTTATTTATTTTAAAGCTACGTGTTAAGTTAGGGCTGGGGATTTAGCTGAGCGGTTTGGTGGCCTGCCTAGTTCAATCCCCGGAACCAAAAAAAAAAAAAAAAAAAAGCTATGCATTAAGTGATCACAAAAGAAATTTGGACAGAACTTATTATATATCAATTTAAGAGCACTGTTATTTCATAAGCAAATGTATTTTCTATGGAAAAAAATCTTGTATACAATAATCAAAAATGCTTAACATCACAGAGGAAGCAGGAATTTTTGAAAAAAGTACCAAAGATTAATTTAATATGCAGATGATTTCCCAATTAAAACTTTTACATTAGCGTTGCATTTTCTACAGTTAATCTCCTAACAAAACATCCCCAGCAATGAGAACTGTGTTCCAGGGAAGAAAGTGGCCCTGAGGCCCGTATCCGGAAAGGAGTACATTTTGGTAAATTTTGAAGGATCTTATATTACTTGGGAAAGAAAGTACTACACTGCCACCTTCTGACCATGATTTCTTCTCTAATGAGAAAAATCCAGGTCTAAACAAGGTATCCTCTGCTTATAAGATGTAAGGAAAATTTATCTTTTTAAGACAATATTTTAAGAAAATATCTAATATTGGAGAGAATATTTTCTATTTTCTCTCAATTTATTTTTTTCACCAGTTGGTATTAAGAAATAAGTTGCACATATTTTAGTTATCAAAAACAACAACCTAACTTTGAACTTATCATCCAAACTGGATTTAAAAATTACTGACAGTCGTGAAACTTCCTATATGCACCTCCCTAATCCAAAATGTAACATTGGTCTCTGAGCTGGGGGTATAGCTGAGTAGTAGAATGGATACTTACAATAAGGAAAGCCCTGGGGTAAATCCCAAGCATCATACATAACAAAACAACAAAAAAAAATTGGAAATGTGAGGACGTTTTTGTTTGTTTGTTTCTTATGATGCCGTTAAGTGACAGGACACCATGCAATATTTGCAGGCTATTTCATTAGCATAACCTTGATTCTCTGTTGCTCCTAAACCATCCAGATTATATGTTTCTGAAGATAGCTGTTGTATTTTCACAGACAGACTGTCTTTCTCCATCTTGTAAGTGTTGGAGAAAAATTGTTCATTTACTTAACAAAGATTTATTAGTTACCTAGCATATGCTATATTTGGTGCCATTTTTAGCAGATCTAATGGAAAACAAGATGAATTCATTTCTTGCCCATGGGATGTTTTAAAAGGAATTCAGGGAAATACTCAGACAAATGTCAATTAAAGGAATAACATGGTTAAACTAATCCAAAGTTCTCTTTCTCATCCTGGCCACTATTCAAGAATATGAGGGTACTCAAAACATTGACAAAGGCTGTCACAAAAGTAAAATTTTAATTAAATCATGGTTTGACTCAGGGTTTTGTCATTGGGTCAGTAATATGATTGAACTCAAAAATTTAAGTTTAAATATTTAGTTTAAAAAATCAATTTATTCAAGTAATAGATTTTCTGTAATGTAAGGTGCTATTCCTCTAGTAAATTTGGCAAACGTTATTGGGTGTAAGATTTATGAAATGGAAATCCCTAGAAAGAATATACATGAAAATAGATTTAGCTAAAGAATAGGGTAGAAAAGTTTGATTACAATGTTCAGAGCAACTTCCTGTTCATCTTCTTTAGAATTAAGTAATACAAATCAGATTGCAAGCTCATTTACATAATCAAGTACATTTTTGAGATATCGTCTTACTATGTAGCCCAGACTGGCCTTAAAAGCATTATGTGTCTGAGATTGGCCTTAAACTCATAGTCTTCCTGCCTTAGCTTCCCAAATATAAGAATTACAGATGTGGACCACCACCCCAGGCTCCTAAACAGAAGTATTTTTATAAGTAAGATGCTTTTCAGAGAACATTAATTGACATTCACATTAATTAAAGTAACATGTTCATTATCAAATTACTAGGAAATGTTAAGCTACATTTTAAGAAATCAGATTTAACTAGTGACCACAAAAATCATATCATGATAAAAAAAAACATGTTTTTACCATTTCAATAGATAAGTGTGTAAGTAACGTGGGTCCAGAAATCTCTCTGGGCACATTCAGCTCTATATAAAAATCTTAAATCATAGAGACCTTTTCTGATGTTTCATTTTCTTAGGTAGAAAAATAACAGGACACTGTATTAATTACTTTAAAAGATTTATATTTTCAAAATCTAGTTCGTTGGAAGGGCATTGATGTTATCTAATAGTTTTCTGGAGGCATTTTCTAGCAACTACCTTGGATAAACCAGGTCTTAACAAAGCTTCTCTGCCATTTTTCCTGGTGTGTTCTGGGACATTATTAAGGAAGATTTTGTTGTTCTTGATGTGCAAACAATTCCTTTATTTAAACATCTGTCAGCAACAGAATCTTAAGCTTTCCATGGTATTAAACAATATGGATTTGCAATACACTCATATAGAGTTAGTTTTCCAAATAAATTACTACAGGATATTAATAAAGTCAGTCATCTAAACAGGGGTTGGATACTCATTTAAGTACAAAACAAAATATTTCTAACTTTAATACAATGAGATTAAATTATATTTCACACAAGTTACTCTATTCTATACTTACATGTTTTCTGTTTATAAAATGTAAAATTGCAACATCTCTTTAAACACATCTTCATTGTATCATCACACCTTTTAAAAGTCCACTTCTGTAATTTACAGCACTCACTTGAAATTCTATTTCTCCTTCTATGATGTTTGTAGTTCCTCCATATAACTTGTCATCTGTTTCATCCCTTTAAATTCCAGTAGAATTTCTAAAAAGCATTTTAAAAGTCATTTTTAAAGTCAGGACCAAGCATATGCAAAGTGATTATATTTGAATTGTTTAGTACTCGAAACATTTTTCAGGAAACATAATAGTAGGTATTGTTCTTTCCAGACAATTAGGAATCTCTACTTGAAAGACAAGTCTGCACCAAGGTGCATAATACCAGTTCACTGGCTCTGTTATTTGGATAGATTATTGACAGGGCACCATACAGTCTAAGCACTCAGTCAACAAAGAAGCAATGTGAAAATGATTTGTTCCATGTGGATACATGATTGTTAGTTCCTATGTTTACAAATATATAATTTAGCATAAAAAACTAGGCTAGGGTAAAATTTTAATAAAATGGCTTGGGGAACAAAATTGTTTTGATATTTGATGTACAAAAAGAGTGAAATAAAAGCAACTTTGAAGTATTATCAAGTCCCTCATTTTCTTTTTAGTCAAACAGGATTAGCATTGCTAAAGGTTAAAGTATATATCTAACCACACTGAGAATTTTGTTTTACTGTGATTTAAATTGCAAGTGCCTTACCTTGCAGTATTAGAATTGTTTTCCTTAAAGTTCTAAAGGTTTTTC
The DNA here is from genome assembly GCF_012274545.1 of Fukomys damarensis. NCBI lineage: Eukaryota > Metazoa > Chordata > Mammalia > Rodentia > Bathyergidae > Fukomys > Fukomys damarensis. The sequence goes on along the minus strand of NW_022900950.1, from coordinate 4,721,746 downwards.
AGTCTTCAATAGTTCCTTATTAAAATGCAAATACCTTAACTCAAAGGTATTTTACATTTTAGGGGAAAAGAAGGCATGATGACCTCTAACTATGAGTAAGTCACTGATGTCAGAGATGGAGAAAGGAAAAATAGAATAAAGAAGGCCAGAAACCGCCAATGTTCCCAAAATAGAATTTAAATATAGTTTCTTATTGATGTTTTAATATTTATGTTAAATTGATCTTTTGTTTAATATATAGATGTGGATTCTTTTTTTCATTTCCCGTAGCATTTAGGAGGGAGCAAAATGAAATCAATCTGATCTAACACATTCTATGTTGAGCTAAAGATAACATGCTTTTTCATCAATTTGCTGCGGTCTGCGTTAGTTAACTTTCTGCTACTATATCAAATGTCTGAAATAAAGAGGAAAGGTTCATTTGCTTCACAGTTTTGGATGTCAGTTTATAATTAATTGGCTGCATGGTTTGGGCCTATGGTTAATGGTTATCCTAGTGAGAGCGTATGGCAGGGCAAGCCAGTCAGAATGTTCTGGGAAGTGAGAAGAGGGAGAGGGGGCACTAAGTCACATATGCCATTGAGGAGGAGACTTTCCTATGACTGGAAGACTTCCAACTAGACCCAAGCTCCTCAAGGTTACCTCACCTCCCAATAGCAGCAACATCTAGGGACTGTCTTTAGGAAACATTTATCCAAACAGAGTAAGGCCAACTGTTCTAGTGAGGAATCCAAGAATAAGCTCTTGTCTCATTTCTAAAGAACTTCTGCCAATGACACATTGATCTAATGAACAGTTATTGATCTAATGTACAAGTATTGGCAAATACTTCCTATTCATCATAATATCATTTACTAGGTATATCATAGGCGCTATTTCATGACTAACAATCATGTTAACAATTCTAGGCTGAGAGTGTAGACATGTGTAAACAATTTGCGTAGCATATGGGAGTCCCCAGTTTTGATTCCCCAGCCAAGACACCAAAGAAAATATCATTAGTGATATCTTTGCTTATGTGTATGATACATATCTTGTAAAGACTGCTTTAAGTAAATGAGTGAAGAAGCTATGTCCTGAATTATGCTGGAGAATCAAAATATATCTAGATATTTTAAAAGTTCTAGATGCCAAAGTAAGAGGAAGTCAAAACAAGAAATCAAACGAATGTTAATTATTTGTTCTCTCATGTAACTTTAAAATAAAGAAGCAGAAAATAGTCATTTTTTAATGCAGGATGTGTTTATAGTCATATTTAGAAGTAAAAGGCATTAGTGATGAATGGGCTTCAACTTTGGAGAAGTTGGCCTCCAAATTTAAACTAGGTCTTACATGTACTGTATTGCTATTTCGCAATGCCTTTTGAAGAAAGATTTGACATTAAGCAGAATAAATTTCTTTTCTGAAAATAGAGATGGCTTCAGATAAATTGTATCATCAAATGTTATCATGTCAGCAGTCTCCAGTGTCTGAAAAATGGTATTACAAAACCCTATATTGGATGGCATGGGTAACTACCCATTGATTCTAAGGTACAGAAATAGCCTTTTTATGGTGATTGCTGTTACAGGCATGTTGATGTGCTAAAAGCAAATGGGGAAGGGTGGATGGTGAGGAGATCTGTAATACAAATTTTCAAAGCTCAGCAGATGCAGATCTGGTGTGTGATTCCATACACTCTCAGCTTCCCTTGCAGCTAGGATATGTGTCATAGGTTTTGACTGACTAAAGAACAAGTCATGAATATTAGTGAGCTTTTTCCATTGCTGGACAGTATCTATGAATTATTTATCACTTAAAGGAGGAGAGGTTTAATTTAGCTCACATCTTAAGAGTCCAGTCTTTGTTTAGCTGGCTCCAAGGCAGAAATACAAAGATGGAAAGATGTTATGAAGCAACATTGCTTATTTCATGATGACTGGGAAGAAGAACAGGGAACAGTGCCAGAGATAAAGAGATGAGAGACCAGACATAGACTCCAAGTTCATTAAATTATTCCCCAGTTAAACACATGTAAAAGTATCCTCTACCACTCTACCAATTACCTGAATTCTTCCCAAGGCCAAACAAGTTGAATCAAGTTGACACTACACTCTAACTACCACATCTCATATATTTGTGTGATGACAAGCTAAATTTCTTTCTTACAATTCCATGTAGACTCGGAAGCCAGATATTCCTACTGATATTTTTTGGTGCATAACAACTTCAGATTATATGAATACCCAATTCCATTACGCCATGGATATTACAAAGTTGGTTTGTTGGCATGTCCAAGCTAGTTACTCTGACAAAAAGAGGGCTTATATGTTTTCCTGCATACATCTTTTTAAGATGTATGCAAGAAATTGTTTCTCTGAAGGGAAGATTATTGATTATTACATTTAAAACATCTCAGAGAATACCAGAGTATTTAGAAGAAGTTCAAGCTTCTGAATTGAGATCACATAGCACAAATTACAGTAAAGACTTCTTGTAAAAGTTCAATTGTCTGACTTCTATCTGGGAGGAAAAATTAGAGAACTTTTCTAGGACATGTGATCAGAATATATAGAGAAGAAAGATATTAAAAGACAATGTACTTTCAGTTTCTGAATCTCATCATCAACCAAAAAGGTTTCAGGCAGAAAATAGGGGTTAGATTACTACCTGGCCAGTCCTCTAATTGTGCCCACACTGAACAGCATCCAGAATGCCAATGTTAGTCACATTTTGTAACTATTTTGGTGACATTACATTGTGATTCTAACGATTTCAAAATTGATAGACCAAATTAATTAACAAAACTTACTGTCCAGGCTTATAAAAATACTTGAAATTTTTGTTTCAGATTTAATAAGTTCATTCATCAGCCAATAGAATCATCTGTGTTTTTTTATAGAAAAGTAAAGGTGAAAAGAATTGGACAATGATACAAATGTTTTTGCAAGTTCCTACTACAAAGTCTGGTAGCAGTGTGTCCTCAGTAAATAGGTTGAATGACTGAATGGTTAAAAGAAAGATAATAAGTACATGAGAGAAAAATAATTGTTTCTTTATCTTTGTTAAATTTGACAGTTTTATAAAAGTCTGCATAAAAATATACCTAAGTATTATTCACAGGAAATCTCAAAAGTAACTTTGGAAATATTTTACCAAATAAATTAAAGCAATCTATTTTGGTATTATAATTGTATTGGTAAATGTATAAATTTATTTTAGGTAAATAAGACTTTAACAAAAATCATTTGGATATTGTATTTAGAATATATACCTAAAATGTTCCAATAAACTTAATGAGAAAAAAAAATATTTAGAATGTAAACTATTTTGGAAAAAATCAATATTTTTCATTCCCTGACTATAGTAAAAAAATTAAAGTTGAAATTTTTAATTTTGCTCATTTTAAAGAAGATTAGAACATAGCATTTGAGATTGATTGTATGATAGTTGTGATGAATCATGGAACAACCTTTTGATAAGAGTATTTTTAGATGCAACTGAAAGGAAGAAATGTTCAGGTATATCATGAATATCAGTTAACCACTTGAATATTTATCTTGGAAAACAGAAAGGTGTTTCAATTATAATAGTAGGAACATGGATCTAATTTTATTCTAAGCATGAATGAACCACCAAGGGAACACTACTTATATGCCCTCCACACCTCTGCCTGGGGGAGCAAGTTGTAAATCCTGGAATTTTCTCCTTATGTTCTAAGTACATCCAGGCTGAAGGAGAGGTGTATCCCTTACCCATCATACATTACTTTTGCTTTACCAGTTAATGGGACAAAGTTGGTTCCCTTCTACTAATTTGTCTGATTTTCTCACGTGAAATATATATTTGAGGAGGAAAACAGGTGCGATGCACAAAATATTGGGGTCAGGATTCCTCTGTTCAATTTCTTTCAGCCCCGTTCTACTGTTACATATTTATAAGAATCCCTAAAAGATTTTTGCAGAAGTATGTCAAATACAGCTATGTTGTCTGTAGTAGTGCAGTAGGTAGTTAAATTTTCATTATTCAGATTGATTCATATTATCTTGAATGTGGACATAAGATTTTTCTGGAAGACAGAAAAATTAATTATTACTTAGAGAAGAAGGTACATGAGTTCCTCATGCCCTAAATGTGCCAGTTCTGAGGCAATAGGATAAGAATGAGATCGTCAGTTTTGTACTAAGGTGTGTCGTACCACTGAGGAGGAACCTTGAAACTCTGAATCTGGGAATTCATGGGGCTTGAGATGCCCATCTCTCCTCAATGTTTGAGAGAGTGACAGAACATTTACTTTGTAATATAAATATATACTTATTGGGAAGAAGGGAAAAGAAAACATGTATTTTACCCTTTCAGATTCAAGTAACCATTTTCAGAAGGAAGAAGAACATCTCAGTGATTGCAAACATGTTGGGATGTAAGTTTCTCCTCTGACTGGAATGTAAATAAAGACATCTGAACAGATGTAAGTCTCTTGCTGAAACCTCCCCATCTACTCAGTAACTTCCAGGATTGGACTTTGACCTAGGTCTCAGTAAAAACACAAAGTATGCACAAACAGAAAAATATTTACTTCCTCACTATGGTGTCTTCTCAGAAGAACCCTGATATTTTTCAAAATAACTTGGCAAAGGAAAACACAGTTTCTCATGTTTTGGTAATCATTTTACTGGGAATTTTTTATCACATGTGGGGGAAGCAATCATAATTTAGTTTCTGATCAACTTTGGAAACTTGACCCTCAGATATATCTCTACTATATCTCATCTATATTGTATCTGATATTTACAGAGCATCGCTCCTTGCCAGCACTCTGCTAAATAATGAAATATATTCAGGTGCTAGCAAAATAATAGAATATATTCAGTTAACATTGACCTGGAGCAACCGGAGGACACTCTATTGAGTAAAACAAGCCATAAAGACAAATACTGCACATTCTGAAAAGCAAACACTGTGTGTTCTCACTCTTTGGTGGAAGGTAAATGAAATTGATCTCAAACAAAGTAGACTAGATGAGTGAATTCTAGAGATTAGCAAAGGGTGAGGGAAGAAAGGTTACAGGAAATTAAATAACCAATGCCAAATTACTTTTAGGACCAAAAAAATTATACATTCTAAGAAGAACTAGAACAGAAGAATTTGAGGTTCTAAATATAATGAAATTAGAAAATGGAAATGTTAATTATTTTACTTTGATCATTACATATTATATGGAATTATAACACTGTACCTTCTGAATATGTACAATTATTAGATATTAAGTTTTTAAAAATTTGAAAATAAGCAATTTCTAATAATGAAGCAAAAGCTTCTTAAGTGATATAATACATTTTGGATTCTGATTTTAGTACAAATATGTAGCTACCCATAAAGATTCTTATTTTAATTTTAAATTCTCACATGTTTTTGGAATGATAAATAAAGTGTAGCATTAAGCTTAAATTACAAGAGAATTATTCATAGAGCCTGAGTCATCGGTGCATGAGATAGAAATGTTTTGGTAGCTGCTGGTTTAGCAAACTCAAACTGTGGGTCTAACACAATGTTGGTCTAATTTCAGTCACTGCACTGTGTTAAGCAATATAGTCTAGATGATCTCTAAAGAAATTATAAGATCTCACATTTTAGAAGATTTGGCTAGTAATATCAATTTGGTTTGTAAAATACCCTTCAATTTTTTCTTTAGAAATATCTTGAGCCTCACATTTTGTTTAAATTTTAATATTTATAATATGAAGTTTTATGGATAGGAATCATATTTCCATTAACTTTTTTTATTTCTAAATAGAGAAATATTTAAGTATAGGAGACACGTTAGACTTAGAGGATTATTACAGATATGTTGATATAAATATATTTTCATTTATTCTAGGATGATTATTGAAATTATATACCTGTACCCAATATTGTTTGAATGTTGTGACATGTAGGAATAATTAAAACTTTTCTTTTCCATTAAGTGGGATTAACTCTGATATGTTTAAATTTTTTTCAGTGATACAGTTACAAACATTTCTCTGAAGCTCTTGGATGTACAACACGCTTTTCTTGAATCAATCAGTAACTAACATTCTATGATATTTGAAAGCATGTTCACAGAGAGAAAAGAATGGTTTTAAATAATCAGTTAGGTTTCATAGTACAAATCATCCTAAATACAGGTAATGATAGCTCAGTGAGTTATCTGTTTGAAGCCATCTCAGTATAAGCAGATAAATATTGAGGGCCTACAAAAATACAGTTGCTTAGTCCTTTTATTGTTAAAAATATATAACATTCATACCATGAAAAATACAGATCATGTACTGCTTGAAAATTTTCAACTCGGTGATGCCTATTGTCATTTTAAAATTGTGTGAACTCACATTGATATTGTGAGTGACATTTTTTTTATTTTTCAGAGAATTTTAAGAGTAAGAAGAAAAGTCATAACTTAAAGAAGAAATACCCTATCAATGACAGTTTATGTAAACAGCTATTTCTTATAGAGTTAAAAGAACTTGCAGTACAAGTGAGATTTCTAATAGTAATTGATTTGCAAGAGGTAATTGCTGACAAGTTTTCCTGTCAGGTTTATTTTCTGTGATCAAATTCATTTAAAAGAACATATAATATGCAGAATGCTTTCTTTGTTTTGATACGGCTTGAGTAGTTACAAAGCTATTCCCAAAGCTTGTCAAAGCTTGTGAGTTTAGTTGGCTACCTTTCTTGGTGGAAAAGAATCAAAGCAGAATTAATAACAACAGGAAATAATCTGTCTTTGCTTAAATGCAAAGTTATGTACAATTTACTTTGTAAAACTGAATTCAGCTGAAAACGAGCAGGGAAAATGAAATAATATCCAGTATTTGTGAACATTATTAAGGAAAACTTTAGCATTAGACTCAGCACTAAACTTTCTGACAATAAATGAGAGAATGCAGTAGTTTATAATAAGAGGGGATAGTGTGGGCGAAATGTAAGTAGCATCTTTAAAAACATCACAAAGTTTGTCTGAGTCACAAATCCAAAGTGCCTAAGGAATTTTGCCAGAGGAGTGTCAGAATGTCCCAGAACAAAGAGGTACAAACCCACGAAATTAGGTTTTCTCTTTTTTGAGGTTAGAGCCCATAATTATGCTCAATAAGATGGAAAAGACCATAACATGCTGGCTTAATCATCTTCCTATTCAATAGGATGAGTCATGGATTTGTACCTGAAATCCTCCACATCTGTGTGTGATCTACATAATAGCTAGCATTCCTATCTGCCTGCCATCTGTTGAACCCACTTTTTAAAAATGGTTTGAATCATTTTGAAAAGAGTGAGAGTAGACCTGTCCTAGGTACCCACATGTGCAGAAAGGTACATCTGAACTCATGATGAGGACAAATATTTTAAGACTCATGACTTAGGTAGGAAAAAAAATACCATAAGAGTTAGCACCATTAAAAGCAAAGCTGAAACCCCCCCCATCTTTCCCATGCGATTATTCATTGTACCTTTGTAACATCTGCAAATACAATGAAATCACAGGAATGGTATACAAATTAAAATTTCACATATTATACACATGAGTATATGTATATACATACACATTTAATGAGGATGTAAATATCGATCAAGCTATATATCTAATATTTATAATTCATTATCCAATAATTTTTCTGGCATAGGTTTAGAATGCTAATCCCAAATCGTCTAAGCAATTACTAAGGATTACATAGCGTGCCTCTAAGTCATACCTTGCTCTGTGATTACTAGATAATAAAGACCTATGGCCATTTGTACCTCACTCAGTAGATGAATACTTCACTGAGATGGTCCTGATTCCATAGCACAATCAATGAATGAGATGAAAGGGGTAGGCAGCTGCACAGTTGTGGACAAAGCATCTACCTACTAGGCTGAATAAGGACAGCAAATATTTTCCTTTAGAGGGAGCACCTTTGCAGAAGCAACAAAAAAGTTACAATGCAACATTCTAGTGTCTCTGTGACTTCTGTCACTGCCAGTCACTGCTCTGTCTTGGTAAGATCCTGCCTCTACTGCATTGCAAAATTTTTCTTCACAACCACAATAGAAGGTGTCAAATTTGAAAGGGGATACTTAGAATTTTCCTATTCCCCTTGGTCAAAAAAGTTCCATCCAGACTCATGACAATAATAGTTAACAGCTATAGTTTCACAAGGTTCACTAAAACATGCCAAATGCAGCACTAAATAGTTTATAAACACTGTGCAAGTTAATCCTTAAGCTGGAAATGTACAATACTTCCTTATTTAGTTAATTCATGGAATATGTCTCTTAAAATTAATGGAATGTCTTAGTTTAGAGATTATTTTCTTTTTTCCTTTTTTTTTTAAACTGGTCAAACAAATGTTAGAATCTTATACTGTAATAGTGGCACAGTTTGTAATAGCTAAAACTTGGAAACAGCCCATTTTCCCATCAGTTGGAGTCTGGATAAAGAAGATGTGGTTTTACTCTAAAATGGAATACTACAAAGTCACAAAGAAGGAGAAATTAGTTTTATTCATAGGAAAATGGATACATATTGAGGATATACTCCGAAGTGAAATAAGTCACACATGGGTAAATACTGAATAGTTTCTCTGGTGTAAAAAACTATAATAGTACATAAGATGCTAATGAGGTAATTGACAATGTGAAATAGAAAGAAAGGGGCTAAAGGTGTAGGGAAAGTGGGAAAGGTAGGGGAAAGGTAATAAGGGAAAAGAAAAAAATATGAGAAAATGAAAAAATGGAAATAAAGTGTTTGTAAATTGGGAGGGGAGAGGGGGTGAAGGGAGGGCAGGGACAAGGGGAAAAATGAGAACCAAGACCTGTCATGTAAAGGTACAAGATCCCAGTGATGAATGTAATTGTAATGTATACCTAAAATGTACCAATAAACTCAATGAGAGAGAAAATAAGAATCTTATACTGTATTTGATAAACGATAATAGTGTTCCACTTTTAGGACTGAAAAACCTTATCTGCCATTGTTTACCTACTGTGAATTATACCTGGTCCAAATCCTCAACTGTATGATTGTACATTTGTTTTTTAAACTGATTTAACATACTGCCTACTATATTCCTCAATCTCTTAGGAACAAGGCCAAAACACAGAATTTCATCTTATTAAGAAAAGTAATGATATAAATTCAGAAAGATTAGCAACACTAGAGAAATTCCAACAAGTGGAAATGTCTTGTTTATAGGTTTTTAAAATGGATGGAGGGCCGGGGATTTAGCTCAGCGGTTCGGTGGCCTGCCTTGCAAGCTCAAAGACCCGAGTTCAATCCCCGGTACCAAAACAAAACAAAACAAAACAAAACAAAACAAAACAAAAAAAAATGGATGGAGCCACATGTTAAGAAATGCAGGCAGCTCCTAAAAGGTCATAGCTGTGCTAGAGCAAGTGCGGGAATGAAGTTAAGGGCTAACATCCTGATTGAGTTTCTAGGTAGCTTCTTCCCTAGAGCTTCCAGTAAGAATGCAGCCTGGCTAAGGACACACTATTGATGAGAACTGAATGTCAGCCCGTAAACTGAGAATTGCATTGAATCTCTATAGCAGTTTAGAAAATCTGTCCATTTTCACTATGTTGATTCTTCCTACCCAAAAGTAAGGGATGTCTTCCCATTTTCTTATATCCTCTTCTATTTCATTTTTTTCAGAGTGCTGTATTTCTCAATATAGAGGTCTTTTGCTTCCTTTGTTAGGTTGATTCTTAGATATTTCATTTTTGGGGATGCTGTTGTGAAAGAAATTGTTTCCCTGATTTTCCTCTCAGTGAGTCTGTCATTTATAGAAGGCAGTTGATTTTTTGAGTGCTGATCTTGTGAAATACATGTATTTAAATTTAAGTAGTGTTTAAAGTTGTAGATAATATATACTTAACTGCTATACTCTTAAACCATTTCAGAATGACACCTAAAGAAAACTTGGTAATATTGAATTTTGGCAATGCCTGGGTTTTCCCAAGGAAACTCAACAATAATTTTCTCCCAAACCTTTGCCACAGCAATGTCTATGAGTTTACAGATTTTGATATAACAAGAAGTGATTCTGTCTGGGAGACAGGAGCTACACTTAAGAGTAAGGGAGAATTAAGTGTGGCACCCTACTCACTAATATAATCATTTATAGCATCACTGGAAACAGTCTTTTAATAGTCTTGAAGTGACCTTTTACAGATGTAGATAAAGCACCATGTTGTAGGTAACCCTAGGTGTGAATGAGGTTCTGATCTTCTAGATGTGGCGTGAGAACTCCTTCCCTGGCTGGCGTTTCCTCCGCGTCCAGGGTGTGCCTCAGGGGCTCGATGCCCAGGAAGCAGTGACCCACAGGGAAGCAGATCTCAGGCGGTGGGACTGCTGCGATGTCCCACCAAGTTTTCAGCTTCCTGACCGAAAAGGGGGACAGCCCCGAGGAAACCACAGGGAATGGTCCCCCCTGTCCGTCTCACCCCAACCCAACGTGGACACGTTCACCACAGGGGATGTGCTGCAGCAGATGAAAGAGCTCCTGGCTGAGAACCGTCAGCTGAAAGAAGTCATGAAGCCAAACACTCAAGGTATAAAAGGGGGATATGAAGAGCTCTCAGCCTGAACAGAGAAACAGGAAGAAGAAGCCAATGAGCGCCTGGTGGCCTTGAGTCATGAAAACGAAAAACTAAAGGACAAGCTTAAAAAACCTGAAAGGGGAATCACGAAGATCATTAGAGGACCCCTGGGTGGAAGGGAAGCAGGCGGTAGAGCAACTGAGAGCGAAGGTGGCTCCAGAAAGAACAGGCAGACCTGCTGGGCATTGCGTCCGAACTGTAGCTTAAGCTCAACTCCAGCGGCTCCTGTTAGAACTCCTTTGTAGAAATTAGGGTGGCTGAAGGAGCTGAAGGAGCAAGGAAAGAAATCAAGAACAGCTGTCCCAGCTGTACATAGAGCCAGTCAGAAAGTGCTGTCTTCAGTTCATGTTGTAAGAACTCAGCAAGTTTTCAATAGGACGGCTTACACAGGAAGTCAGGAGTGGGCAATACAAAAGGAAAATCGTTGTTGAATACTTAGCTGCCATGTCCTCTCTTCCACAGTGGTCTGCTCTCATGCTATAGAGTGAACTTTTTCGCTACTTTGCTTGGCCGAAACTTGCTCTGTGGTGTCTTTTCCTACCATTCATAAACATAATACTTCTCTATATTTTGTACTCATTTCTGTCCAATTCTTTGTTTTATGCAAGAACCTAGAAATCACCTTAAAAGGAGAACCCAGAACCTCAGAAGCTAGTACATTACTACTTATGTATGTATGTTTATTTATGATATATTATATATGCAGTTTTATGAGAAATACTCAAATTTAGATAAAATTGTTAGTTACTAGATCCTTGATAAAATGTCTACTTTTAACATATAATGATACTAAACAAATAAAATATTGTGATAAAGCAGAGGTTCTATTTGAATTAGTAGAAATAGTAATACAAAGAAAAAGGCCACAAGTATATATAAAATACAGCATTAAATTGAGCTACATTAACTCTTATCTAGAACAAACAGTTTGATTCAAAATATTAAATAAAAGGGGATACTTTGCTAATAGAATCATCCTCTATTGTATTTGAAAAATACGAATCCTAGAAATAATATAAAATAATTTGCGCTTGAAAATATTGTGTCATCTCTAATAATGTTTCTAAATTCAAAGCTATTAATGAGTAAAATTCTGATCTTCCCATTTTTAATACTACGTGTCAATGATAGAAAAGCCATGTTTTAAAAAGATATATATATTTTTGTCCAAATAAGTAGTGCAGAATTATTTTAATAATTAGTCTCCTAATTTTTTCTCATCTTGATTTTACTCCAGAAATACTACATATATGTATTTTTCACCATTTTCCCTGTATGTTAAAGTTTAATTATGAATTAATGGTTTATAGAAAATTATGAATTTTCAATTATTATTGCAATTAAATCTTGTGCTCTTACATTTCTGTTTGAAAATATGCAATTTGTTTTGGCAGTGATATCCATGAATGTACATAAATAAAACATAATAAAAAGAGAAAGGTTATACAGGGCCAATATCTCCCATCATCTTCACTTTACTAGAACTGTGTAATTGCAGCAAGAGCACTAAATTATATATCAACATTAAGTATTCAGATAAAAGTGAATTGACAATCAATTGGGTCGTCTACCTAGAACCCATGCACAAACTGCAATGGAATGTTTCATTACTTTTAGTTGTCAACTGGGTTATTCCATTATGCTGAGTTACACAATCAAACACTACTCTGGGTATTGCTGTATAGGCCTTTACTGTCAACAGTCAATTGACTGTAAGGGAAGAAAATTTTCTTTATAATGTGGGTGAGCCTCATCCAATCAGCTAAAAGTTATTATGAACAAAACAGATCATTATGAGGGCAATGAAACTCTACCACAAAAACATAGTATTAGGGCCATTCATGACTTTCCATCATGCCAGCCTGCCCTACAACTTGGCAGCCACTGTAGGCATGCAGTCAAATAACATGAAATAAAATTTCTCTCTCATCCATAAATACATATTAATGACATTATATACATGTATATAGTCTGTAGGTATAAGTATACACACATACACATGAATGCATTTACATGGAGGTATATGCAATATTTTACTTCTACAGATATCAAGTATATTCAAAGTTTCTTAGCTTCTTTTAGTTTAGGAGTTTTGAGGACACAAGGGAAATATTTAAGAACAGGGAAAAATACAATCTCAGAAATTCTGGGGATGACCCCCCTTCCCATTATCACTATATCTCCTAGCCTGGCAGAGTTTGACAATAACAATCAAACAAGTATTCAACACCTCTGAGATTCTTGAATTTACTTCCTAGAAATTCTGGTCAGTCCTGGGTATTATCATTCATGCCCGTATTTAACTTTGAATATATAACATTTCTACGCTAGGGCACACTGTCACTGGGACTGTTGTAGATCTAAATAATGAATTCAGGAAGGGCCTAAGGTTTCCCAATAACTTAGTTTTGAAGTCTATCCCCGAACCTAGCAGTAATATAAACATCTCTTGTCATTAATTTTTATATCCGTTATCATACTATGGTGAGCTTGTGGTATACCAAACTAGTATGTTAAAAATCTAATGCAAATATTAAACCTAGATATAAAGATTTGGAAAAGTACTTGAAGCAGAAAAAACATTAGACAGGAACATAAAACAGATGCGATGATTTGATTAGTTAGTTTAACACACACTACCTGGACATGTTTACTAATTTTCAGGATGGCTGTCTGTTGAAATATAATTTTCCATGAATATTTCATGATTTTACATCTTCCAAGTCTTTTAATCAAGGGAAATGTTGGAGTAACAAAGACCTGGGAAGCAAGAAGCCTGGAGTTCTATCTTCCCAGAAACATTTGCTGCTTATTGTTACTATCTTTACAAACTAGGATAAGGATTTTTCCTCCTTTTCCTGTAGGAGTACTGTTTACACTGCAGAGTAATAAGCCCATCTCACCAAAGAACATGGCATGCCAGGGTTTGGATCAGTGTTTTTTTTAAATTGTTGCTCCATATTATAAACCAACTGAACTAAATGAAATATGATGTTAATTTATATCATTCTGTGGGGATTTTAAGCTTGGCCATCTAACATAAGCAATAAATGCTGTTTCTCTGATACAGAAGTCTTTCTCTTTCTCTCCTTTGCCACTTAGGAAGGTGAGGCATGCCATGTTTTACAATTATCTGACAAACTTTCAAAATACCTAAATTAGGTGTTAATATGTCCAGTTCACGAATGAGGAAATTAAGAATGTGAAACAGTTGCATCTATATATGAGGGGTGATTAAAAGACTTGGTATGGTGACTTCTAATCCTAGTTGTTTGAGGTATCTCCATATAGATTTCCACAGTGGTTGCACCAGTCTGCACTCCCACCAGCAATGGAGAAGGGTTCCTTTCTCCCCATAATCCTGTCAGCATTTGTCATTGGTTGATTTCATGATAGCAGCCATTCTTTGTGGGATGAGGTGGAATAAATAGGACACACCTGTATAAATACTGAATAGTTTCTCTACTCAGGTCCTTCTGTTTGTGAGTCAGGCAGTGGAACCACAGAGCTAAATCCCTGCCCAAAATTTATAACTGATATTATGAAATAGGAAGAAAATGTTTAAAGGAGTAGGGGAAGTGTGAGGGGAAGGGAAGTAAAACAAAAAATATGACAAATGGAAAAACATGGAAACAAAGCCTTTGCAAATAAGAAAGGGTGGAGGGGATGAAGGGAGGGCAAGCGGTATGGGGAAAAAATAAGAACCAAGACCTGTCATGCAAAGGTACAAGATCCCAGTGATGAATGTAACTGTACTGTATACCTAAAATGTACTGATAAATTTAATGGAAAAAAAAAGATTATTTCATCGTGCTTGCCACCTCCTGAAGCAGTTCTCAAAGTCCTCTTTTGTGTCTTTAACAGCACTTTGTGACTGCCTTGTCGTCTAAGTCTGTTCCAGATGTTTATTGTTATGGTTATTTTGAGTTTAGGGAAGAGCCAGAAGTTGCACAATGCCAGATACAGCAAATAAAGTGGATGAAGTCACACCATAATTTTGTCATTTGACAGAAATCTCCATCAATATTTTTAATCAATTCAGGACATTGAAGCAACCACAAAAACCTCAGGAAGGACAACTTACAAAACTAGTCTAAAAAGTGGCAAGCACAGTGGGATAAGAGCACTTGAAGTAAGGGAGAGTATTTTTAGGGAAATTGAAAGAAGTGTATCTTTTATTGTAATAATTCTTTCAATTTAAACATTACATTCACCATACCTTTTGATCACACCTCATGTATATTTATATGAGAATGAAGATGCATATACAACCATTATTTCCATATATTTCATTGAATTATTGCGAAGACATTTATAAATTTGTGAAAGAATATTTGTTTCAATCATACATTGGAAGTGTGGACAGAACAATGTTTGCTTCCCCTTTTTATGAAAATTTAGCTAACACTACAGATCCTAAAATTATAAATATAGTCTTATTTTTCATGAAGTAATTTTAATTGCAAAGAAGCATTAAATTATGAAAAGTAGTAATTATGACATTATGGAAAATATGCTGAATGCTATGAATAAATATATGAGTCCCATGATGTGACCATGTATGATTCAAATGTCTGATTTTTTTTATTTTTCATCGTTTGTGCCTCTAGTCAGAGTACTTTTTTCACTTGCTGCATTATATTGTGACCACCAGCATAATTTTCTATGGTTAGTAACATCTAAGGTCTGTCTGCCAAGTCCTTTCTATCACATAATATATTCAGTTTTCAGTGGCTTGTGTATGTTCATCTTCAGGGGTCCATTCGGCCTATTATACCCCAAGTGACATTACTGAATGCATTTGTAAAATTTCACTTTTAATTTCCCCATTGTAAAAGGGACATACTAACACCTGGCTCAAAGGACTCTTCCAAAAGTTAATGGGATAATTATAAAGTACAGGATACTTTTCCTTCCTACTTCTTGCTTTTTGAGAATGATCCAAAATTTAATCTGACTTACATATGTATTAGACAGTGTGATGAAGAAAACACTTCTCCTGGAAATGAAAGAAAATGGTCCTTTTACAGAGCCAGCTTTCTTTAGTCAGGGGAGCCTAAAGAAATGCGCAGTTAAACGTGTGGGATAGAACTCAACATCAGGTGACTTATTTAAGCCTTTGGCAAGTAATGATTCAAAGTCAATCCAATATTGAATTCTATGACAAATGACGAAAGTATTGATATTTTGTTTTGCTGATTAAAGAAAGATTCCAATGTTTTAGAGACAAACCTCTAGGACAGTTTTGTTAATAAAGTCAGTGATAAAAAGGACATTTGTTTTCCTGCTCCAGCACTACCTTGAATCTAAATTGATCCTCAGAACATGCTTGATAATGATCAAACAACACATTTCTTTGCATTGTCAGGAAACGTGCTTGAATAATATGTCACTGTAAAATTCTTGCATATGAAAAGTAAATGCATAGACACAAAAAATTTCAAGCAGAACCAGAAATGTCATTGACTCTGTTGAAAAAAGAAAGCCATAACAAAATAGTTTATCTTGAGTATACATATCTCATGAGATTCTGTAAAACATTCCAATAATTTTTCAGATAAATATTATTCAAAATATGTGGATTCTCAGAGGTTACTTTATTTATGGGTACAACTCAAAAGTCAGAAAATATTAATAGATTTTTCCTTTTTAAAATATTCGATCTTTTCTTAGTATCAAATATAAATGTACATAATAGTTATACTAACAATTTAAAAGTTTGATATTTAAAAGAAAGCAAACAGCAATATTTGCAGTATGTTAAATCATCCTACAGATCTTAACTATAGAGCAAAGAATTAGGACTAGAAATCCTAGTTATGAATGCAAAATTTAAAATAAACTCACACAAAACCTCCTCCCTGAATGGAGAAACAGTAGATCAGTGTGCTCTTGTCTCTTGATGTTAAGAAAACATGTTTTTTAAAATTTTAAATGGTTTGACAATCCCCTAGAATGGTTTAAATATGTTCCCTCTAAAAATCCTGCTTTGGAAGCTTAATGCCCAATGAAGTAGTGTTGGAAGGCAGCACCTATTGGGGGGTGTTCATGTTATGTGTGCTCTGTCCTCATAAGTGGACTAATGACTTTAGAAAATGTCTTGCTGGGCATTGACTTTGGTACCAGATGGGGAAACAAAGTTAGTCTTTTTTGTTTGTTTGCCCTTCTTCTGCCTATTGTTTCAGAATGCACACAGATCCTTTCTGATGCGAGTACTTTGTTGCAGGTCTTCCTGGGCTCCAGAACACTGAGAAAACAAATTTTTGTATTTCATAAGTCACCCAGTCTTTGGTATTCTTATTAAGCAACATGAAATGTACTGAGTAATTCATCAAACAAATGAAATAGAAATTTTCCCTTCTTCTGTAAAAGCATGAGTGTTTTAAGTGCAAGAGGATGGAAGAAACAACTTTGTTGTCTATAAGCAAAGGCCTATTATCAACTAAATGGGAAGATTGATGCTGTCAGGCTCTACAAGTAATTCAGTTCCTTAAATTTTGTTGAAAATTTGAATTTTTATTCTATTATTATATAAAATATGAAAAATTAGCATTAACATTGAACAAATATATTATTAAAACATGATGCAGAGTAAAACACACCTTCTTATCGTATTAGACAGTTAAGATCAGAAGGGCTGTTTACTTAAGTTTTAAGTGATATCACTATTTGAGACAAATTATTCTACACTTAGTTTTCTCTTTAATCTAGAATGTATAGTGGTAGCCAAAAATCTCTATTGAACTATATGGGAACATCTAAAAAAAATATCTATTCAGTTAAATATTGTAAAGTAGATTCTCTAGGAAACTACAATATTCAAATGAGACAGTTTGGCAACAATAGTAATGTTATGTTTCCATTAAATAAATGGAGAATTATAGAATCTTAACAAATAGTTGCTGGACATGAAAGGTGGCTATACAGATTCTGATGCATATTTTAAAAATGAAACTTATCTTTTTATTACATAGAGTATAAATGCTTTTATTCAGGAATTAAAATACTTAACACTCTGGAAGACACAGGCATAGGTAAGATGTTCTGAATATAGCTGCAGTTGCACAAGACATAATACCAAATAGGATTATATCAAATTTAAAAGATTCTATAGCACAGAAAACAATCAATAGAATGAATAGACAATCTATAGAATGAGAAAGAAATTTTGCCAACTGCTTCTCAGACAGAGGAAAAATATATATAATACATAAATAACTAAAAATTAAATCCCACAAATTAAAAGACCCAATCAGAAAACCTGGACAATTGAAATGAATAGACACATCTATAAAGAGGGTTTACAGAGGACCAACAAATTCGTGAAAAGAGATCAGCATCTCTGTCCATTAGATAAAGGAAAATCAGAACAATGGTAAGATTACGACATACTCTAGAAAGAATGGCTATCACCAAGAACTAGAAAAAAGTGAGGGCCAGTTTTGGGGAAAAAGATTCACTTATATAGTATTAGTAAGAATGTAAAGTAATACAACCACTTTGGAAATTAGAATGAATACTCTCAAAAAACTAAAAAGGGACAATTCAATTTGACCCAGCCATGCTTTTTCTGGTTATCTTGTCAAAAAAAGTAAAAACATCATATTACAGTGATACATGCTTATTCTCAATTTATACTATAGAAGAATATAATAACTAAATTAGGGAAGTAGCCTATATGTCCATCAACAGATGAAGAGATGAAGAAAATATAATATGTATACACAATGGCATATTACTCAGACATAAAGACAAGTAAGTTTTTTCCTTTGTAGAGATATGTTTTCATCTTGAGACCATAATACTAAGTAAAATAAAATTTTAAAAGTATTAAATATTTCATGGTTTCACATATATGAGAAAATCAAAATAGAAATAATTTAAAGAACAAATTAAAAGAGAGTGTAGGAAATATTAAGGTAGAAATTAGGAGGATGGAAAGAGGATCTAGCGAAGTGGAAAAGGGGAGGATAGGAGGAAGAGGTAAAAATTATTACGACATGTATTTTTATCCAATTTCCAAGATAATTGTTACATATCACAAAAAATGATCAGAAACAAAATGTACATCCACATGTACAAGAAAAGAAACTTCAGTATTGCCAAAATCCTCAGGTGAAAATATATAATACCAAATATTTTTCATTTAAAATTATGTACAATTATTTACAATGGTATCAGCTAAAGTTAGATGACAAGTGTGATTTAACAGTCAAGTTTCCTCTAGACTTTGTAGGAAATATTACTGTCCAATCTGAGTAAAACTATGAAGCATCAGATAAGGCATACAGAGTTTTTCTGTATTTCTAATGCATTACTGTCAGAGTGCCATCAAGAATTGAGAGGATGAAGCTTAATGTTTAATATTTGCTTTAAACTAAAATATTCTTCTCCAAATTTAAATTAGCACACACACACATTTTCACTTTTATTTGTCTCCTCTCTTCCAAAAAATAATGTATCATTATGACTTTGGTGCCACGCTTAGGATCCTAATAATTTAGAATTGATTTAATTAAAGGTGGACCATATCAAAAATACAGTAAACCATTTAGCAGTTGTACCAGAGAAAGATCACAAGTCTGTCATATGGACTGAACACTCACCAGGTGAAAAAACTTCACAAAAAACAGAGTCAAATGCCTGGTCCAGGTAATACATTCACTTCTCCATATAAATTAATGTCTTGTATTTCATATGTCTGCCACTTCTCAGTTCAGTAAAAAGGAATCCATCAAATTGGATTCTACTTAAACCAGGGATCCAGGCGAACTGAAGTCCTGGCTGTTATAAATTCTCCAGTAACCCAACCTGTCTTGCTGACAATTCCAAATCCGATATATTTCTTGTAGTCAAATCCCTACATTTTTCTTCCTGTTAGAAAATTGAAACACATCAAAAATTAAGTAATCTTCAAAAACAAAGCATTCATGTGAACAAAGCAGATAGTTAACTTTATAGGGGAATCATCAAAATAAAACTGTGTAACTTCAGGGATGGGGAAGCAAACTTTTAGTAAAGACAATTTTGAATAAATACAAAGAAAAACACCAAATCCTAGAGTTTATCTACAAACATAGTATATGCCACTAAAATATTTAAAAATAAATTACGTGATGGAAAAGGTCAAGAACACTGCCTAAAAAGGCTACAGAGATGAGAATGAATTTTTGTAGAGAGAGGAAAACTGATATGTGCAAAGGAATAAATGTATAAGTTTCTAAATTCAATTGGGGGCTACTGGGAAACATAGCATGCTTTTAAACTGTACATATTCAATTAATCCCTTACTTGAATAGAGGAGAAATATTGGATGCAGTGAAAGTAAGTATCCAAATATATTTTATATTGAAATGAAGATTAGTAAAAGGCATTTGTATTGAATCTAAAAAAAAAGAATTATATATGAATGGTAAACATGTTACACCTAGTGAAATATAATTCTCAATAAATAAATTGTCCATACAGGAGAAATAACTACCTAAACTGAGAACAACAACAACAAAAAAACTTCCAAGTTTTGAGAATTAGACTGAGTTGTAATTCACCTATTCATTAAAC
>NW_022900950.1:4597005-4701341 GCF_012274545.1 Fukomys damarensis | reverse complement strand
GACAAAAAATATATATATATATATTTATATATAAACATATATAGATATATGTGTGTGTTTAGACAAAATTTAACATTGTAGAGCTCCAAATAATTGTTCCTTTTTCGTCATCTTTTTTAAAAAAGGGGAAGATATAGCAATATTTCAAAAAATCTGATCTGTACAGTCACCTTTTTATGAGCCTGAAGTAATATTTGCATAAATCACTTCTTCAAATTGAATATATTTGAGTACATGTCTCATTTTGAAATGCATTTGGCAGTAAATGAGAACAACTTCGTCAGTAGAATCATCCTCCCCAAAGTTATATACATGCAAATGTTTAATAATTACTCTATAATTAATGCAAAATTGTGTACAAATTCTCAAAGGAAATAAATGGTAAGTCTTTATTTTAAAAATGTCCTGAGTTCATTGCACGGCAGGAGCATAAAAGGAGAAATAAGAATGTGGACGTATATTAAAAGCTTATTTCAAGCCTCATACAGCAATTCCATACTCCTTTGAAAGTAAGTCATTTAACCTCATTCTGTACTTTCACAGAAAGAGGAAGTTCATCGCTTTGCAAAATAAATGTCTATATCCAGACTTGGAAGTGAGCATGTATTTATATAGTGTTTCTCTTGATTATTTTTAAAATGTAGAGTTAAAAATAAAACAAATCAATTCTGTACTTTTCAGCAAATATTCTTATCAAAAGATTAATTTTGAAGTTTCTTCCCTCATTCTTCTGTGTTTGTCCTACTATGTTAGCTTTTCTAACTCAAGACAGAGACTAATTTATCAGTGTTCCGTTTTGAAACATAGAACTGTCAAATGAAAATAATGTAGCCGATTCACTAATAAAGGTTAAAGGCTTTGTTTAGCTACTGTGCATCAGGGAGCCCCTGAAAACCAGACAGAGCCTCAACTGAAGCAGAGCCAGGCTTTCCGCAGCGCGGGTAAGGAAGATGTGCTCTTGCAAGTAGGGCTCAGACAATAGTTTTCAACTTCAACTGAAATTCAAAGGTCAAGGTTTTGCTGTTACTATGTCTTTCACTTGAGGTCTCAACCATCATAAGACAACTATTTTCTAAGAACTGTTTTTATATTCCTTTTGGTTTTTCTGCCTAGTCAAAGGTTATAAGACTGGAGAGGTAATTGGCAAAAAATAAAAATAAAAAATAACAAAAAGGGGGTAAAAGCAGAAAGTGGGGGGGTGTCTGTTATGTTTAGTTCGGTATTTTTAGAGAAAGAGTTCTTAAAGCTATGCTCTGACAAGCAAGTAAAGTGGGCACTGCCTATCTTCATCTTCAGTCTTTTATGAATTCCAAGACTGCTTTTATTTCTCTCACATTATTTAAAATGTCAGCTTATAATTAATTGCGATCATCAGATGCACAGCATTACCCATATTTGACTTTCCCTTTTGGAAATATGCAGAGTCGGGAAGAACTGTTCATTGTTATTGCTATAACCATTTTATGTTCCATTCTGTGTATCGATTTGCCAGGAGAGCTTTCCACCCAGCTCCAGGTTCTAGTTTAAACTACCACTGTTGATGACTTGATCTTCCCTTCAGCCAGATCTTACTTAAAAGGTGAGCCTTTGGCTTCACACCTGCACTTTAATTAGTCTCCATACTACTTATCTTATGATGAAAGCAATTCATTTTTTATTAAGCTTATTGGTACATTTTAGGTATACAATACAGTTACATTCATCATTGGGATCTTGCACCTTTACATGATATATCTTGGTTCTTATTTTTCAGCATTCCCCTACCCTCCCTTCCCCCCGTCAACTCTTCCCTGCTTACAAAGACATTGCTTACATTTTTTTCCTTTTCTCATATTTTTTATTTTCCCTTTTTACCTTTCCCCTACTCCTCCCACTTCCCCACTTTTTTAGACCTTTCCTTTCTATTTCACAATATCAGTTATACATTTTGATCCTTATTTACATTTTTAGTTTTTCATACCAGAGAAAATATTCAGTATTTACACTTGTCATATTAATTTCACTTAAAAGTATGGCCTCAACGTGTATCCACTTAACTAGAACTATTTCTAGTTTCTCATTTTTTGTGGCTGAGTAGTACTCCATTTTATTTTTTAAAAATCTTCTTTATCCAGTCTCCAGTTGATGTACAATTGGGCCATTTCCAAGATTTAGCTAAGCAGTTAGTTTTTTAGTGAAAGTCAGTGGAAATGCCTGAGCTGTTGCTAAAATTTCTCATGAAGTTTCTGCCTATGAGAGTACTCAGACACAGGGACTGGGTTATGATTCCTGAATGAGTGTGTGGGCAGTCAAATGAGCATTTATTCTTATGTTCCTGCTATGATCCTGACTTGTTTGCTAGCTCAAATTAATTGAGAATAGTGGCGTCTATTGTTCACAAAAATGTCTAGTTTGAAAGCTAAATTATATGTTCACACATAGATACCAGGGCATTATGAAGTCACAAACAGCAGGACAGAGTTGGAAAGTAGAGGATACTTTATTATGATAAATATCAAATCCATATCTGGTCACTAAATCAGAACAGGCTCTTACATACCCTTTCAGTGTGTCCATGATTTTAATATTAACTCCATAGCTAACTCAATTATTCAACAAGCATCCCACATCATTAATTGCTTATAAGGCTGACGTGAAATGCTGCATAGATCTGACCTAAGCATTTTCTAAGTCAATGTGTTATGCCAAGTAGAGAGCTATATTATTTCCCACAGGCCTCTTGCCAGAACTTTTAAAAAGACCAAAAGGTAGATAAAGAAAGTAATCATGCTATAGAAATCCTATACTTTGGAACATAAACAGCTACCAAACTTTGATGAAATGATTGCCCGCGATAGTAACATACAAATAAATACCATGTCCATTTTCCTTAAGCTTACTGCCTCGGAGTCTGTAGCACTCCCTCCCTTTGCATCAGCCAGCACAGAGACAGAGATAACTCAATCTTTGGACCCTCAATAATTCATGCAAAGACTGACCCACGGGGACTCACTCACCCAAGGCCTGCTCATATCTTTTACTTATAGTACCACAATGTATTTATGGACCGAGCCCATGAGAGATTTGTATACAGAACATAGAACAATGAGCAAAACTAATTTTGTGCAGGAGAAATCTCCAGAGGAGTGTTCTCACTTAGTGGAAGAAGATAGGGTGTTTTGTATGCCTTTATTAGGAAGGAATTAGGATTCTGGAATAGGAGATTTGCACTTGGATATTTTTATGAGTCATCTGAATTTTACTAAAGGGGGTGAAGGAGTTAGGAGTTAAAGTCACATTCAAGATGAGATGGAGAGAAAAAGCTGTGGACAACAAGGATATATGAGAGTCACAAAGGAAAATTCTCATTTTTTCTCTGTCATCCTTCGGTATCTCTTATAATATGCTAACCTAAAAATAAAAAAAAAAATGAAACATATAAATAGCTCTGAACTAGAAAGAAGAATTTGAAAGTGATGTGGAAAAATGTAAAAGCATGGAAGCAGGAAAGATAAGTGTCATGGATTGGAAGTCAAAGAAAAATTTGGGTTCACATGTGACTGGAGACACACTGGGTGCCAGGTCGTGTAGGGAGGGAATTAAGAGACGTGCTCTCTTGGATACACTGGGAAACTCATTCTCCTATGAAATACTAAAAAAATTCTACTTGCTCATTAACATTTGTGAGGAAACTTATATTTGAACAAGCAGTAGAATGGGAGTATTAAGCCCTTCATCTGAAAAATATTAAGTACTTATAGATGAAGAAGAATTTGCAGATGACAGACAGCTAGAAATGCTATACTTATAGGATTAATTCTATACTTCTGTCTTCCTTAATCAATTGGATAGGTTGTCATGCTTGAGATAACTCATATGAAATGATACATAGACTTACGGAAGCAAACTTTATTAGATTTCTTCTATTACCATATAAAATTGGTGCAATATTAGTAGCTTAAAACAATATCCATTTATTATTTCACAAGTCCTATAGATTAGAAATCCTTTGAGCTTGTGTAGGAAAAATACTTATGGTCCCATCAAGCTAAATTTGAGATATTGGCCCCTAGGAGCTATTGTCAAGAAGCTCCAGGAAAAAAAAAAATCTACTTCTAAGGTTATTCAGTTGTGGACAGAGTTTGGTTTCAAGCCTTGTGTGGTACAGGTGATCATTTTCTGGCTGGCTGTTGGTGAGGTGTTACTCTTGGCTTTCAGATCCTCCTGCAAGTTTGGTTCATGGTCCTCTTCTTTCAGCTCCAACGCCAAAGTGATCAGTCAAGTCCTCACACTTCTAATCTCTCTGACCTTTCATACCTTCTCTTCTCAACTTTTTCTCTTATGTCTCTTCTTATTCCAAGTGGGAAAATATTTCTATTTTTAGTTTTTTATTAGAGTGCACTCAGATAACACACAATAAATTTTTGTTTTAGCATCCATTGCATCTACAAAAATTCTTATTATGCATTATAACACATACATACGATGCAAGGATCAGGGTATAAATATAAATATGTTTGGAGTGAGTGTCATCATTTACTCTAATATAATCTGTATATCTAATATCCCTTATCTTTCTTTCCATATGCAAAATCTTACTTATAAACACAGCTCAAATATGGAACTCTAGCTAGTAGAATTATTTTTACATAATCTCTATATCAAGAAAGTTAATCCCAGTGTAATACATGTACCAAAACTTAAGTCAACATATGTGAAACAAATTATTAATACCAATCCACTTTTATCCTTTTTATACTTAGAATGTTTTTCTAACTTTTTAGTAGCTTCCTCTCACTCCCCATGTTGGCTGTGCTTAAATTTTAGAATTCTCCCATATTTACCATTTTAGACGACTAAATGAATGATTTTGCTCTCTGTTTACAAAGAAAAGAAGTTATGTGTGGCCCACAAACATTTTAAACAAAATGCATACATTATGTGTATTCATTGGTATTACATTTTCACAATTGTCCATGATAGAAATTGGCCACACCTCCTGAAGACCTAGTGATCCCGTAAGAAACAAAGGAACAAATTATCATAGAATAGTAATTGCCTGTATGTTAGACTAGAAGTTCCCAATAGAACTGTGTGTGATGATAGGAACATTTTATATGTGCTATTCAAATGGTAGCTCACTAACACTTACAGCTAAGTATTTAAGATTCAGTTAGTAAACCAGAATATTAATTTTATTTAATTTTTTATTTTTTTAAAATTTAATTAGCCACATGTGGCTTGTGCCTAAAAGCAGCTACATAGAAGAATGCTCTTGTAGGAGATGTGCTTCCCGATCCCAATTTTGTCCCTCTTCCTGCCTGTTCAGCTCAGAATACCTCTGGTCTACAATGTATTTCACCCTGCTTAGATTGCATGGAAGTCCAAATATCAGTGTATCACCATAAAGAGGTTTTTGAAGTTGTATCACATTATGCTAGTTATTGTCTTGACTACACACTTCACTCTGCTCACCAATCTGCTAGTACACTAAACAGAAAACAGCTATAACCTACTTGGATAATCTGTTTAATGATGGAATTAAAGCTGTTATTTTTAGTCTGACCCATTCTCTCATATGCAATTAGAAGTAAAGTATAGATCATTTCTATTTGAGAATCTCTGTTTAAATGCAAGCTATCTAAATTTATTTAAATATTTACCTTTGTGAAGCTTCCTAAGAGATTTATTTTTAGTTTCCTAGTAGAATTGAATTATAAGTTCCAGGAATAAAGATTGATAGTGGAAACATCAGCCAAATTTCAATTCTACCACCTAGCCACTTGGCATGCATTATACACCTGTTCAAAACGTTCTTTATTCTATGTGGAATAATTCTACCTCTCTAACAGATGTATGCATGATTCGTATTAGCGCATTACCCACTTATAAGTATGAATCATAGTAATGTTACATTTGTTCTTCTCCCTAGAACTGACATACTACTTTTGGTTATGACGCCATTGTATATAGGATTTGACAAACTTCAAGTAATTTAATGAAGCCGTAATCCTACTCTGAGAGAGTAAGACTCATGAGGAAAAAAGACAGTCTTGCATTAATGTTATATACAATGAATACAAGCAAGCAATACTAATATAAGTCATGGTAGTGTTATTCATGTTCTGAAATGTATTCTCCAGTCTGCATTTCTCTTTTCCTTGACAAAATTAAAATGACTGATATTTCTCTTGAGAAAATAAAGAAGTATACTACAAATATAGACAACTCTGTCTGGTGCAGTTTCAAAATTTCTTGAGGGTTCTATTTTTCCTGAGCAGATGATATAAGGCTTTCTTAAAAAAATTTCATCCAATCTTTTGTTAAGACACTGATTTCTCTCTGTACTCTAAGTTTAGTGTGTTAATGGTTATTATGGACATTATGGAAACTCATCCTTGAGCATTTGTGGTGAAATTACAAATCATATGGTGTGCCCAGCTAACATGAGAATATTTTCTTTTGTAACCTAAACTGCCTGGCCTAAAGACATCCTATTGAATAGCTTCTGATCTAATTGGTATAAGGAAAGAAAAGGCAATGGGATAGGAGAAGAGGTATTCTTCAAGAAGAGCAACAAAGGGAAATACGTGACAATAGATATATTCCTTTCATAATCTTTCCTTTTATAATTTCTTTGTTGCTGTATTGTTTAAAAAATGAAGAAAATGGCTATAGAAAATCCAAATGAAAGTCCTATACTTTGGGTTTCAATATAATGACACCAAATGCTTTGGCATTTTGATCTTTATATCAAGAGAATTCCTGAAATAAAGCAACATGGTAAAAAAAGTGTACTAAATTGAAAGATATTCTAAATGTATTAAGATTACTAAAGATATTTGCATTTGACCTAATGTGTGACTGAATTCTTTTTAGTCATGAGACTGAAACACCTTAGCAAGCACACTACATTCAGCATGATACAAATTTATTAAAACCTGTATTTATCTGCATGAAAAGTAAATTGGAATTATTTTTTGTGAATCTTTATAATCTAATATTGTTGAAAGCAAGTTGAATTGATAGTAGCCTTACAGAATATCACATATCTTGCTCATAATATCTACTTCGTTATTACCACAAATGAAATGTGTTTTTAAATATCCATCAGTTTAGAACTGGGGTTACATCTCTAACTTATCTGCTAAATGACAGATCGCATCAAAGCATTGCTTTTTTATTCTATATCTCAATGATTCCTGCACAATCATCCTTCAAAGGACAGTTTTGTTCAGCACCCTATCTGAAGTAGTGATTATTATTCTTTTTTTTAAAATTGAGTCTATTGGTGCATTTTAGGTATACAATATAGTTACATTCATTATTGAGATCCTGTACCTTTACATGACAGGTCTTGGTTCTCATTTTTCCCCCTTGTCCCTATCCTCCCTTCACCCCCTCATCCCCTTCCTGTTTACAAACACTTTATTTCCATTTTTTCATTTTCTCATATTTTTTTTCTTTTCCCTATTCCCTTTCCCCTACCCTTCCCACTTTCCCTACACCTTTAGCCCTTTTCTTCCTATTTCACATGGTCAATTATCTCATTAGGATCTTATGTACTATTATAGTTTTTCACACCAGAGAAACTATTCAGTATTTACACATGTGTGACTTATTTATTTCACTTAGGAGTATATCCTCAAAATGTATCCATTTTCCTATGAATGAATCTAATTTCTCATTCTTTATGGGTGATTATTATTCTCTATCTCAGTTTCTTATTCATTTTCTTTAAAATATTTTTTATGTACTCATAATCACCTATGGATCTGTTGATTTGTATGGGCCCTCTCATCTATTTTGTTTCAAGAAATGCAAGAGATTATCAATTTTATTCACCTTAGGCTCTTCAGATCTACTTCCTCCAACTCCTGGAACAGAGTTGAAAGTAGATAAAAGTGTGTGGACGAAATGAATTATTAATCATATATTACTTAATATTACTAATTAAGCATTAATTTTCCATTACATATAATTTATTATATATAATTAAGCTGTTGGCCTGCATCATCTCTGAGATACCTTGGATTTTAAAATTATATAACTGTAAAATAGTAAAAGCTCAAAGACTAATCCAAGTAGTAACTAATTAAATTAATATTTTGAATTTTTTCCTTAATATCTTCTTCTATGAATATATATTTTAAACACTGATCATTTGGTTTACTGTGTGAATAGATAAAATTTAATTAAAACTGATTGCTTACTATTTTCACCAAGAAGCTCATAAAGCTATAACTAATGCACTGGTATTTGTTCAATTATATTCTAATTTTTTGAAAAAAATAAGAAACTATAATTTTCTTCTCAATAGCCAGCCTTGAACAAAATTCTACTAAATGAAGCAATGAATCCCATATTTTTTTTCAAAATTTTGTCTTAAAGTAATATTTGGGCTAGAAATAGTTATGATAAATTCACTGTAAAAACTGGAAAACTACTGAAAGCACCAGGAATAAATGAAAACCCTGTATTCCACCACTAATTGTGGAATATTTCCTTGTTATCCTTTCTTAGCAATGTATTATGTTGAACTAAATATAAGTGGAAAGGGTAGGGAAAAGGGAATAAGGGAAAAGAAAAAAATATGAGAAAATGAAAAAAAATGGAAATGAACTATTTGTAAATAGGGAAGGGAGCAGCGGGTAAAGGAAGGGCAGGGGTAAGGGGAAAAAAATGAGAATGAAGACCTGCCATGTAAAGGTACAAGATCTGAGTGATGAATGTAACTGTACTGTATAACTAAAATGTACCAATAAACTCAATGAGAAAAAAAAAGATAAATGTTCATGAAATAGTCTTTATGTGTACATGTCTTGACCTCCAAATCACATTTAGTATCAAGCAAACAATAAAAAAACAACTCTAGGTTCACATACTTTCTTGAATATTGCAACTGAGGACAAACATTTCTGGACCTATATTAATTTGTGATTTTCCAAATTTCATACTTTGCGTAAGATACTCCATATTACTATTGGTCCTAAATATGTACAACATTTGCTTCATTAAGACGTTGTGACAATTATATTTTTGAGAGAATTGCAATAAGAAAAGGTAATATATTAAAGATACATTATTATAGATAATATATAATTAATTATAATTAAAGATAATATATTGGAAATGAGTACTGTTATAGGTTATGTTATGTTTTGTTTGTTATTCGGAGGGACAAATTTTTTTCTAATTCTATCATTTCCAAGTAGTTCTAAAGTTACGAGATTAGAGACATTATTATGTCAATACTTGATACAAAAGTTAAAGATGCTTTTGCCCCTTCTCATTCAACTTTTTCATCCTCCTCATCATCTGGCTCTCTTTTCCTTGCTGTCACTTAAATGCGAAGTTTTTCTGGATGCAATGATTGGGATAAAAAGCCTCATTGTTTCTTCCATGTGTTTAACACTCATGTATTAATTTTTCAAACATTTATCTTTTCAAAATTTTTTGTTCCATTTATCGTGGCACCTAAATAAACCCAACGGGCAACTTTTCTTTGTGAACTTTCCACTGTTGAAAGGAAGGAGAGATGAACACACGAATGCACATATGATGTGAAAGAGTGAGTGATGTGTTCTTCAAAGACAAGGAAGTCAGAATAAGTGGAAAAAGAAAGTGAAGGAGGTGGATACTCTGACAGGCTCCTCAGAGGAGGCTCTCTGACCGTATACACGTGATGCCTGGAGAGATCAGCAAAAAAGATCAACAGGTTGAAGTAGGGAAGAAAGATGTTTAAACATGACTTCTCTCTCTTTTTTTAAAAATGACTTCTGAGAACAAGTACCCTTCAAAGTGGATTAAGTGATTGAACTATCTATAAAGATATCATTTTATTTCATTCTTTCAGATTTTTAATTAAGCTCTTTGAAATTCTGTGCACCTCAGTAAATAAATAAGATGTAAATGAATATATGTTTCATATGTACACTTGCTTCAAGGTATTAGTTCTTCAAATGTTTGCTAA
Source organism: Fukomys damarensis (assembly GCF_012274545.1). NCBI lineage: Eukaryota > Metazoa > Chordata > Mammalia > Rodentia > Bathyergidae > Fukomys > Fukomys damarensis. Next base: position 4,691,389 of record NW_022900950.1, on the reverse strand, counting down.
ACAAAAGAATAAATATATTTCAGATTATAGCAAGTGATAAATATGAATAATATATTTTCTCTGTTGCTATCAAGGTAAATTTAAGAGAGGTCTTAAAAATACAAACAGCAAGGTGACATTTGTATCAGGATGTTTAGTGAGAAGATATTTTTGAGTCATTTCTAAATGATAGATTAAGCATTAGACTTTCAAAAGAAGGGAAACAGTAAATTAGGAGACCAAAATAGGCTCAAATAGTGATGAAGTTATTTATTCTAATTAAGTAAAGACATCATTAAATGGCACATCGCAAATTTAGTGTTCTCTGAAGAAAAGGAAGAACTCATAATTAACTTCAAATTTGCAATTTCATATATCTGCAAACATTTAGTAATGTACGTTAAATGAATGTAACTTAGGAATAATGGCACTCTTTAATTTCAGAAGTAAATAACAATTACTTAATGATTTTTATTTTGGAATTATCTTGGGAATGTGTGCTATTTGCTAAAAGAATAACCTAATATCAATGTACAATAAATCAAATTTCCCTCAGGATTAGAGTACACATCATTGTCCTACTGAAAACTCCAGGCAAGGGTGAATTTGTTTTCACGTCCTACTCTCCAGAGCAAATCATTCATATTTCAGATTGTTTCTTGAATGGGGCATGCTATTGATTTTGAATTCAGTGTCTGGGCTCCCAGCAGCATTTCCTCAACAAACATCACAGCTGTTTGGAAATCTGTCACACTGCAACTTACTCCATGTATTATTTTTGAATTTCTAACATCTTCTTTCTTTACCTCCTGCCAATCCTGAATATGAAACTCTGTACTGGTGGACACTTATGAAACACTATGCTATCTAGGGTATGATATGTAATCTCAACAGCTGTGCCACAGGTTCAATACTTTTAAATTATAGGCACTAGTGATTATTTAAATTACTCAAAAATCTAAGAGGCTACTGTGTCTTAAGATCAGAATTAATAACATTTGTTCCTATTTTAATTGCTTAAGAAATCCACAAAAGTAAATTTCTCAATTTTAAAGTACTGACTGATAGCATCATTATTCCATTGAATTTTAAAAGGAAATAATTGAAAAGGTTATTTGTCCAAATCTCAGATAGTATTGCATAATACTTTTATGATGCAGTTGCATATTTTGAAACCAAGAATTTCATCTTTATATTTGAACCTTCTATTTAACAAAGAATTCTGTGTGTTTGTCAAAGTTTTTAAAATCTTTTATCTTCAGTATTCTTGTAAATAAACCAAAGACAAAGGATGTGGAAAGACTTTGGTTTATACAAACATAGCCTATAATCATGCTTGTGTGAAGGAATCCACACTAATGGGAGGCATCTTCCATATCATTGTGTTACTGTCACATTCAAATACCCTTCTCCAAGCATTTCCTTCAAAATGTACACCAAGATTCTGACCTAGCTCCCTAATAACTCCTGTAATTTCTGTAACCTCTAAATGTTTGTGAAAGAAGAGAAGAGAAAAGAAGAGAAGAGAAGAGAAGAGAAGAGAAGAGAAGAGAAGAGAAGAGAAGAGAAGAGAAGAGAAGAGAAGAGGAAAGAAAAGAAAAGAAAAGAAAAGAAAAGAAAAGAAAAGAAAAGAAAAGAAAAGAAAAGAAAAGAAAAGAAAAGAAAAGAAAGAAGAAAAGGAAGAGAGAAAAAAATCAACCTTCTTTGCTTAGGAAACTTCTTGTAAAGACTGCTCACACATATTTAACCCAAATCTCTACCTCTTATTTTAAGCAAGATGAGTTACAATTTCAGGTAATACAACATAAACAAGAAGGTGACAGAGTTAGAATTTTCAATATTATTTTAACGTGTTTCCGCCTTCTTCATAGTTAATCTTCAGTTGAAAATGGTCACTTTTTTCCTTATATTAATAACCTCGTGAGAAAATATTGTTAGACTTCTCTAGTTTACATCATCTGGCTTTAGCCCTGAGAGTCACATGTTAAGTTAAACAACCACCTCACATATCTGTCTTCTATTTTCTAAGATTTCATGTTTTGTTATCTCACTTTCCTGCTTTTCTATCAGCAATTCATAAAATTAAGTGGAGTGGGTAATTGCCTAATGTTCACTATAAGTTTTCTAATAATAAATTATTTTAGTATTTGGCGTTAATCCATACAATAGTCCATGAAATCCATTGATATGCCAAAGATGTCTTACTTGTTGTGGTAAGAAGCAAAGAATATTTGGAGTCTTAGAAATTAGTCTGTATGGAAGTGTACTAAGAAACTAATTGCTGGGTATGTGTTAGTCTACTTTCAATCATGATAACAAATACTTGTGACAAATAACTTAAAGAGAAAATGTCTATTTTGATTAACAATTTTGGAACTTCCAGTTCAAGATAATGTTGACTCATTATTTTGGGTTTCTTGTGGGCATACTGATGGCAATAATGAGGAACAAAACTTTTTAAGTTATAGACCAAGGAACAAAAGAAAAATAGCCCACGATTCTTCCGATGGTACCCTCCCCTCAAAGGTCCAACACTACCCACTAGCCCCACAGTGGGGACAAAGCCTTTGAGTGACATTTATCTAAACTATAGCAGTGTTTGCTTGATGTACTGAAGCCCTATGGTAGCTATGCTTTCTTACTTTTAGTGCTTCTCCAGAAATTATAATATTACTCTCGATTCGTTATGTACTAAATATAACCTAGTCATCTAGCACTGCGGAGAAAATGACCCTGAATGAAGGAGTTTAAAGGAGCGGTGCTATTTCTCAAAATTTGTGTATTTACCCATTGATCCTGCTTGGCCAAGTGAATGTGGCTTCACTGGTCTGACACACAGCATTATAGAAGTATCAGGAAGTCCTCACCCACCTGTGTGAAGCTTAATGCTTCCTGTGTGATTAGGTGCCTCATTTTCCCTCCAGAAGGCATGACGGTTCCGTGAAGCATGGTAATTACAGTGCTTCACAGAGTGAGAAAGGAAAACAGCCTCTTAGGGATTGGGAATCTGAAACTTAGACAATGTCATTTCTTCTATATTCTAATCAGCAAACCAAGTCACTGTGCAGGCACACATTAAAGGAGATGGAGAAAGAGATGAGAACTAAAAGAATCCTATCACAGAGAAGTATGCGCACCCATGCTTATAGCGGCACAGTTTGTAATAGCTAAAACTTGGAAACAGCCCTTTTGCCCATCTGTTGGAAACTGGATAAAGAAGATGTGGCTTTGGTATAAAATGGAATATTGCTCAGCCATAAAGAATGAGAAAATAGATTCATTCATAGGAAAATGGATACATATTGAGGATATACTCCTAAGTGAAATAAATAAGTCACACATGTGTAAATACCGAATAGTTTCCCTGTTGTGAATAATCTGCAATAAAACATAAGATCCTAATAAGATTACTGTCATTTAGAAATGAGAAGAAAGGAGCTAAAGGTGTAGGGAAGGTGGGATGGGTAGGGGAAGGGTAATAAGGGAAAAGAAAAAAATGTGAGATAATGAAAAGATGGAAATAAAGTGTTTGTAGATGGGGAGGGGAGGAGGGGGTTAAGGGAGGGCAGAGGTAAGGGGAAAAAATGAGAACCAAGACCTGTCAAGTAGAAGTACAAGATCCCAACAATGAATGTAACTGTACTGTATCCCTAAAATGTACCAATAAACTCAATTAAAGCTGAAAAAAAAAGAAAAAAAATGTTAATATCACATTGTAAAAGGGAGTGAACAAGCGAATTCACTGTGTGGAATTACAGTGTACTCAATCCCGAGTGCAAAATAAACTAAACTTTTCTTAAGACGTCTTTTTCTCAGTGCTGGCATCTGGTTTATTTTTATGTAGCTATATATGTATTTGGTGGTCTTTGAGACCATATTTCTCTGTGCTATTCAGTCTGGCCTTAAACTTCTGGTGAGCCTCTTGCCTCAGCCTCCCAAGTGCTGGGATGCACCACCATTCCTGTTTTAGCATCTCATTTAGACTCGAATCCTTGCATCTCATTCTCTAAATCAGTTCGATGTAGGTGAGGCCCATTATATATAGTTTCTAAGTGCAACTCTTTAGATATACTTCTCCTTGCTCCAGTATCCTATAAACTAAAAAGAAAAAAATACACTGATCTTCTCCCACAAAGTAAAATGCTGAGATTGGGAGCAGAGGACTACAACAGGTTCTCCCTGGAACTTGAAGTGTAATCAGGGAAGAATGCATAGCAGTGTTCAGCCCCTTGGGATAGGTTCCTTGGTTACAGCCTGGCTTGCACTGGTGTTGCTCTCTAATTTGTTGTTTTTTCCCGACCTTGGGTCTTCTGTTTTGCTCCCAACTGTGTGTTAACACATATCCCACATTTGCATTGCTCCAGATTGTTTTCTTCTTTTAAAGAAGTAGAGACCTAGAAACCTATTTTCACTTCAAAGAACATTCTTTTTATTCGAAATTCTCCTTAAAATATTTAAAGTTCATGGTCAACTCTATCAAATGAAAGCCTTACCCGCAATGCTTTTTTGAGTCAAACCATTTCCTACTTTGATAGCTATGTGACACTGGAGAATAATACAGTTGTAAAATTGCCCTTTACATGACAAAGAGGTTCTATAATTCACAGTCTTCCATTACTCCATGGCATACCCTGAATTTGATCTTGACCTAGAGCACATTCCTTACTTTAATGCTTTTCTGACTAAAAAGATTAACTGGTACTCTCTATATTTCCCCTAAACTCTGCTAAGAAACAAACCAGTTCCTTCTTGAATTCATCTCTCTTTTGCAATGTCTTATTTACATCTAAAGTGAGCCAAATGATACTTTATTCTGCCTGAAAATCTTCTTATCCAACAGAACACAAGGGCATTTTGCATCTACTGCAGTGAGAAATGCTACTTTTCATTAATGGTACAAGCGTCTATTTCTATTAATGGCTCATAAGTGATTCATTGCTACTTCATCCAGTCTTTATCTCATCATAGCCTCAGATCAAATGCAAAATATTTATATTAATATATCATAAATTATTCCTGGAACTAGTACTGGTTTCTCTTATTTATTGCTTCCTAACAAATCAGCCCAAATAGTGATTCTTAAAAAAAACCATAAACTTTATTTTATTAAACTCACCTGGAAAACCAGGATTTATACAGGAAATGGTTGTCACTAGAGTATCTTAATTCTTCTTGGCTCCCTTCGATGATATAGGCTGTGCTTTTTATTCGTTCTAAGTCCACAGTGAAGATTAAGTTGATCTTTTCAACTTCAGTTTTAAAATTAATCCAAGTGTTCTTTTGATATCCATCTATTAGGCTCAAGAGTTTAAAAAGAAATAGGATTATCCTACATACTGTAGTAGATAATTTTCAAATATTCTGACATTTAAGAATCCATGAACTATTATCATCCATGATTTGAATGACCGCTAGTCTATTTGCTGGTTTTGCTTATCTTGTTTTCAGTAAAATATTTCACCCTAGGAGTCAAAGAAACACTCCCAATGTGATATTCTACACTTAGTCCCTGTTTTGCTATTTGTTTTCACTAAAACACTTTAGAAATGATGACCACAGAGAATAATAATTTAGTTGTCTTAAACTTCTGCTGAGCCTCTTGCCTCAGCCTCTCAAGTGCTGGAATGCACCACCATTCCTGGTTTAGCATCTCATTTAGACTTGAATCCTTGCATCTCATTCTCTAAATCAGTTCAGAAATAGGCGAGGCCCATTATACATAGTTTCTAAGTGCAACTCTTTAGATATACTTCTTGTTGCTCCAGTATCCTATAAACTAAAAGAGCAGTTGAGTATTTTTGTGATAGTAGAAATACTAGGCCTTAAGTTAAGTAATAGAGATGGTTAGTGCTATCAAGCATATTTTTCATTTTATGTCATAGTTCTATTTAATAAATGGTCACACAAGTGTAAATGTGCATGGCTTTTTCACCATGAGATAAGAAATCACTAGACTCCCTTTCACATCCTAGCCTACAAGTTCATTGGTGTTCTGTGTGACAGAGCACCTAGAGAATAAACATTTGTCTTTGCATTTTCTTCACCAGATAAAATGGTGGTTCTGAACTCAAGAGGGGAAGGCTGTCTCCTCCTACTTCATCCACGCACAGCCATCATTTTGCATTGTCAGTTGTTATAATTGTGGGTTGCTATATCTAACTTGTAGATGCCAGAGATAAAAGTGTCAAATACACAGCATTAGCTAATTTTAAAAAGTTTCAACAAATGCCTTCCTAAATGAGTATATGGAGCATTAGTAGACCATATTCTTAAAATACTCATAATCAGAGAAACATTAGTCAGTCGTCAACATTTAAGAATCCACTGTACATAACACACAAACACACCCAATCATACAACATTTATTGTATAGACTTTAAACACTTAATGTGTTGCTTTCATCTTTGCCTAAGTAATTCCATCAAATTTTTGAAGATTTACATGTTTGGTTGGAACATTTTATACACTGCTATGGTGTCATATTCAAAAAGTTGTTTAATGATAAAATCTGTTTTTTAGTTTCCCAGTTAAAAGTAGGTAATTATTTATTTATTTTTCTCATAAAGCTTACAGAACTTAGATTTGTGAAATTTAAATTAAAATACATGGTTAAATAGGGTGAAAAATATGTTGCTTCACATTTTGTTTAAATACTTTTTCTAAAATCCCCTGTTCAAAGTCATAAGCCACATACGTCCCTTAGGTTTTTATGAATATAAACCAAGTGAGCAAGAGTAATCATGTTACATTTCGTACAAATGTGGAAATATAGTAAATGGTTTAAATATAGAATGATATTTTAAGTACTTTTTATTTCATATTTTGTGTACATTTATTTATTCATGAAATATTTTTAATTTCTGCTAAAAAATTATATTCTCTCCATAGAGGAGCTAACACTCTAAGATAATTAAGGTACTAAAAATGCTAAAATTTAAGGCTATCTAGAAAAGTAGCTAAAGCATAATGATGGAACATAATTATAACAGGTTAATATAATCTGAAAAAATGTGTAATGTACTTACAATAACGCCTGATAGACAACTGGACTTAATAAAGTTAATTAAAATTAGGAAAAGTGGTGTGGTGGCCAGATCACAAAGATAGGCTAGGCTTACTCAATAGCTGGTAGTGAAGATGTATCAGGTTCAGAAACCTCACTGAGGACAAGAAAAAGAGTAATGAATCAAAGGTAATGGTCTATAAGCAGCCATTCATGGTGAGACTCATCATAGTCCAGTAAGACTGCTATGACAAAATATCCAAGAGCAGGCAATTTGTCAAAACCATAGTTATTTGTCACAGTTCTGTAGGCAAGGAAGTAAAACACTGAGACACCAGCATTTAGTCTGGGGCCTTCTGATATGTTGGGCTTTGGCAGGTGGAGAAAATTCTGTTTTCTCACACAACAGAAGAGCAGAAGAGAGTGAACTCACTCACTAAAGCCTTTTCCTCAGGCTTTCTATCCCATCCATGTAGCCTCATCTCAGATCTTAATTACGTGCTAAGCCCCACCTCTTATTTGATCTTATTGATGACTAAGTTTCAACATGCGAATTTTGTTTTGTTTTTTTAAGACAGGGTCTCACTATGTAGTTGAAGCTGACCTGGAACTCACTATGTAGCCCAGGCTGGTCTCAAACTCACAGCGATCATCCTGCCTCAGAATACTCTCAAGGGCTGGGAATACAGGTGTGTGCCACCACGTCCAGCTCAACATTTGAATTTGGGGGGATACATTCAGATCCAGCTCATACCATCCATTCAGGTCACACTGTATAGTAAGAGATAAAGATGGATTTTTAATTTAAATATTCACTGTATATTTTGATCACACGTTGTACATTGTATTGATTATTATATGTAATCTAGAGCTACTTCAGTGTATACAGGAGGATGTGCTTTCATTATATTGAAATACTACACCATTTTATAAAGCACACTTGAGCATCAAATCATTCTGGTCATTAAAGGATGATGCTAGAACACAATCCTTCAACAATCCTGCAGCATGAATGTACCAGCAAACAGATACAAAATGTCACAGAAAATGGTGCACAAAAGCCCTTTGCAATCTAATGTTTGCTAAAGCTATGCCCCACTGCAACTTGGAAGACAGATCACATGTTCATTAGCTGAAGGGACAGTGATAGGGAAGAGTCATAATAATAGCATCTGTTAGGAAAATTTGACTTAGCAATGCATTATGAGAAAAAAATGAACACAGAAAGTGAATTAGTTGTTTTGCAAACAACAAAAAATGAAGAGAGCCCAAACTGTGAGCCCTTGGGGAATTGATGAAGATATTTGTCTCTATACCTAATGAGTAGGAAATAACAGTTAAAATTACATTTAAAAAGTATTTGGGAGGTATCCATACATCTAAATGCTCCAAGGAAGATCAGATTAGGAGGGTCCCTTATCTTCTTGGAATTGATGAGTTCACCATGAGATTCCTTGATTTGCTTAGAGAAGAGAATATATCAGTCCTGGGAATTATGTGTAGAATAGCACTTAAATTGTGTTTATTGACACAAAGAACAAACTGCTAGTTCTATTTTATTTTTTTAGTTTTATTTTTATTTTTTTCAGCTTTAATTGAGTTTATTGGTACATTTTAGGGATACAGTACAGTTACATTCATTGTTGGGATCTTGTACCTCTACATGACAAGTCTTGATTCTCATTTTTTCCCCTTACCTCTGCCCTCCCTTTACCCCCTCCTCCCCTCCCCATCTACATACACTTTATTTTCATCTTTTCATTCTCTCACATTTTTTTCTTTTCCCTTTTTACTCTTCCCCTAGAACTATCCTACTTTTGAATCTAAAATGTATACAAAAATGTCATAAGCTTGAGTTTTAAACAAAGTCTTTGTCTTCTCATGCATACTATGCTATGAATTGTGTCCTCTCAAGTTTTATACGTCTTAATCCTACTTTCTAAAAGGTGTGATCTTATTTGAAAATAGTCATCACACAGATAGCAAAAATGAGACCATTCAAGAGGCATCGTATTGGAAGAAAATAAGCCTATAATCTAACATGACTGGTTTTCTTACAAAAGAGAAAGTTTGGACATGGGAATATAAACACAGGGCAAAGCCATGTGAATATAAAGCAAAAAACTGCAAACAAAGAACAAAGATAGCCACTATACCATTAGAAGCTAAAGAAGGGGCATTGAACACATCCTTCCTCATAGATCTGTGTTAGTTAGTCAACTTTGTGGTATTTTGTTGCAGGAGACTTAAAAATCTAATTTACTTCCTTAAAAAACAAAGAAACTACCCTTCATTTCTATTGTTATCAAAATCCCATGGAGAAGATCCCCTCAGTTCCATGCATGAGTCTCTTTCATTCTTGTCCAGGAAATTACCAAACACTTGTCGAAAGGCCCTTAAGCATCTCATTCTTCCCCTAAAGACAGCAAATTTCTATCACTTTTTTCTTTCCACTGCCTGCATTTCTTTATGATGAAACAAATAATTTGCCTTTTTGATTTTACATTGTCCATCATTCAAAATCTTGGATATTTTATATGACAAAGTGACTTGATAGGACTTAATGTTCTCTTTATTGAAGAAGTATGCATGTGTTTTATATGTAAGCAAAGCATGAATCTACTTTTGGTGAACAGAGGAGTGGACTTTTCAAAGAGATGACATTCCAATATCTTCATTCCTCCTAGGCACCAGGAGACTATATTTTCTCTAATCAACTTTTGTTACAACAGGTATAGTGTCTTGACTGAGGTAGGTCTGATAAAATGTTAGCAGAATTGATGCATACTTCTAGCTCTTGTTCATGAAAGCTGCTTTTTCTTTGTCCCTCTACTGGAATGGAGAGGACTCTGAGGAGTAGCATGACCCACTACACAGGCATGCAAGGGAAAACCAGGGGAGTTGGTTAGCTTGCTGAGGATACTGAGGATTGTGTGATTAAACAAGGGGTTTGATAAGGAGTAACTATAGAAAGCACAACATTTTATCAACTCACACTGGACTGTGGTATGGTAAAAATGAACTTTTGTTATGTAAAAACTCCTAAAATCTGGAAGATATTTTTAACAGATTATACCATCCTATTATTTCCACATTTCCTTTTCCCTATATTCATGGTTTTCTATCTTCTGAGTAGCCAGTTTTGCTGTCTTCTCTACCTTATCTGAGAGTAGCTTTTGCTATACTATTTTCATGAGCTGTTATGCCTGGTAATGAGGAATGGCTGTACAAGTTCCTTAACTAATGTTAAGGAATCAAATCAAAGATTGCTATTATTGCCAGTCTTAAAATTCAGGAATTACGTAAGGAAGAAACAGATCTATTATAAATTACTATTTTGTTTTCTCTGCAAAGGTAATACTAATTTTAAAAAGGCACAGTGTAGTATATTTTGTTTCTTTTTCCTAGGACAAATGGGTAACAAGTTTCACAAAGTCATTTAGGAACCAAACATCTTTTCATCTTGGATCTTCCCATCTTCAACATGTTTTCCAGGGATGTTGACAAAACATATGATGCCAGTTTTACTACTTTTCTTTTGTAGGTGGCATACTACTTTTATATAAAATCATTCATGGCACTTTCTCAGATATTGGAGTTGTAAATTACCAATTTACTTTTTTAGGTTTGAACTTTTCAATATTTTTCCTTCATTTTGTTGGGAATTTAGTTAGGTCCTTATTAATTTAGTTTTGAAACTTACATTCTATTTATATTGACAAACCCTTATAAGACTGTATAAAGCACATCAAAAGAACAAGGTAGAAATATTGAGGAATGATCAAGAGCCAAAGAAACCCAACAATTTTTCTGGGTGAGAGTACCACTTATTTCTAGGGAAATGCAACTGAGGATACCAAAGGTAAGAATGGGTCTGCAAAGAGCTCAAAAAAGCAAGTGAGGAGATAAGGCAGCCCTGCCTGGACCCAAGGATACAACATTGGCTGAACCATATGAGTGAAGTAGGAACCTTTGATTTCTTTGTTCTTTCCTTTGTGTGTTCTGGATGACACCCTAAAGGAGCAAAAGGAGTCTGGGCCAGGAAAAATAAAAATACCAGATGGAACAGAAATGAAATCTAAACAAAGCCTCTTCCCCTGTCAGGAATGCCTAGTAAAACGGTGGCATATCAATTAATGAAGAGGAAGACACCAAACTAGAGTTAGTAGGACTGACCTCTATTTTTCTGTAGAAAAGTGCAGAGTCATTAAGTAGGTTTGAAACGGTAAGGGGACAGAAATGAAATCACTCTACAACATTCCATAAGTCTTTCTTATTTCAAGAAGTGATTTTGAAAAATGTATAAATTTAGTACTACAGAAATGATTTAATCATTTCTCTCTGGCTATATCATCACATTGATTTATTATTAAATATCAGATAAAAGTAATTGTGTAAAGAAATAAGCAGAGACTACATAAATTATTCCAGTTGTACTAAAAATAGTTCATAAAAACTAATATACACAATATATATTGTGTATATAACTTTTTTAAAATATCTTAATCCTTTATATGAAGACAAATATGAATAAGCTGAATTACAACATGGATATAATAATCTGTATTCTGTATTATAATCACACACAAAATACATTGAACAATATATTAATGGCATTCAGTATAAAAATAAAGCAACACAGAACTTGCCAGTTACTCATGTGCTTTGGAATATTCTTGTGTAAGTTACTTTGTTAATCATTTTAATGGTAGGCCCGCCAGGTGAGAAAAATTAAAAAAAAAAATCTGAAAAACAACCTAACAATATTAGATGTATATATAGTTACAGTTTGGTAAACATAACCTTCAATACAGTGTATAATTGTTTGGAAGAAAAATAAAAGCTCTATATTTCAGTAGAATAAATATCTTATGACAGCTTAAAATACTTTAATTAGTCATATTAAAGGTGACAATACAGTACATATAGCTTTTCCTTTACCATGTAGAAAGTTTTTTTTATAAATATTTTTATATAATATCATTTCAGTCCTTACAACAGAACTACCCAATACTGGAAAAACTGGAAAATTAACTTTTCCATGTGATTTAGTCCTTCAGTTTAGGACACCTGCAAAATCCATGATTTTGCCATTTACAAAATGACCTTTTCTTTTTTTTTTACCCTGCTTGGTAAAAATCATTCTTTATACAGGGGCCAAATCTGGCTCTTGTTAATGTTCATGCTTTTTGTTAGTTCTGATCTATAGAAATATACTGACTAAGCCCAACCTGTCTTGTATACATTGACCCTTCAAACTAGGGAAGGCAACTGCCTAATCCTCAATTATCTTTTCCTCACTAAAATTATTCTTCATTTGATGTAATTTTCTTCACCATTCTTGTCTTCTTTTAGACACATTTCCTTTACTGCTCTCTTTCATAAAAATGTGAAACACATAATTGAAGCTAGTAGAGTCATCTCTGAAAAGTCTGACCAGGAGAAATTGTAACAAGATTTGTGCACCTTACACTTCAACCTTTCAACATTTCATGTTCTTTTTTGTGATCCAATACCTAACATGCCTAAAACTTAGCAGCTTCACAGATAACTGTACTTGACATGGAATAGCTCAGTCTAAAAACATTTCTTTGAAATGCAATAATCCAGCTTCCTCCTACAATCAAATTTATTAGAAGATTGCTATTTCCATTTTCAAATTGTCATTATTGCCACATCACTTGATGAAATAACATCAAATACATGCTCATCTGACACCAGATCAAAGTTGAAAATTATTTCCTGGGAAAGAAAATAATGTAAGCATTTTCTCACTGAGAAAATCATATGCATGAAAAAATATTAGGAACTTTTCAGACATTATATAATCTAATTTAAGGAATGAAATACTGTGGGGAAGTAGTAATTTAGGAAGCATTGAAAAATCTAACATGTCAATTATCATAAAGCATGAAAGTCTCCAAACCTAAAACTTATTACAAGATATTAGATTTCAAGACTTAACAGAGAAGTACTTATCAGTTTCCTGTTAAAATGATCCTTTCCCCAACTACACTTTCATTCAATATAAAAACCTAAACTAAATGGGCATACAGAGTGGGCAAGGTACCAGCACAGAAGGGAGAGTTTTGATGTCATTTGTTCCATTCTTATGACACTGAGCAAATCATTAAAACTTCTTGAGACCAATCTCTAATTTCTGAATAAGAGACTCAAATATGCTAATTTTTAATCACTTTCAGATCAAATTTTCTATTGCTCTATGTGTCTAGTTCAGCATTAAAGGAAAAAAAAAACAAAATCTAGTGTTATCTAGTGTAGAAACAAAGTCAAGAAGACTTTATTCATGACTATTATGGTAGCATGATGGTAATGAGATTTTGCATTGGGGAAGAGAGATGAGTTCACATCTGAGTACATATTGAGAATTTACAGCCATGGCTAGAAAGTTATGAAGAAGGATCAACCAAGGTAAGAATTCTGGCTGCAATGATCTAACAGGGCTATTGCCAAAGACAAGAGTCAGCTGATCCAACACCACCTGAGCCATGGTGAACAATGACAAACCTGGTCAGATATAAAGGATGGACAGATGTCAAGCCCTGGAATCTTGCTAACCTCTCTCAGTGGGGCTCTTTGCTAAAGCTAGACTTTGCAAGAAACTACAGATAAGCTCAGATGTTCTGGAGTTGAACTAATGTTTGGTTAAGCCAAGACTCTGTCATCGAAGTAGGAGTCTGCCTCAAGTGAAGTCCCTATTTTTTTAAAAAAGCTGTATCCTAAAATATTCTTATTTTTAAGTTATTTTGATATAAAACTCACTCTGAATATTATCCTACATTGACCTAAATATAATGGTTGTGTTCCTAAATAAAATGACTAGCTTAGAACATTATTCCTATTCTTGCTTCTACATCATTGTGTAGAAAATCTGTTTCTGAGAAAATAAACATTACTTCTTCAAGCATTAACTGAGAAAAAGAAATGAAAGCATTTTGAAATATTTCACAATAAAAGTGATTGAAGCCCCTCTAAATAGGAAGAAATGGCTCATAACTGATGAATAGTTTTTTTAATATGTAAAAGCTCTAATGTGATTTCTGCTCTTCGATTACATTCTATATTTTTATGATAAACCTGTATAATATTAACCCCACAATAACAAATAAACAGTGAGAATGGGATATTATTCTCAATTTAGAAACCAAGATGCAAATAATGACATTTTATAAATTAGTAATATATAAAAAATGGCCTCTAAATTTTTCTTAAAATTTATTCAGTAAACTTTGCAAGATACTTAGTGTGGCAAAAAATTTCACAAGAAACCTTATCATTTCTATTTTGCTAAGTGAGATATTTGCTTATTTTTCTAGCATTTATTCATTTGACTTAAAGTGACCTGAGTCAGTTATAGTGACATTCTTCTTTTCTGAGGATCCTTTTAAGAATGGATATATGACCACATCTGGCCCATAAAACTTGAAGGGAAGTTGGCTTCAAGGATTCTATAAAATATTACCCAATGAATATTGCTGTGAGGTGATGTTGGGAAGTTTTGCAACCATTTTGCAGGTATAAAGAGGATCCATGATCAAATCCAAAATAATAGTCATAACTTTATCAGAGAAATGTAAACAGCCATGTCAATATAAATACTAGAGTAACTTTTTCACATGCCATGCCTCAGAAGTTCCAGTTAAATGAAAAATGTATAAAATAGTATCAACTTTCCATGCATGTAACTGTGGTTTACAACCTAATATGCTGAAAGTGAAGCTGGCTTTAATTAAGCAAGGAAGTTACAGAGACAACAGCACTAGAGCAATCACTGATCATTTAAAAAGGTAGAAAGACTGGTTAAAAAAATTTCAAAACCCCTGAAATCAGGAGTGCTTATCAAACATTCTTACTAATTAATTTCAATTTGATTTCATTAATACTTTAGAAAAAAGAAGAAGGGGTTAAATTATTTTACTTTCAATTTCAGGAAAAAGTGTAAAGACTGTTACTGTCTTTAAACGTTGCTTAGTCGTGTTCATTTTGGTGTCTCAGCTATGTAACAGTTTAGTTGAAAATGGATTATCTAATCCTCCATTGGTATGAGTCAAAGTTTCAAAATCTAGACACAATTCTTGAAAACTTTTGTGTTTTATTAATTCACCCATTTAACCATTCTTCACTAATGTATCTTTTATCCATTTAATTCCTAAATATTCACTGGGTTTCACATATGTGGGCTTCAGAGGCTGAGTTGAATTGGTGTACTGGAGAATATGAAAAATATTCCACTTCCTTGCGATCTAGAAGAGAAATAGGTAATCAAATGTGAGTGATCAAATATTTAATTATTTCTTTTGAAACAGTCAGATAAAGGTTGAGGTTATCTAACCTAAAAGAGGGGATGGTAAGAGTATCTGACTTTATCTGAAGAATCTGTTCTGGAGCATTGAGTCTATCATGGGGCACGGCTAAGAGTGGGAATGGCTTGAACCATAGGAAAAATTATTTTATCAATGGCATTATTCAAAATTGCTAGTGCTTGGTGACAATTAAAGCAGATCAACTTTATTATCATTTCAAAATGTCCACATTTCCACAGATTGTTCAGGCACTCCCTTGTTGCCTAGAACATAAATGAACATCTTCTGTTGCCCTAAACTTGGTTAATATCAGGTAGTCACCCATATATAAAACTCCATCCTTGTCAATTTTTATGCATGTGAATTAATGAAAAATGGGATGATGCCATTTATGTGTCACACACAAAAGGAACTCACTTTAAGGTCGGTGAACAAAATTTAAAGATGGATATTGAGACTATTCATCCTTCGCACAGTGCCCATTTTCATAGAAATTCAGCACCTACTTCCCTACTTCACTCAATGATCAACTTGATTTTGCTCTTTTTTAGGGAAAGAATACATTCTTTGATATGTGGATGGTGATTAGCATGTGTACAAATACATACAACAGTTTAAAAGGGTTAGTTCACATATCGCATTTTTTTCTTGAAGTTTTTTGTGTTATACAAATTTTCTTGGATTAATTCATTTGTATAAAAACATCATAACTACAGGCCAGGGATTTAGCCCAGTGGTGCCATTGCCTGCCTCATAAGTGCAAGGACATGAGTTCAATCGCTGGTACCAAAAACAAACAAACAAAAATTCATCATAACTAGAGTGACAAATGACTTGTGACTAAGAATATATTTGGAGAAGTCTTATTTTTACAGAAACTTTCCTTGCCATTCTTTACTTTGATTTCACAAATTTCAATATAAAAATATAGTTTAAAATATTATTTCTCTTCTTTGAATTGACTCACCTTTTAGACCTGTATCATTTCCACATCTTTAAATGGCACCAAATTACAATTTCAAACACTCATGAAGATATTGACAATGAAAATATATATAATTGCCAATTGTGCTTTTAGTCAGAAATATGAACATTGATGCCAAAAATGGGACTTATATCTTTCATTTATGATTTTAGGGATTGCTTTTGTAAGGGTCTTATACCAAAACATAGTGATACAAACAAATTTTAAAAGTTCTAATGTGTAAGTATCATGAAAAGGAAAAGTCATCATTTTTAATTTGAACTACAAAATCAGTTTCATTATTTTAAAAAATCTTTATGCAAAATGAATTTTTAGTTCTATTTTAGCCTTTTATAATTAAGAAACAATTTAATCAGCACAAATAAGCCACACTATTAGTGTCAATCTCATTGTATATTTAGAGGGAAATTGGAATTAATTATAGAGATGTGCTGGCTAGAATAGAAATATGTAAGGTTTTGGAGAATATTAACTTTTTAAGGGCTAAAGTATTTTTAAAATGCACACTTTCAAAGATCAGTTTTGGGTTACTGGGAGGAAGAAGGATGTTTGAACACTAAATATCTTTAGATAAATTTCATGTCATATACAATTTTGAAGTCTTGGGTTTTTAATATTAAGAAATAATTATGTTTCTTATATAATAACTGGCAACTTCTTCTAAATCAACGTTTCTCAATCTTAACACCATTGACATTTTTAATGAAACAACTAATGCACTGCCGTCATGCACATTAGATATTTACAAGCAGCATCGCTGGTCTCTATCTCTGGAGTTACTAAGACTCCTCACCACCTGGCTGGGGATTTAGCTCAGCGGTTCGGTGGCCTGCCTTGCAAGCACAAGGACCCGAGTTCAATACCCGGTACCAAAAAAAAAAAAAAAGATTCCTCACCACCTCAAATTTGACAACCAATGAATAAATAAATAAATAAAAGTGTCTCAAGACTTCCCCAGTGTCCCCTGGGGAAGACAACTAACCTCCGACGGGAACAATTGCTCTAAATGCTGTGGGGGAATATACAATGCTATTAACAATAGTCTGATCCTAAGCCTCATTTATAAACAAAATTCAGCAGTGAATATTGTATGAATTTTTTTCTTTTTCATTTTTTAGGCAATGCATGAATCTCTATAATGCTTTTCATATCAAATGCAAGTAGATCATTAAAAAATGCTGAGAAAAAGAAGACTCCTAAGTCTTGATGAAACTCGGGACTTGAGAGTATTATGTGGGCTTTCAATGTATGGCTCAAAGTTCAACCAAAGGTCAACTAGCTTTGGGAAGAGAGGGATTATCTTGCACCTAACATTTATTGTTTGGTCAATCTGATTTTATCCAGATGTGTGACAAGGGATAGGTAGGACCCAACAGGGTAAAGAAGACGAGCTGCAGAGAATATTGAATGGCCATTGAAAAGTCCTCAGCCCAGGTCTTCCCCTTCTGTGGCATACACCTAGGCTTAACCTACACCATACCATCAGGCATTTCATCCTTCCAGTCACATAGTTACTCTAGAATGTCCCAGGTCCTTGGATTCAGATTAATTGCAGAGAAGAAAGCCCACCTACCCAATATTGTTATTTTAGCCAGGCCTCTGAATACAGGCAAGAAGAACGGAGCACAATTTCATATCTCAGAACACCGCACTGCAGTTCTTTGGGCACAAATGCATTCCAGTATAAATGTAGTAAGATTCCATATGCTCATGAAGAACAGTGCTGACTAGGTTCATAAACACTGACATCAGCTTTGGGGTCCTACAGATCTCAAGACCATACGGGGTTTTTTTGGTGAGAAAAAAAAAAAGACCATGTTTTCATAGATTTCCATTGAAATGAGGTGGATTCATGAAAACGAATAGAAATACCACACAGAAGCAAGCATCAAACTGATTTTAGAATGTTTCTTTGCATGTTATATTGATTATGACCTAATGGTTAAACGAACTTAGTTATGATCCTAATTTCCTACTCAATCGTTGTTTAGATTCCACTGGGAGAGTGATACAGTGCCATTATTTGGAAAGGCAGAGAAAGAGGATATTACAACTCCCTGCTAATGAGAACAAGGGAAGGAAAGAGAAATGTGTCAATCTAAGTGTTCTACCTGTGAATTGAGCTGCCAGACAAGAGGAAATAAGTAAGGCTTCTTCAGAAATCTCTTTTTATGCAAAAAAAAGGTTTAAAAATAAATGCAACAAGCAAAACAAACAGATTAACTGCACAAAAGTAGTAAAAAGATATCCTACTACATTTTAATAACAATATAAATATTAAATTAGCTTCAAGTAATTGTCTATAACTATGAAAAGTATTATTTTCTGAAAAATTACTTTTTAAGAATTTAAATATGACATACTTCAGATACACATGTAGTAGTTTAATTTTAATTCCGTGGTTTGATTTATTACATTATTGACATGAATGAGAAGTTAATTATATTAGATTTATATTTATTTCATGAGACTGTAAATAAACTATGACAAAAATCACCTAAGGATAAACTTGAGTCATTCATAGATTGGATGTACTTTGAGACCATAGTATTAAGTGAAATAAATCGGATTTGAATATTGCATGTTTCTCTTGCATGAGAAACCCAAATTATAAATAAATAAAGAGCAAAATAAAATAAATATAATCATTATGGACTGCAAATATGTATTAATACAAATTTATAAGCTTCAAAAATAAGATTTTATTTCAAATGCAGAGGGAATATAGCTTGTGAAACATATTTGTGCATGTATCTTTCTATATTTCATCTGATAATTTTTGTAAATATTCATTTTTATATAAAACTTAACTGCATAGTTTTGGCTGGCACTGATAAAGGTGAAATAGTTTAGGAACAAAAGAAAAGTAAAATGAAAAGAATTTCTCTGAAAATGGAACGTGTTAATGACAAAATTAGCATATTTTCAAAAGGATTTTCAAACTATTCTTTAGTTTTTGTACATGTAGATGATGTGGCATTGTGGCTATTTAGGACTGGGTAAATAGTACATGTATGACTGGTTTTTTTAGTTAAATTTTTCAAAACACCACTGAGAATCCTTAAAAATTACCTGTCACCTAGAGAACGGACATGATTTCTAGTGTGAATTTCTGAATCACAGGCTATCTATAAATTCACACCTAAATAGCAAACATGTATTACTTTGAAATGAGAAAAAGTAAGTTTTACTATGATCAAAAATAGACTTAATTTTAGGCATTTTGATAACTCTTTTAACATATTTACTGGGTCATCAAGCTGACATTTTCAGTTTATTTTGAAAAGGTAGAACTTTTATTTGTAATGTATTTAAAATGCAGAGAAAATATATGCTTATAATATCCACCTATAGTGTATATATACACACATTTTAACATAAGTTAGTATTTTTCCTTTGTAAAGAAATTATACACGCATGTTTGGAGCTCTCATCTAAGTTCGTCCTTCCCATAACCTTTATCCTGAAGTTCATATATACATTTCCTTATATTTTAAAAATATATTTACTTAGCATTAAATATCACACATGATTATTTGGAATATTTGCATATAAAATAAAGTTTTCACTAGTTTTTTAGCAATCTTATTGTACTCAATATAATTCTTTCCAGATTAATACATGTTGAGACATACACAAATAAAGTTTACGAAGTGTATTGTTGTATGTTATTCTATGGTACAAATCCACCATAGTACTGGGCCCATGCTCATACTTGTCTGTAATTTTTTATACTGTGAAAAATTGTGCAATGAATATTTTCATGATCAGTATTTTCTCTAAGAAATCCATGTTCCACTGCATATATTATCATAGATGTATACATTTACATACAAACTAATTGAATGTATATTTGCATACAGATGCAAATACATACACATACACACATCTGTAATTAATATGTACAGGTAGAATTGCTTAAATATAGGCATATTTTCAAGTTGCTAATTATTCCCAAATTTCAAGTAGGTGTACAAATTCAAAGCCCACATGCATGTAATATCTTTATCTCCGTACTTCTTACTTATTTTTTTTCCTGTTAAGTTTATTGGTACATTTAAAGCAAACAATACAGTTACACTTATCATTGGGATCTTGTACCTTTACATGATATGTCTTGGTTCTTACTTTTTCCCACACCCCTGGCATCCCTTCACCTAATTATTGTGCCTTCAATGCTTTAGGCAAATTACTTAATACATTTAAAACATTTTTTTCATTTATAAAATTAAGACTTTTCTAGCTATAAGAAATGTCTGTAAGTGAAATAAACAAAATATAAAGTGCATTATTTTATTTTACAGTAAGAAAATCAACTGTAAAAGTTATATCTAATTTATTTTTTGAATTATCTATATCTCATATATGACATAGAAAATATATATATATATATATATATGCACTCATACATATATATAGCACTTTTTATATTTGCTTTACTGACTATTCAGCTAGTCAATTAATAGTATTTAATATTTTTGTTCCCGTATTTTGGTCATATGTTAGTGGTATAAAGTTAATGCCAAAGTCCTTATACTTCATATGGATTAACTAATGTAATGCCTCAAATATAGAACTGTAAACTAAGTGTTCTGTATCTGAAGAATAGAGAAATAGTCCTGACCTGGTAGTAAATTAGAATATAACGTCCTAGGAAGAAAATAATTTGTTCTAATTACTTAATTCAAATTATAATTTGAATTTCATAAATGAAATTATAAAATGAAGTTTTTTGAAGTCCTTGTCCCACCACATTCTTAGTTTTGGGAACATTAGCAAATACCTTAGTGTCTCGATGCTTTATTTTTTAAACATGTAATGCAGAGATGATTATAATTCACGATTGTTATAAAAACTATCACAAAACTAATCAGTATGTGGAAGGTATTGTCAACAGGAACTCATACATCATCCTTTAAAATGTTTGTTATTATTATAGCATTTTTTAATAAAATGTTAACTACCTTAATACGTTACTCTCAGCATTTCTAAGTATAGTAGCTCTCTTTCATTCTTTATCTTCACCACAACCTACTGTCCCATGGATCTTTTGAAAATGTAACTGACAACACCATTCCATTTTGCATACCCATCGCAGAATTGGCTAACACTCTAATTTCTTCCCAATATACTTCCAATAAAGAGTCAAGGTCTTTA
The DNA here is from genome assembly GCF_012274545.1 of Fukomys damarensis. Classification (NCBI taxonomy): domain Eukaryota; kingdom Metazoa; phylum Chordata; class Mammalia; order Rodentia; family Bathyergidae; genus Fukomys; species Fukomys damarensis. The sequence continues at coordinate 4,669,941 of NW_022900950.1, read as the reverse complement.
ATGTGAATGGCAAAGCACTTTCTGTTTAAAGCTCTTCCCACTTACCCAGACTGATCTCTTCCTCACTCTTTTGCATCTGGTTTCAAACAGGTCTCTCTGTGTTCTTTAACAACACCACGGCCTAATGGCTCCAGAGCTGATGCCCTCCTATTCTTTTCTCAGACTTACTCTTGGTTTTCTTTCTTAGTCTTAAGAGTGCACCTCAAATGTCGCTTCAGAAAGTCATCTTCTGATCATAATATTTAAAATATCCCTCCACTCACCAGGTGCCATCAATGAGTAGTCTCAAATTTTACATGGAATACTTTGGAAACTGACAACCACTTACTCAGACTTCATAATCTGTGAACTATATTTTAAAAACCATTAATAATTACGTTACTTGGGTTTATGGTATATTGTTTTAATTTACTTAAAAATAAAATAAGAAAGTGAAACATTTATTTTAATTGCAAAAGTGCCAAATTGTACTTGTATTCATTTTCTATCATTTAAAGTCAAAAATATTCAAATCACCATAAGCTTATATATGTTGTTTACAGCTATAAGTTAAACATCAACGACAAGCAAACTGTACTTTAAACATCAATTTAAAATCCCAGACTTACACAGTGGATGGCAGAAATGGCTTCATATTAATTTAGCTATTTTAATTTAATCTGACTGATTACTGCCATACTTGACTTAATTAGAAATATTTTTTTTCTTTTGATGAGTTTAAAACATTCAGAACATCACTCTCTTTTTTGTAAAATAATGGCACAATCCACAGCAGATTTTAAACATTAATGACATTGTATATAAAAATACAATTTGTATTTTGTGTCTAATTTGTTTGTTAAATGCCATCATATATTAATTTCATTTGTATTTATAAATAGTTTTCTCCGATCTATAAATTGAGTCATTTATTATCTTGAGAAGGTCTGTATTAAGACATAAGAAATAAAGAGGGCCAGGGATTTATCTCAGCAGTTTTGTCACCTGCCTTGAAAGCACAAGGCCCTGAGTTCAATCCTCAGAATCAAAAAAAGAAAAAAGAAATAAAGGGAAGCATTGTTCACATTACACACACACACACACACACACACACATCTCAAATTCTTTTCTAATTTGGTCAATATGTTTTTCATGTTCAGTTTTGCTATACTGGTTAGCCAGATTTAAAACTTGGAAACAGCTCACTTGCCCATCAGTGGGAAACTGGATAAAAAAGATGCTTTTCTATAAAATGGAATACTACTCAGCCATAAAGAATGAGAAAGTAGATTCATTCATAGGAAAATGGATGCATTTTGAGGATGTACTCCTAAGTGAAATAAATAAGTCACACGTGTAAATACCGAATAGTTTCTCTGGTGTGAAAAACTAAAACAGTACTCAAGATCCTAATGGGATAATTAGCAATGTGAAATAGGAAGAAAAGGGCTAAAGGTGTAGGAACAGTGGGAAGGGGAAGGGAATAAGGGAAAGGGAAAAAATGTGAGAAAATGTAAAAATGGAATTAAAGTGTTGGTGGGTAGGGAGGGGAGGAGGGCTTGAAGGGAGGGTGGGGACAAGGGGAAAAAATGAGAACCAAGACCTGTCATGGAAAGGTACAAGATCCCAGTAATGAATGGAATTGTACTGTATACCTAGAATGTACCAATAAATTCAATAAAAAATAAAATATATACAGAAAGCTAGTTTATATTATATTCAACACTTTATGAGGTGACTCATTCCATTATTTAAAAATTTTCTCCAAAACTGTTTCATGATTTTGACCATCAATAACAGTATGTCTTTTATAACTCTAGTCTAAGAATTAAAACACCAAAGGATTCTACAATGACCCATGCTCATGTGCCATTTCTGTTTCAAGAAAGAATTATTATGTTCCTTATTATCAATGTCATTTCTAGTTCAAGGTACATAGCAGTGAGAAAATATTTTAATTCTGGTGATAATGACCTTCACTCCAAACTCTATAATAGGGAGCTTTATAAGAGTTCTGATATAGAGGGCCCATTGGATCAGATCAATTCTATATAGTAATGAGTATCACAACTGTATGACATTAGAGAGGGCAGACAACACTTACAATCAGAGCATGCTAGTAGGAAACCTTTGTTCCTAAGCCACCATTCAATAGAATAACAAGAACCCCAGAGCCTGGGGAATGGGGATTTAGCTCAGTGGTTCTGGCACCTGCCTTGCAAGCAAGCACAAGGACCCAAGTTCAATCCTAAAAAAAAAAAAAAGAATCCCAGAGTCTGAAAGATGTAAGAAAACATGTTTTGCTCTCAGAGGGGAAGCAAGATAACTCATAAAGTTTACATTCGTGAATGTCCTTAAATAATGTAGCTCATTCCTGGCAGGTAGAAATAAAATCTTTGGGGAGCTGGCACTGAGGTTAATGATCTCCTGTCTCTCACTCTCTCCCTCCCCCCTCTCTCCCCCTCTTTCTCTTCCCCTGGAGTGGGCCACTGTGCGCTCTTTAATAAAGATCTCTCAGCTCTCTCGGTGTGCGGAGTGATCCTTGGCAGGTGCCAGTTTCTTTCACCTCTAATTTTTCTTTTCTTTTCTTTTGGTACCAGAGAACAAACTTGGGACCTTGCACTTATGAGGCAGGAACCGGAACCACTGAGTTAAATCCCTGGCCCCCTAACTTTCTAATTAAATTTTTTGGTAAAAAAAAATGACATGTGTATATATATGTTTTTTAATAACAGTTAATCACAGAGCTTGATTTCATCTTTCTTCTATGAGCATCTCTAATCAGATTACTTTAACCACATTTGCCTTTCCAAGCTTTGACATATCCATAAGTTATTTACTCATCAGATCTGCTCAGCCATGAATCCAATGAGCAATGCCATAAAAGCCCCATTAATTCATGCTACACATGGCTCTCCTTCTTCATACCCATTGTCATTACCCTCCCACACCATTTAGACTAATTCGAATTGATGGGTTCCATCAGCAAATTAAAAAACAATACTCTCTAGACTCCAACGATGAAAAACATACAGAGTAAAACAATATGTTCTTTGGAAATGCAGCACTTTGTTATCTTTATGGTGCAGAGTGAAAGACAAATTAAAGGAAGAATGCTGTGCAAGCCTTTTTATTGCTTTTATGATAATAAGAAGATAGTGCTTATTTGTTTTGATTGGGTGTTGCAAATTCATTGTCCTGCTACAATTTATTGATTTGGTTAAAAATCAGTGGATGCCTGATTGAAACCTTACAGGTGTTTTCTTCTGATAGTTTACATTTGCAATTTAAATTTAATTTATAAGCTTAAATGGTTCACCCTCAACTGCTAGGTTCACTTCTCTGAAAAATAACCTGCACTTCATGAAGCAATTTTTTTATTAGCTTACATTATAATTTGTACAATGATCTCTTTTGATAAAGAGGTAAGTGCCATTTATATAAGGAAAGCTAAGATGAGAAACTGATTGCAGAATATTAGCTAAGGCTAGGGAGAAATTATGGCAATATTTTTATATGTTCTTGAAGTTTAAAGTAAAATTAAATCTTCCCATTGTGATTTTCAGGGTATAACTAAAAGCACCCTTCATTATTCTACAGGTTCCGCTTTGGGTTGCCTCTCTGTCTAAAATTAAGATGTTGAAATGCAGCTTTAACAGAATAAGGCAAACATTTTTTACAGGGATTATTCCTTGAAAAATGCAATACATTCCTACTGTTACCACTAAGATTTTTAGTGAAATCAATTTTAATCTGTCCTTTAATTCTTTTCTAACACTGGACATATTCCTACTGACTGCTGAGAAATATTTCTTCTGCTTTATAAAGCTCTGCCATTGACTGGAAACTATTATAAGAGGAAAAGTTTCTACATTATTGCTTAGTTTTATATTGGTTTGTTTTTTGTGGTGCTAGGAATAAAAACTCAAGGTCTCAGAAACTCTAAGCAAGAACTCTACCACTGAGCTATTTCCCAAGTCTAATTTTGTGTGTGTGTGTGTGTGTGTGTGTGTGTGTGTGTGTTTGTGTGTGTGCTGGAGATTGGACCCAGTATGCTGAGGGACATCCCAGCTCTTTTCTTTATCTTTTATTCAGAGACCAAGTCTAATTACGTCACTAACTTGCTCAGACTGGGCTAGAACTTGCAGTCTTCTTACTGAAGTCAACCAGAGTGCCAAGATGTGTGCCATCAAACCCAGCTAAATTATGCATTATTCATCTACTATAATAAGGTTTCCCAGAGTTTATGACTGAATCTTAGGGTAGAAAGATGATGTATAAAAAATGTTAGAAAGATAGTCCTATTTTCTCATTTGGTAGTGTGTCTTTCTTTTAAGGTGTTTGTAACTAACAATAACAGAATTTCTATTACCAAGGGAATTGACAAACTTCCTGAGTCTTTAACCCTGGGAAATCTTTTGCATATATAATAGTCTTATTTTAATTGAAAACAAAATCTCACATATTTTTGCTGAGACTGTTAATTTTTCTACATGAAAAAGGAAGTTGAAGGTGGCAATAAGAAATCATCAAATTTCCCTCCTTTTCCATGCCAGGCACACAGCCTCATTTTAACATGAATGGCAGAGCTTTGTAGCTATCTGTAGAGTCTATAAATAAGAATGGACCTGGGCACTGATTGCAAAAATCATTTTCTGTTTTTGGCTTTTCTTATATAGAAAAGGTCAATCATTACCATGTGTAAAATTATAATTTATTCTTTTTTGGAAAGTGTTAACACCCTTAATCTTTATTCACCTTGTCAATCTCCTGCAGTTTTCATCCCCAGCTCCCTTACTGGGGCAGTAAGATCAGAAGCATCACATATATGTCACCAGCCAACTGCACTTCATGATGCCTCGTGTCCTGTGAAGTATCTCAGGCAAAAATCTAGGTGAACACTGCAGCTCACTGACATCCTAGAGTTTCCAGGTTAACAGTGCTTTTAAATTTCCAGACACCATTCAAATTCATACTGAAAGGAATAGCCTAGCATGATAATGACACTTGTCTGGATTATAGATCACCAGGAAATATGCATAGACACTATTTTCTATAACTACTGATGATAAAATACAGATAAAAATATAAATAGGCATGTGGATATAGGTATGAATGTTAACTGTGAGTAAAAATGTTTATGAATGAAGAATAGCAAATAACACATCAATAGCTACAGTTGGAACAATCTGTATGGACAGACAGGTATTGACAGAGAGAGATTAAAAGGAATTAATATTGAGAATGTTTCTTTCTTATGTCTGTAAATGTCTCACTTCAAAATTTCATCTCTGATGTCAGCACTTTTTAATAAAAGTTTTCCATATTTCTAGTTGCAGAAAGATGGACTAGATTTTATTCACAGTCTTTTTCTAAGTATAACTAAAATATTTGTATAAAAGGAATATTTTTTTAAAAACTTGGAAATGTTGAGAGAAGGTAGACCAACATGCCACATAAAATACAGTTATAAACTCTCCAGATTTGCTTTTTTTCCCCATTAAATTTATTGGTACATTTAAAGCAAGCAATATAGTTACATTCAGATTTTCTTTTGATTCAACTATCTTAGATGTGAGCCTCAAGAAACTAGCAAGCAAAAAGTGCCACTGGGCCAACATAAAGCTGTGCTTCCAGGCCCATATACACCACCAAAGCATGAATGGTGACTTGATTCCCATCCTTAGGAAGCTGCAAGTAGGTACCTGCATATCCCTAGTGGGATAGTATTAGGCAACACCGAGTCAGCTAGAGAATTTCACCATTGCCTTATAGTGGTAATGAGGCCACCACTCTAGTAGTTTCATTGGAGACTTGTGGAAAACTGGAATTTCTACTCCTTCCTATTCAAAGTGAGGAGTTTCTATGCTCATGGGTCAAAACTAAGAGGCAGGCCAAGGACACCACCCGGTACTACAGGGAACCATGCTCACTTTCCCAATTTAAGCATGGTATTTCATTTTAAAATATGATTTAAAGTGAGTTAGGGACTTACATGTACAATGTACACCTAAACATTATTGAGGGTCTTGTTAAGAGGATGAAAGATAATCTACAATATAGAACAAACATTTCACATATTTAACATAGGATTAGTATCTTGAATATTTAAGGAACTCTAAAAATTCAAACTAGAACACTGGCAAAAGACAGAGACACTTCATCCAGAAATACCATGAAAATAGTAAATAACCTCAAGAAAAGATGTCAAAAATGAGGTTGTATTCTGTCACTGCAGTGGTTATGGATGGGTTTCTGCATCGACCTGGCAATGCTTGTTGATTTTCCCTGTTGATAGAGCTACTAACATCGAATTTTATTACCAATAGTATTAGATTTTTTTGTAAAAGTACCATTTTTTTCATAAAAATGTTGTTTGTCTTCACTGTTGCATTGTCAATATACCATCATACCTGGAATAGTGAACTAATCGTCTATAGTATTACCACCGAGGACATTGCATATAGGCCAGTTTCTCCGTGTGAAATTCTTGGGAAATTATTTTCTTACAATTGCTTGTAAACTTGCTATCATCTAAAAATAAAGAGTTTGATAAAATAATTTGAAAAATTTTGAGGGCAAATTTTATGTGTCAGTTTCACTGGGTCAAGGAATGCCCAGATATTTGGAGAAACATTAGGTCGGTGTGTGGTGAAGTTGTTCCTGAAAGAAATAAACATTTAAATCGTTTGACTGTGTAAAGCAGATCCCACCCTCCCAACAGAATATCTAAACAGAAGGAGTCTGAATAAGAGTGAATTTCTCCTATTAGACCACTTAAACTGGGCCACTGATTTTTTTTTTTCCTGCTTTCAGGTGCAGACTGCAGACTGAAATATTGGGTTTTCTTGGATGAAAAAAAAGGAAAAGGAAAAAGAAAAATAAGAAAGAAAAAAAACAAACAGCCTGCCAGCTTTCTGGTTGGAGCTATACCATTAGCTCTGCTGTTTCTGAAGTCTTCAGATTTGGACTCAATCTACTTGCACTGGCTTTCATAGGTCTCCAGCTGGCTGAGTATAGGTCTTGGGACTTCTCAGTTCCCACACTCGAGCAACTCCTAGTAGTAACACAGACACACACATGCATGCAGAAACACATGCATTTTATTTCTCCAGAAACTAACAAATACCAAAATATTAAGAGATTGTTTCAAGTATATATCCTAGGCCTGAAAAGAATATTGTGCATCACATGCCTTTGAGGCTGAAGTAGAAAAAAAAGACCAATTACAATATTATCTTTAGTTTATTAACATTGTGTATATGTATGTGAAAGAGCATGTGTAAAACCCAGTAACAGATGTTGTTTTGAAGCTCAGAGTAGGTAACAAGATGTGGAAGATTTCAATTAATAAAACACATATCCAGATTTGAAATTTAAGACACAGAAAGGTTGCTTGGTTCTTTTTAAATAAATGTCTGTGTTCATTACCTATTCGGATCAGTATGTGGCAATTTTTATTTGTCAGTAAAAAAATCAATCAACTTCCACTTACCAAAAAAAAAAAAGAAGTAGACTATTTTGGGTCTTGCAAGTGGTATTCTATTTTAGAAAAGTCATTTCTTTTTAAAGATATTTTTAATATTCATGATTTGAACATTTAATTACAGTTGATATTAAATAAAAAAGAATGAGAGCAGAGTTTGACTTGCAAAGTTTGTACTTCACTGAGTATTCATTAATCCATACTCAGTAGCTTGAGGCTGAATATTCAGTTTCTTGAAATTTACGGGAAAGTAAAAGGAATTTTTTTATACCCTGAACTATTCTAGCTATTACAATGACAATAACACACAACTACTACTCACTTGAAGTTTTTACTATTTGCTAAGTAAGTTATATGTAATATTTCACCTTATACTTGCAATAATTCAGAGAAGAATACACAGCTGGTCTTCTTTTACAGGTAGATTTCTGTTAGTTTATGAATAGGCAGCAGACTAGAGGAAGGAATTGAAATAAGAATAGGCAGTGGGGAGCATCGAAGGGCCCCTCTGCTGCTGCAACCCCACCCCTTCAGGTGAGGGACTCCCAGACCGCTGCAGGGGCCAGGAAAAGTTCAGTTCGGGTTGCGCCCCCTCTGCAATGCGCATGCTGAGTGGAGGGGTGTAGCCTCCTGAAGGCAGGAAGACCCCATCTTGACGGGGTCTCTCACTTTGTGGGCTGGCCTTGAATTCACTGTGTAGCTCAGGCTGACCTCAAACTCGAAGAAATCTTCCTACCTCAGCCTCCTAAGAGCTGTGTTAGGTGAGCACCACCATACCTGGCTGGACCCAAGTACTTTGGATAAAGGATACTGTACTTTTACTAAAACTTGGGATTTGTTAGTAATGATTAATCTTGAAAATAACTAATTTTAATAAAAACAAAACAAATATTACCATAATGTTATTGTTAACCTATAAAAAGGTAGATATTAAAATGATTTATTTGAAAAATTCACTGTAAATGCTTTCATCATGTCTTACTCGTTTATAAGTCCTTCTAAAATAAATTTAATCTTTAAAACATACACTTACAGAAAAATAGGCAGCGAAACTAAATCTTTAATCAGAAAAGGAGTTCCTCAGATAACTTGAAACATAACCTCTTCCTACATTTAGGGCTGGTTTGAAACCCTTGCCTTCAGCCAAGCCTTAGTTTGGAGGAACTTTAAAAACAGAATAACTGGGGCTGGGGACTTAGCTCAGTGGTGCCGCCACCTGCTGCACAAGGACCAGAGTTTGATCCCCGGTACAAAAAAAAAAAAAAAAAAAAAAAAAAAAAAAGAAGAAGAAAAGAAAAAAAGGAATAACGTTGTTTAAGCTCTACGTGCTCACTGGTTAAGAGAACCTGTTAGTCATTTTAAACACACAGAGCCATCTGTGATGCATGGTCACTAAACAACCAAGCAGCTCCTCTGCTCATCATTGAAAGGTTCTGGTCTGATGGGACATGGTGCACCCCACTTCCTGGGACCCCTCCAGGCTACCAGGATCTTTTTTTCTTTGTGTATTTTTTTAGTAGTATGGGGGATCAAACTCGGGGTCCTTGCATTTGCGAGGCAGGTGGCGGAACCACTGAGCCAAATCCCTGCCCCTTTGTGTATTTTCAAAATCATTTCCCCTTTATCCTTTTTGTCCATGATTTCAATCTTTGATTTCATGAGACAATAAGCTCAGTTTGTATGGTGACAGCTAAATCACTACTTGGGTAGTTAGCTAATTTTTCTCAATTTTACTTTCCTTCCAAATAAAACAGAAAAAAAAAACTTTCGTGCCTCACTTAGTTGTGAATTTCCAGCAAAATAATATAATACATCAAACTCAGCTCTGTAAACCTATTAGTCAATAAATAAACTATCTCATTTGTTTGGGTTAAAATACTATTCATGTTCATGCCATGAAGCGAACTAAGTCAGGATCTGTCTATAATGCTGGTTTAGGTGTCAGCAAATTAAAATGGTGCTAATCAGATTTTCTCATTGACAGATTTAGATCATCTCAGTCAACTTCAAGTACCCCAAGACAGTTGTCCTTCTGAACCCATATGGGATTGCTTCTTGGACAACTGCCCCACCATCTTACAAAATCTGCAGGTGCTCAAGTCTTTTAAATAAAATGTTACAGTATTTGCATATAATCTCTGCACATACAGATTCCCCTATATATATTGTCATCTCCAGGTTACTTACAATATCAAATACAATGTAAATCCTATGTAAATAATTGTCACACTGAATTGTTTAAGAAACGATAACAAGATTTTAATTTAGTGCATGGTGAAAGATAAGGGTCCAGTTTTAATCTTTGGCAGGTCGAGATTCAATTTTTCCAAAACCATTTATTAAAGAGGCTATCTTTCCTCCAGTGGGGATGGTCAGCTCCTTTGTCAAAGATGAGGTAGCTGAGTACATCTGGAGTTGTTTTTGTGTCTTCCAATCTGTTCCACTGATCTTCAGGTCTGTTTCTTTGCCAGTACTATGCTGTTTTTATCACAGTGGATTTGTAGTATAGTTTTAAATTGGGAATTGTTATACCCACTGCCATGTCTCTCTGTTGCCTAGGATGACTTTTGCTATTCTAGGTCTCTTCTGGTTCCAAATGAATTGTTGGATTCTTTTTTCTAGTTCTGTGAAATATAATGTTGGAATTTCAATTGGCATTGCACTGAATCTGCATAGTAGTTTTCTGTAGTATGGCCATTTTCACTATGTTGATTCTTCCTACCCAGAAGCAGGAGATATCTTTCTATTTTTTTATATCCTCTTTGATCTCTTTTTTCAGAGTGCTGTAGTTTTCAGCATAAGGTCTTTTGCTTCTTTTGTTAGATTGATTCCTAGATACTTCATTTTTTGGATGCTATTGTGAAAGGAATTGTTTCCCTAATTACTCTCTCAGTGAGTCTGTTATTTGTATACAAGAAGGCCATCGATTTTTCTATAAAATGGAATATTACTAAGCCACAAAGAATGAGAAATGGATACATATTGAGGGTATACTCCTAATTGAAATACATAAATCACACGTGTAAATACCGAATAGTTTCTCTGGTGTGAATAAACTATAATAGTACATAAGATCCTAATGAGATAATTGACAATGTTAAATATGAAGAAAGGGGCTAAAGGTGTAGGGAAAGTTGGAAGGGTAGGGGAAAGGTAATAAAAGAAAAGAAAAAATATGAGAAAATGAAAAAATGGAAATGAAGTGTTTGTAAAGGTGGGGGGGTGAGGGGAGGGCAGGGACAAGGGGAAAAAATGAGAACCAAGACCTGTCATATAAAGGCACAAGATCCCAATAATGAATGTAACTGTACTGTATACCTAAAATGTACCAATAAACTCAATGAAGAAAAAAAAAGAAATGATAACAAGAAAAAAATTCTGTACGTGTTGAACATAGATGCAATTTTCAGTTGAGTATTTTTAATCAATAGTTCCTTGAATCTCCAAATAAGGAACTACAGATAGAATGCTGATTGTATGTTCCTCTTTAAGTAAACAAACAAAACAACAGCAACAAACTCACAATGATGTATGAAAAAAGAAACAATCAATTCAGGATTTCAAGCAGAAATTTTTATTTCTTGTGGCATGCCACCTGTAATTGGATGACAAGAAATCATATTGCACTTCACATATTTATCAAATTTTTTTAAAGTTAAGTTAAATTCATATTAAGGTAAAACGAAAATTTTAAGCTTTCTAAAATCTAAATCAAAAGATTTTTCATGCTTTAACATTCTGAGCAGCACTAAATTACTCCCCCGAGCTCATTGCTAATTTTAAAACTATTAAACATAAGGACTGGATTTCAAGGGAGGTATAGTACTGATTGCATTCTTTTTCCTTTAAAGAAGGAAACCCATGAGGTTTCAAGATTTAAAGTCAGTCAGTTCAACAGACCATGACAAGACTTGAATTTTCTTGATAAATACAAAAGGCGCATTAAGAAGCTATTTGAGGAGGCTGAATTGGGAATGGATTTGAGCAAATCTCTGATTATATAAGGTGTTTAATTCTTAAAGCTCCCCAATCTCTTATTTATCTCACTATTTTGAAAATTTTTAATTTCAAAGAAAGCTTGAAATATAACAAAAGATACTTACAGATTTATGTATCTAGACCTTCGATCACATATCATATGTAGGAATATGCATTATTATTGCCTAAAGACCTGATATGTGAAATCTGATGTCATTATTTTCCACCAAGATTGAACAATTAGTATATGATAATTTTATCTTAACAAATAATTTAAATAACTTTTCAATCTATAAAATTATATGCATGATCACACTTGATACATGATGTGAAGTAATACTCATACCACATTATATTTTGAAGTATCATTAATATTAAAGAAGTTACTATAATTTAAAATATAAATTAATGTTACAGGATTTTCTACCTAAAATAATAAATGATGATTGTGTTATTAGAAAAATAAATTTTGAATATCTTTCAAAGATTTTTTTTAGCTCCAATAAAATGGGGAAAAGATAGTTTTGCTTACACAATCAAGAAGGGAACTTAGTTTGTAACTTTATTCACACAAGCTAATATGAATCAAAACTATTTTCTGCGTTATCTATCCTGCCGTGGGGATTTTAAGTAAGGGAATTTTTCTACTAGATCTATACTAGAGATTCCTACAATAAATTAGAATATATTCTAGGCATTGTGACTTATTTGTCTTTATGGATTCAGATTTGTTTGTTTCTAGAGCACATAAGCAAATTTAAGAAACTAATTATAGCAAATTTCACTCTAGAATGGTCTGAAAAAATAATAGAAAAGACATTTGCACACTGAAACAAACCTAAAAGAATATGTATATAGATAGATACAGATAGATATTCATAGATAGATAGATAGATAGATAGATAGATAGATAGATAGATAATTTATGTAACATTTCCTGCCAGATAGTCGTTGTCTTTTATAATGCCACAAGTGTGTTATTGGCTCCTTTATCTTTAATTTTCCACAGCTGTGATTCATTTGTATTCCTGTATTCAGGCATCCACGATGAGTGGCATGAATCAGAGATTCCCTGAAGGATGATGAGGAAAGCCTTTGTCCAGGGAAAATAGTTACAACCCTCTTGAGAAGATGAACTTGTGCCCGCGGTCTCCTTAGTGATGGGATTAAAAAATCATGACAACTGACCAAATATCACTACTCTACAAATTTAATAATACTGTCATTTCCTATAGACCTTCAAAGGACTCTGCAGCTTCATATTTGAAATTAAGAAGAGATTGTAAGACCACTAAATGAATTAAAATATTCTCTTTTTATTCCCATGAAGGGAATGTTTCATTTTAGGCTTAGACCAAATAAAAAGCAACCAGATCATCATTAAAACTTTCTCTTCCAAAAATGCAGAATATTTCTTAGTGTCTGTAATCACTTTTCTTAGTGCGTCTTCATTGTCTTTGCTTAAAAAAAAAACTGTGATTCTTCCTAATATTTTTTATAATATTCTCTTTCATTCTGCTTGCTACTTTGTGCTTTAGCAGACTTTTCCTCTGTTGGGCTTATGATGTTCTTTGCCACCCATCGTCTCTCCTTACTTTTTGTTTTCACTTCCACAGTAAAGAGATGGAAAACAAAAAGTCATTTTTAACCTAAAGTAAAACTGATTACAGGCTTTTTTTTCTTCTCCGTATGCTACCTTGCACTAGCAGAAATTTTTGCTTGCCAAGATGAAAAACTATATTTAAAATTAGCAAAATTTTCCAAACAAAAACAAACATGATTTGAATAATTTTAACAACACAGGACATAGTTTAGACAAAAATCTTTCTCATATCATACTGTATTTAAAAGAACATATATTTTCAGCAATATTATTATTTGCCCGTGGTAACATCAGTGCCCTACATACAATTATTCATATTAAAGCAAAATTTCTCTATTCTAGTCTTGGGGCCCTAATTAGTATTAACAGTGTGATACCACTAAAAAAATGTATATTTGAAATAATCTAAAAAACGTATCACATAGCTTTATGAATGTATGTGCCTATGTGTGTTTTAGTTTCTGCGACATTACTCGATAAACCTTGAGTACTGCCCTGTACTTACAGACATAATTCACTGTTTACTTATCCATTCGACTGATGATGAACACTAGGTTGCTTCCACAACATTTCTACCGCAAGGAATGTTGATTTTGCAGTGTACATTCTTCTGTGTTTCCATGAGAATATACATGGGGATTTTGCTAGTGCTAAACTTATGAAATATCGCCAATACCTTTCTTGACTGCTACCCTAATTAGACTTCTCAAATGGACACATACATGTGCACATTCACACACATAGAATATAATTTTGGATTTTATATGCAAGCAGGACTTATATCATATTTTGTTTGCAATTTTATCTTTGATCCAATGTTCTTTACGGATGAAAAAGTTGAACTGGAAGAAGAAACCCAGAAATTAAATAGAGAATGCTAAAAGAGAAAAACGTTCTTAAATAAGATGCAAAGGTATAATGTTTACATATTGTTCAGTTCTTATCATTTTATATTAGTAAAATGAATATTTATAAGTTAAAACTAATATCAATTTATTTTCTCAAATTTCTGTCTTTAATTGTTACAGCATACATCAAATCTCATGAAGGCATACTTTCAGGAATTCAGATAATTTCATGAAAATATATATTGTCATGTGTTTTTGACCCTCTAGCTTTATCGTACTTTGAAGTTACAGAAGCCTTAGAAGAAAATCTTTATTGAATAATAAACACTATAACTTGACATGCAGATGCTAACATATAGATGTTTAAATCATAGCCAGCTGTTATATTTAACAATATGTGGATATTTTATATGATAGTGAAGTCTGTCAGTCTATGAAGAAGTAAAACATTGTCGATGTCCACATAAAGTCAATCACATACATGGTGTCTCTCAAAATAATTTGATTGACTTAGATAAACTGATCCCAAAAGTAAATTTAATATGCTTTTATTTTCAAAATGTCAGGTAACCTCTCCTTTTTAATACATGCCTTAAATATACTTCCCTTTCAATGATCATACAAAAAATGTTAATTCAGGCAATAGCCTATTTCATTATATTAAGGGTAAAATGATAACTATATAAGCATACTACTACTAATGTGATAGTTTTATTTATTGACCATGTACTGCATGCCTAAAACTTCATATTTTTTACCTTATCTGAGAATCTTCAGAACACTGAGACACAGGTTTTATGATTACCATAATCTGAAAAAAAGAAAAACAGATGGAGAATTTGCTAGCTCCCTATTTGTAAGAAGTACAACCAAAGCAGGATGATTCCAACAACTTAGATTTTTTTTTAGGTACATATTCATTTTCAGAAATAATCTGGTGAAAGTTAATAATCTGGTGGCTAGGTCATTGTCTTCAGATAGGTAGTCAAACTTTATAATGGATATTTTGCTGATGACTTTTTAAATTAGATTAACATTTAAAGTGGTAGATTTTGAGTAAAGCAGTTGGCTCTTCGAAAGGTAGGTGGGTCTCATCCAATTAATAACAAATAAAAGATTGACATCTACAAAATAAATATAATTTTTAAAGCACAAGAAAATTCTTTTCAAAGAAAAACTTTAAGGGCCGGGGATTTAGCTCAGTGGTGACACTGTCTGCCTTACAAGCGCAAGGTTCCAAGTTCTAATCCCAGCACAAAGAGAGAGAGAGAACCCTTAAATTTGATCTACATATCATCAGATCAACTCTTCTCTGGGTCTACAGTTGCTGTTCTACCCTGAAGATTTTGCAAGTGTCATTCATTATTCCATTGTGAGACCCTTTTCTTACAACATTGCCCTAGCAAATGATACCCACATGCACATATACACGTAGCCTATTGGCTCTCTTTTCTGAATAATCCTAATACAATCTAGAATTTATGGACATCTCTGTGAAACATAAAGAATATTATTTTAATAATGTTCTTTATCCCATTTTCCACCTAATCTTTCTAAACGTCTTTTTCCTATTTCTAATTCTGCTTTACTTCTTCTTCTTCCTGCTCTTTTAAGACACAATATGATTAGGGCTGGGGATTTAGCTCAGTGGTTTGGTGGCCTGCCTCGCAAGTGCAAGGACCTGAGTTAGATCCCCGGTACCAAAAAATAAATAAATAAATAAAGACAAAATATGATTTTCTAATGGAAAATAACTCCATGTTTTTTCATTAAAATTTCTATCATTTTTAAAAGTGATTTTATACCCTCATTTCTTCCTTTGGTCTAGACAGTAACTCCACACCAGCATTTAGTTGTCCCTTGTCCTATGATCACACTGAATTTTTCTTTATGATCTGAAAATAATTCTAAATGTTTGCATATCCTTCTATTCTTCCCTTTGTATTAATCTATATATGGATTATCTTGCCCTTCAATAGAATCAATTATTTTCTCAATTACTTTTAAATCTTCAATCAAATTTGTATCTCTAGTACCGGTGTTTTATTCAACTTACATTTTTTTTTTATTTAAATTGAATTTATTGATACATTCTAGGTATAGAGTACAGTTACATTCATTACTGGGATCTTGTACCTTTACACACCAGGTCTTGATTCTCATTTTTTCCCCTTGTCCCCACCCTCCCTTCACTCCCTCCTCCCTTCCCCACCTACAAACACTTTAATTCCATTTTTACATTTTTCTCATATTTTTCCCTTTCCCTTAACATTTTTAAGCAACATTTACATTAGTATCTTTGTCCAACTAAAAAATTTGGTAGGTAATTTTTAATCTGAAATAGAAACTTCCTATCTGTCTTATTTATAGTCTATTATAGACGTTCTTATGAGCAGGAAGTTTGTAATAAGTTCTCTGTAATATATAGGGGAAAAGATTTTATATTAACATAGCGTCCTCATACATCTGGAAGATCTTATCTATCTATATTTTCAACAGGTCATATATGACTCTCCAAAAAGAGTTGCCCTAATAATTTCTAATCTTATTTTATTTCTTTCATAGATTAATGGCTTATATGTCTTGGGTGGTAGCAGCGAGTCAAAGAAAAATCTTGAAGATTTTCTGCTTTCTTAAGTAAAATAAAAATGTGAGTTGTAGAGTTGCACTACAGAGTGGGTTTCGATATAATTGATTTTTATTGATGCCTGAAGACTTCAAAATAATATTAAAGTCTATAAAATGTCTTAAGAAGTTTAAAAATGAAACAATGTTAAAGAAATTATTTTAGTTGAATCATACTGTAACTGAAAGATTTTCAGTTTTATTTTCCATAAATTATTTTAGCCTCAAAGCCAATATACTATCTCTCTGGGTTGACAGATATTTCTAAAATTCAGCCACCATGATGAAGCAGCATAGAAAGGACTCCTAAAAGGAAGCAATTATTCTCCAAGCCTCCCAAATGAAAAGCTATTTTTACTTGATCTTTGTATTTTCAACACTTAGCATTATCTAAAAATATTTAAAGGATTATGCAAACTTTTTCATTCCTTGTTACTATTTCATAAGCCTTTCTATTTTCTATTTTGTTCTACATATGCCACATTCTTCAATGAATCAAAGATGCAATCTACTATCAGCTCAAAACCTTTAATATATTTTCTAATCACATTTTCTTTGGATCATCAAAGATAGTGAGGTAATTGAGCTTGTAATAGAATTTACTTATTGTCAGGAGAATACAAAGTCTCAGAATCACTAGGCCAAATCCTTGATTCCCTAAACAAGGAAATTGAGACTAAAAAAGCTAACAACTCATGTTATACTTTTTAAAATTAATTGTTTACTGGTACATTTTAGGTATACATAATGATCACATTCATCGTAGGGAATCTGTACCTGTACGTGATATATCTTGATTCTCATTTTTCCCATTCCTCTACCCTCCCTTCAGCTCTTCATCCCATCCTTATTTGCAAAAGCTTTGTTTCCATTTTTTCCTTTTGCTCATTTTTTTTTCTTTCCATTCATTCTTTTCCCTTGACCTTACCCTAGTTCCTCTATATATTTGCGTATTTTCTTCCTATTTATCTATTATATACTTTGGTCCTCATTCACACCATAAAAACAGTTTGGAATTTACATATGTGTGCCCAATTTATTTCACTTAAGTGTATGACCTCAAGGTGCATCCATTTAGTTATAAATGCCTCACATTTATCTTTACGGCGGAGTAGTACTCCACTGTAAAATCAAACTGTGTCTTGTTTATCCACTCGTCGATTGACAAACATTTGGGCTATTTCCAGGATTTAGCTATTACAAACTGTGCCACTATAAACATTGGTGTGCATATATTGCTGTGGTATGATAACTTTAATTTGGGGAGTATGTAGGTCCAATGAAACCTCTAGTTTGAGATTTTTGAAGAATCTCCATTCTTATTTCCACAATGATTGCACCAGTATACAATCCCACCAACAGTGGAGTTTTCCCTTACAACCCTACCAGCATTTTATTATTGGTCGATTTTATAATAACAACCATTGAAAACTTCAGTACTCTGAGAAAGGATATTGAAGAGGATATCACAAAATGGAAGTATATCCCTTGTTCTTGGATAGGAAAAAAATCAATATAGTGAAAAGGGCCATATTTGCAAAATTATTATATAGATTTAAAGGAAGCCTGATCAAAACTCCAACAGCATATCCCACAGAATAAGAGAAAACAATCCTAAAATTCATTTGGAACTAAAAGAGATTGACAAATGTAAAAGTAATTCTAGGCAACAAAGACAAGGCATGGGACATATCAACTCCTGACTTGAAATTATACTACCAAGCTATTGTGATAAAAACAGCAAGGTAGTGGGAAAAAAACAGATCCAAAAATCAAGGAACACATTAAAAGATGCAGAAACAACTCCACATATACTCAGCAACTTTATCTTTGACAAAGAAGCCTAACACTTTCATTGGAAGAAAGATAATGGTACTTAATAAATGGTGCTGAAAAAACTGGGTTTCAACTTGCTGAAGATTAAAACAAGACCTACATAATTTTTTTTACCATGCACTAAACTAAAATCAAAACCAATCAAATATCTAAATATTAAAACAGAAACACTAAATATGCAGAGAGAAAGATTAGGTAGAACTCCTGAAGAAATGAAGGCAAAGACTTTATGAACAAAGCCCTAAGCTCACAGGAACTATTACAACTGGGATCTGATCTTACTAAAACTTTTTGCACATCAAGAGAAACCACCAACAGAGTGAAGAGAGAATTTATGGTATGAGAAAAAATTTTACCAGCTATTCCTCAAAGGACTACTAGCTAAAATAAGAAGTAAAAAGAAGACCCCTCCACAGTTAAAGACTCAATAAAAAATGAGCATCAGAGAGGAATACAAACTTAGCAGGTTAAGAAGTAGAGATAATAAATAAATGTATGAAAAAATGTTCAGCATCACTGCTCATTTGTGAGATGCAAATTAAAACAATGCTGAGATTTTGTCTCCCTCCAGGTTATTTTTTAATTTTGGCCAAGTCAAAGTGAGAAACGCGTTTCTATTTCCAAACTTTCTTCATACTTTCTTCTGTAATTCTAAGATTCTGTAATGTGAATTATCTTCTTGGGATAGCAGAGATTTTGTAACGTACTTTAATACTCAGATAACTGGGAGCTGATTTTTTTTTTCCAAATAGAACAGTGCTCCACAGTTTTATTTCTGTTAAAGTTAGCAATTAATATATCTTAAAAGCAAAACTGAATATTTGCCAATGCAAATTCTGATTATGTTAACAAAATATAAATGCATTTTTAGTGTTGTCATGTATTTTTAAAGCTTTATTATTATAGGATATAAATTTGGATAAAAGACACGTATATTTCAAATGGAATCTATTTAACATTTTTAATACAGTGCTTTAATCTAGTATGCTTATCCTTAGTTTTTCATAATCCTTTAAAAATAATATCTATGACGTGTCAGTAATAAACTACTTTAATTTCTTATAAAGTTATATTGGCCTATAATTGTATTTTCCCATATTTTTAAAGTATTTCTTTCATAACTACTTTTAAATTTTTAACAAGGACTCCTTTAGCAATTAATCAAGGGAAAGGAAAGTATCTGCATTTATTTACATTTTAAGAACATTAAATTTGATGAATTGTACATCTAGCTACTGTGTGACATTGGGAAAAACTTACAGTGCAACAAAGTGATTGGAAAGAAGAACCATTCTTCAAATGATTCAATTTTCAAGAATAGAGTATAACACTTTTAATATATGAATATTTTACTTAGATAAAATTTAGTACTATTTCTCTATAATTTTGAGTGCATTAGTTACAATAGTACAATGCCTTGGTCTATCAAGCTACCAGCAATAAATAAATAATTATTGCCTGCTATATTCCTGACACTTTAATTGGAAGACATTTATTTATAAATTGGAGGAGGGAGAAATTACAAGACAGAGAAATAGAAGACAGAAAGGGAGAGAGAGAGAGAAGATAGAGAATTAATAAGAATATTGCTTAAAACTGGAAAAAGAGCAAGTTGAATTGGCACTGGATAATGTCAAAAATTGTAATCATGATCAATATTTATGAAACTTATTTCTCTTAGTTCTAAGTATTTTTAGTCATTCAATTCATTAAATTTTCAGAGCAACTCTAAATTATAGGATGCTTATTTTTCATGGAATAGCGTACACACCAAGGTTATATAGGGTGCCAAGGTGACAACTACTGATTGGGGTGTAATGAAGAAATAAAAAAGAAAATCCAGACCTCTGATTTCAGGGTTTGCATTCTTAACCAATTCACCAAAGTTTTCAACAACAACAACAAAATCATATAATTTAAGGCTTAGTTCACCATTGCTGCTCTGAGAATCTATTGGCAAAATAAAAATTACTCTAAATGACCCATAGATATGTTTATTTGAATACTATGGCATGTCACTACTCTCCCACATTGTAAATCATCAGTCTAAAAATTACGTGTGTGTGTGTGTGTGCGTGTGTGTATATTCATTTATACTATTTAGTTAAGTATGATATGCACAATTCTATGATTTTTCACTTTCACTTGTAATTATAAGAAGAAAATCCCTGTAAAAAAGGAGATATTTAATACAGAACTAAAATTGAAATTTTAAGTATAGTGACCAACATCCACACTATAGGAATTGCCACAATTGTGGTTGATGAATTTTAAAATACTGCATGAGAACAACTTTAACATTTTTGCTAATCTTATAAATTGTGTCTATCAGATCTACTATAATTTTTTTGTGCAGTTCATTAGGAGCTAATTTACTGTGTCTCGTTCTATAATTGCATAAGCTGTCCTTTTTTAAAAAATAGTAAACTTACTTAGGGCAACTGAACAGATAATAATATAATGTCTCTATTTTTAACAATAGCAGAAATACATTATGCTTCACTATTTGTAGGAGTGGCATAAAAGGAAGCATCTTAATAATATTTACTACAATTGATTTATTAGTTTCATTGATATGCAACATAAATTATAGAAACTGCAAATACTTGGAGTCACTAAAATAAAAATCTTTCTGTACCTGTTTGGGTATGTGTGTACTGATGTATTTATTTGCATGTGTATGTATGAAAAGCTTATTATATAAAGTTATACAAAGTTATCGACTTTATTTTTAAGTGTTTAGGGAGTGATTTCACAATTTTC
The DNA here is from genome assembly GCF_012274545.1 of Fukomys damarensis. Taxonomy (NCBI): domain Eukaryota; kingdom Metazoa; phylum Chordata; class Mammalia; order Rodentia; family Bathyergidae; genus Fukomys; species Fukomys damarensis. Next base: position 4,648,823 of record NW_022900950.1, on the reverse strand, counting down.
TATATCGAATTGAAGATTGCTTTATAAAGAAGCTTAGTTTTCATCACAGTTCATGTTACAATGATTTTAAAAAATTGTCCCCGAGGTTTCTTTTTGTTAGTATATAAATTATCTTGTTTTATTTCTTTTTTCTTTCATATTAATTTTCTTTTACTTAAAAATTTTTATTTTTATCAGATATCCAAATTAGCCTATAATTTTCAACATTTACTTTTTTAGAGATTGCGTTGTTTAGTTTTAGTATTTGGTTTGCTTAATTTTCTAGTTTGAGATGAGTCTATCTTTCCTTTATCGGTGGATAAAGGCAACATTATGGTGTTCAAATGCTGTGCCTATAGATACCCTGCTATCCAGAGACTCTGACACTCTAGCCAATCATTTCTGTCTGTCCTTTTGTGTGACTAGTTTCACTCCTGTTTCATTTACTACACTTAAAGTCCCTGTTTCAGGTTATAACATGACATCTTACATATCTTTGTCTTTTTTCTTTGGGGATCATCCTGGATTAGTCAAAAACCTCCTCTAATAGAGATTATAAACAATGATTACCTATGTAAAACCTTAAAGCTAATCACATCTTTTTTCTTACCAGCAGCCACTTAACTTGACAGACAGCCTAGATGAACATGCCCAGAGTACTGCCTTGCTTCAAAAGCAGCTAGACTCATTAGCAGCAGTGACCTTACAATATCAGAGCTGACTAAATCCCCTAACAGCTGAAACAAAGGAGCCATGTTTATCCCTAAAAGAAGAATGTACTTCCCTTGTCAATAGATCTAACATAGGAAAAGACATGGCACAAAAAATGGCTAATGGTGGTTCCAAGATCCATGAAATACTATATTAGTCATGGATGTCCTGGAAAAATATCTGAACTTAGGGAGTCTTGGTTATTGTCCTGGATAAGGGCTTTATTAATACTTCTCCTGGCCTTATTTTTATAGCTCACACACTTAACCTCTTAACCAAGGTTGTTTCTTCTTGTTTAATAGCTGTCAAACTATTGGAGATTACTGTTACTCAAGATCAGAACCTGTTTCCACATCCAGAGTTCATTAAAAAATTTTTGGAGGAAGAGTTTAGGTCCCTTGAATTTATAAATCAGTAAGGGCAAGGATTCTTTAATCTTCACATATTCAGCAGGGGAGCTACAGGAGATGGAACTTGTTCCTTCAAATCCCTCAAAAATTTTGTGGGACCAGGGCTCAAAGGTAGGAATAAAAGAGTTAGAAACAAAGGACCTGAGAGAATTAGTCCTTTCTCTCCATTTAACTCTGAACAGCACCCAAAGGTTATTCCTGCTTTTATTACTTTAAAGATAAAAAAATAAATAACAAGACAAAAAATAACATAACAAATGTGTAGGAGATCTCCATGCCTTAGTCCACACAGCACCGGCGCCAAGAGAAGTTTGGTGGGAGGCACCTAATCCTAAGGTGTCTGGACTTTAAATTCTGAAAGCCTGAGTTATTTGCCCCTGTTTTCCCATTTTCTGTTGCAGTTTCTACCTTTCCCATGTTCTTCAATAAATGTAGCTACTTACTGCTTACTACTGGGTGTGCTGGACAATTATTTCCTTATTGATTCATTAAACTGGATCATTATCTTTACAGAAAAATGGAAAATTCGACTGCTTTTCAAGGCTGTAATGCAGTGCAGAAAAAATAAATGGGTAGTTTTAAAGTTTTTCAAATAATGGATTGAACATCATTATTTCAGAAAGCCAACTGATGAAGTATAGCATGAGACACTGTTACATCTGTAAAGAAAGAATCTTTGTTTCTTATCATTCACACCAATTTCACACTAATGTAAAACCAAAAGAAGAATACTGTGCTTGGAAAATATTTTCTTCAGACACTAAAGGTAAAGACCTTTCCAAACAAATAAAAACAAAAACCCTAAGGGGTTCATCACCACTAGATCTACCTTGAAAGAAATGCTAAAAGAAGTTCTTTGAGCTGAAATCAAAGATTCAAATTAACAATAAAAAAAGGAGTTCATACCACTTACTAGTGAGTTTAAACATATAAAAATATACATCTGCTAGAATTATCTTATATTGTACTGATTGCACATAAATAACTTTTAATTTTGATCTAAATTTTTAAATTAATTATATGAATATGATAATTATAATAATAATTGATATTGGATAGTATGATAATTAGAAAAGGAATATACTCTAATATTAGTTTATAAGGAGAGGAGAAAGAAGATTATAGAATTTTGGTATGTGAATAAATTGTTATCAAATAAGACTGAGTTTACATATTTAATGCAAACTACATAATGGCCACAAAATCAACAGAAGTATATACATAAAAGGTTAAGTGAAAGAAAAAGAAATATGAAAAAGTCATCAAATCGCAAAAGAGGACAAATATCATCTCAAGGGTCTTTTACTATCACTATAATATTAAATTAGAAGTTAGTAATAAGAGGAAAATTTATAAATACATGAAATTTCAACAACACACTGCTAAACAATCAATAGATTAAGGGGAATGCAAAATAAAAATAAAAATCATCTTGAGGCAAATAAAAATAGAAAAAAATGTTGCAGAATCTAAGAGATTTGTGAGGCCAATGGTTAAAACAGGAGGATTTGTCTAGGTACACACCAGCTCAGTTGATTCAAATCCAAAGGCTGAGTCCAGAACAAAGGAAGGGCATTAGTTTTACAACATGTTGCTAACCAGGGTTAGTCTACCTAATCTTATGAAACTTGTGGATGGGAAAGTGAGTTCACAGAAGCAGAACAAAGTCAGCTACTCAAACACTGACAGTTTGTGAATTATCACATCTTGGTGGTTTTGGTTGGGTGAAGAGAAACAAGCTCTTATAAAAACAGGATCCTGTAAAACCATTACATATGGGAAAAAAGTTGCCAGGACAGAGAACAGCAGCCACAGGAAGGAGGAAGACTAAAGAGAAATTGTTTAAGTTGGAGAAACTTGTTTTCCTTTTTTTCTTTCTTAAGTTCTGCTTTGAGCCAACATACTAAAACTAACAGGATGTAGGAAAAACTTCATGAAGATGCAAATTTACTGCTTTACATGCTGTTAGCATTTTTTTACTGACAAAATACCTGTGAGTAACATTTTAAAGGAGGGGAGGTTTATTTTAACTCATAGATTCAGAAATCTCAGTCCTTGTTCACTTGGCTCCATTGCTTCTAAACCTGTGGTGAAGGAGAGCATCATGGTGAATAGTGTGTCATACAGTAAGGTTGCTAACCTCATGGCAGCCTGGAAGCAGACGGTGAGAGAGCCAGGGGAGAAGTACCCAGGACAAGATGTGACCCTGATGAACCCCTTCCTCTATCTGGTGTCTACCCCCTTAAAGCTCTTTCAGCTATGAACTCATGAATGAATTGATTCACTGATGACATTAACACATCATGAGCCAATCGCCTCTCTGGGCCCTGTATCTGAACATGTTTGCACAGAGCATGAAGCCTTTTTGAGAACATTTTAGATTTAAATCATTACAAATGCCTGAATATATCAAAGACCCCTGCAGAGGATCCTAATCCTCTGCTCAGTGCTATGAACATGGTGAGTGAAAAGACTCAGAGACAGAATTAAAGAGAAAAACAGAAACAAGGATGGCCGGTGCTTTCATAAGCAAAGGCCCTGAGCAGTCAGAAGTGTCGATATGCATTGGTGACACAGTTTTGTTAGTTTGGGGTGAGAGGCCACATGTGGTAACTAGGGATACATTGCTAACACAAGCAAGACTTGTAAAAGAAGAGACAAGGCATTCTTAATTAGGGGAATGGAATTTGGGAGGAAGTCCCTCTCACCGTGGCTGCCATGTTCTCTAGTCATATAACATAGGCTTTGGTCAGACTCACTTCTTTAAAAAAGCCCAATGTATGGTTAACTCTTTATAGCCCGCACTGCTTACAGCCTGCTTTGGGAATAATTAATGTGGCAGTCTTCCACATGTACTAAGAAAATTAAATAAGTCAAATAAGCAATCTAACTTTGCATCTCAACAAAGTAGTAAGAAGAAAAACAACTAACTTAATGGATGGAAAAATAAAAATTAGAGCAGAAATAAATGAAATAGAGTACAAAATCAGAAATGAAAGAGGAAACATTACTACTGACATAAAATATCATTACTACAGACAACTTCAGACCAACTGGATAACCTAGAAAAAAAAAGAATATGTTCATTGAAATGTATTATCTACCATTACTGAATCATAAAGCAATAGAAAATCTGAAAAGACCAATACCAAGTAAGGAGACTGGATTAACAATCACAAAGAAAACCCTAGGAACCAGTTTCACTGATAAATTCTACCAAACAGTTAAATAAAGATTAATATCAATCTTCTCTAACATTTTAAAAAACTGATTAGGAGAGAATGTTCCTCATTTTAAGAAGCTATCATCACCCTGATACCAAATCCAGCCAGAAAGCAGTACCACTAGAAAAGAAAATTTACATGAATATCGATGTGAAAATCCTCACTAAAACACTAGCAATCCAACTTCAACAGAACATATAAAGGATCTGATATTATTACCAAAATACATGCAAATAAATAAGTGATATACCACATTTATAGAGTTAACCCTTTTCTCAAGGACACATGAAAAATGTAGACCTAAAATCAGGTCTTAAGGGTTTCCCTCACAGACCTTAGCTTGGAAGACTAGAGCTTTAGACCAGGACCCAACCTTGTCACTGCCTTAATAACCTAGGGCATCTGGGAGCCTCCATGTCCTCATCTATGATAAACAATGCTAAATCATAATGCTTGTTACATGTTTTGTGCTTGGAGTAAAATACAGAGCTCATCAAGAATGATAAACTGTTTTGGTCTGCTGATATCAGGTCAGTATAGTCATTCTCATAAAGGCATTTCTCCTACCTATGTACACCCCTTTATTGTTTACAAAGTAGTCTTTCAGAAAGTCACCCTATGTGGGCAAAAATAGTTTTAATCATATCTCAGAACAGGCCTGGATTTAGAAGCCATTACAGAATTTCCACTGTATTTAATCTACGTGTGACCTAGGGGTCCTGATGGAAGTGCATGATTCTGACTTTCCCCTAAAGGTCTTTTTTTTTTTTTTTTTTTTTTTTTTAGAATCAGTAGCCATTAGGAACCAATACCTCAATGCTGGCCAAAGGTAAAAATGAATGTGCTCTACCAGTAGGCCTTGATATTTAGTGTTGCTCAAGACCCATTGTGCACGGCATGATTCAAGATTAGCTCTATTAATCCAGAGCTTTTTAGACAACCTATGAATCAAAGGCACAACTGCTCTGATGGGCAGCTTGATCCAGAGAGTCCAGCTGAGATGAAATAGTCTTCTTAAAACCTAGTCACAACCCTTATTTTCACAAAGGAAGTGGACTCTGGGTACAATTGTAGGAGACAGGAGAGGAAAAGAAAAATGATTGTTTCTCATTTTACAGATGGGTAAATAGGCCCGCTTTACACCAGGGCAGAGCATCCACAATGCAACATTTCTATCAGAAACCCAGATGGAAAATTTCTCTTAACATGTTTTTTTAAAAGATCTTTATCTGAATTTTTCATTTTAAAAAGTTCTAAATTAATATACTATAAAATCAATTGTTTTAGATGTAAGTTCTGTGAGTTTTAACACAGGCATAGATTGATGTATCCACTACCTCAATCAGGACACAGAACAGTCCTATCCTTCCTCCCCACAGCCTTTGTCATGCTTTCCTTTTGTGATCAAACTCTCACTACATGCCAAACTCTGATAAGCACTCTTCTGTTCTCTATCCCTACGGATTGGCCTTTCCCAGAATGCCACCTAAATAGATCATATGGAATAGATATAATCAGAAGATTGCTTCTTTTACATAGTGTACTGTCTTCAAGATTCATTCATGTGTTTCATTGTATTTCACATGAAAGAACCACAGTGTTTTATATTTATCCACTAAGGGATACTTGGATTGGGGCACTTGTGAATAAAGTTGGCATAAACAAATTCAAATAAACAAACAGAAGTCATGTGATGATTTCAATGGCTTTAGAGCAAGCATTTGAAAAGACCTAATATTGTTTTCTGTTAAAAAATTATCAACACTTTGTACATAGGAGAGATAAACTTCAACAGAACAAAATTATATATAAATCTTACAGCTGACAACCTCATTAATGGTGAAAGACAGCTTTTCTTTAAGATCAAAAGTAAAACAGGAGAAGACATCCACATTACTCAGAACAGTCCTAGAATTCTTCTCCTGAACAGTTAGACAAGAAAAGTAAGTAAGAAACATCTAAGTTAGAAAGGAAAGGGTTAAATTACCTTTGCAGTTGATACAATATCCTATATAGAAAATCCTAAAGAAACCACAAGAGATGTTGTTCTAAGTAATAAATGAATTCAGCTAAGTTGGGGGAGTCAAATGCAACATGCAAAAATCAGTCACATAGCTAAGTATTATCTACCTGAAAAAGAAATTAAACAATCCCATTTAAAAACACTTATGAGTAAATTAAAATGCTTATGAGTAATTTTAAAAATAAAACACTTATGAGCAATTTTAACCAGGAAAATGAAAAGTGTATACATTGAAAATTATAATATATGCATGAAATAAATTTAATATGACCACATAAAAGAAAAAAAACTCATATTCATGAATCAGAATTGATAACATGTTCATAATATGCATAGTGATATATACACTCAATGGAATTCTTATGCAAATTTTTAAGAACATTTTCCAAGAAATTTAGAAAAACATTTAATAAGTGTATGTAGCCACAACTAACACTGAATAGCTAAAAAAAGCTTTGAGAAAGAAAACAAAACTAAATCGTACTTCCTGATTTCAAAGATCAATTAGTATTACAAAGAAATACCTATCAAAACAGAATTGTATTGGGCTGGCGATTTAGCTCAGTTGTTCCACCACCTGCCATAGAGCACAGTCCCAAGTATGATCCCAGGTACCAAAACAAAACAAAAACCAAACAAACAAAAAATGGAATTGTACTGATGTAAAACAGATGTATAGATCAACAGATTCAAGTTGAGAGTCCACAAATAAATTCATTCATGGGAGGTTAATTAATATTAGATGAATGTTTACTAGGAATACAGATGAAATGTCTTCCATAAATGAGATTCAAAACCTATATAGCCACATGCAAAATAATAAAATTGCCATTTACCTTACTCAAAAATCAACTTGAAGTGGATTAAAAATTTATATGTAGACTGAAAACATAAAAATCCTAGAAGAAAACATACAGAAAATCATCAGTGACACTGGATGTGACAATGATTTTTGAATGTGCCATTAAAAGAACACACATAAAAAAATAGCAAAATAAATAATTGGCACTTCTTAAAGCTAAAAATATTTTGCACAACAAAGAAAACTAAATTAAAAGAAAACACATGAAGTAAGAAAAAATTTGCAAAATATATCTCTGATGAAGTGGTAACATCCAAAATATATGAGGAACTTAAATCAACATCAAAATAGAATAATCTAAATTAAAAATTAGCAATAGATTTTTTTTTGTAAAAAGACACAAAATTTGGTAAGGAACCAAGGACCCTGGAGGAGGTCTCTCCAGCTGCCTGCTTGGGCCCACTCAGAGGGTGTGTGACCTCCCTGACTGTGCACCACCAGATCCAGTAAGGAAGCAAGGACCCCAGAGGAGGTCTCTCCAGCCACCTTCTCACTCCCACCCAGCGGGTCCACAACCTCCACACTTGGCACCACCAGATCCAGTAAGGAAGGTAGCTGCTTGGGTGCCCTTGAAACACCCCGATGACCTGCTCCCCTCCCCCGTTCTCAAACCTCCTGATTGGGCCAGTCCTTGGACCCACTTTTCAGAGGCATAGGGGGTCATGAAGGGTATTTTCTGAGCTCCCAATTTTGAACATCTTTAAAGAAAGGGCAGGGGAAATCTGTAATAGAACTGAGTGGAATTCAACCCTGCAAGTTGGGAAATTCACTTTAGGCCTTGTGGACTGAGGTCAATCTGAGTCACAGGGACCAGCCATTGGCTAGCTGAGATCAGGGGATTCGGTTCTGCACATAGCTGGACATGTGGTATAATATGACAATGGAGACATAGTCTGAAAGAGGCCCTTAAAATTCTTTTTTTCCTTTTTTGTTCTTTTCCTCATTCCACCCTAAAATTTCTTTCTTTTTTCTGTCCTCTTTCTTCAACTCAATCTCATGCTCCACCATGTTATCCCTCATCTCCTTTTTTTTTTCCTGCTCCTGCCCTAACTCAAACTTCTTTTATTATTTTTTCTTTTTTTCTTTATGTTCTTTTCTCCTGTCATTTTACCTCACTCATGGAGCCATAGCTTCAAGGGAAGGTGATCCCTGGTTACTGTTAAGGGGATATATTCTTGTCCTTATTCCTATACTCTGTCTATTCCCTTTGAAGTTAATAGCTTCGTAAAGATAATATGATCATTCTACATCCTCTGGCTTCACTTGAAACCTTCTCCAATTCTTTCAGTTATCTACTCCTTTAACCCGACCTCAGTCTAACCCCCCCATCCTAAATGGTAAAGATGCTATATTGAAAAGTATATTCACTGCAAACATATTTTGAGCTGCATCTTGATATTAATTTAATTCACATGGTTTAAAGGTGATAGATTAATGACTACCACAAGTGGTCAATTTGCAAGCTATGCAAATTTGCAGTCTATTGGGCTGCTGAATGTATTAATTGGCATAAAGGATTGTGACTGATTTAATGAGTTGTTATCTCCAATATTATGAAAATAAAGATGTCTATGAGTCATTAGAGTCTCAAAAGCAAAAAAGGAACTATATCAGGAAGATTCAAGTAATAACCCAGAAATTAAACCAAGGACAACCCAACAACAAAAATAAAAATGAGAAAACACTTAAACAAGACACAAAGACAGACTTCCAGTTCACCAATGGCAAACAGTAAGGGAAACAGGATGAAAATTCTGATAATGAACCATCAGGACACCATGGATCCATAGCACAGGAGGTAAAAAAACAGATCAATCAGGCTCTAGAAAAATTCAAATCAGAAATAATTTCCCAGTTAACCAGAGAGATGATGAGCAAAATGGAAGTCAAGATTCGAGACTCTAGAACAGAAACTGACAAAAAAAAAAAAATAGATGAGCTCAAGACCATGATACAAACTATGAAGACTCAGCATAAGAAAGAAATGGAAACAATGAATGCCCAACAGAGGAAAGAAATGGAATCCACAAAACAGATTCAAACATATATCCAAGAGATTAAAAACTCTATTGAAAGTGTACACAACAGAATAAAAGATTATGATGATAGAATTTCAGATATAAAAGATAGGATCACAGTCAATGACCATTAAAAAGCGGTCTCTCAAAAGCAGTAAGGGATCATGAGAAATCAATCCAACAACTTCTAGACAATGCAGAGAAAAATAACATAAGACTGAAAGGAATCCATGAAATAGAACGAGAAAGCACAAATGACTTAAAAAAGTTCTTCACAGAATTAATGACAGAAAACTTCCCAAACATGGGAAGAGTTACACATACAGATAAGTGAGGCATACAGAACTCCAACTAGCCATGATAAAAAAAAAATCTATACCTAGATATATAATAATCAAGATCCCAGAAATTCAACAGAGGAACAAAATAATACAAGCAGTAAGAGAAAAGAAACAAAACACATGCAAAGGAAAGCCCATTAGAATCACATCACACTTTTCAACACAAACCCTTAGGTCAAGTAGAGCCTGGAGTGAGGTACTTCAAATCCTAAAAGAAAACAACCTCCAACCTAGACTGATGTATCCTGCAAAAATCTCTTGCAAAATGGATGGGAAAATGAGATACTTCCACAACAAAGAACACCTGAGAAACTTCATGAATATTAAACCAGCAAAACAAGGAATTCTAAACAATATCTTAGAAAAGGACAATGAAGGTCACAATACCACGAGGACCAACAGACCAAATCAAATAGGCAAGGCAAGAAATTAAAAGGAGAGAGGAGAAAAAGTAAAAAGAGTCAACAAAAGGACAATAACATGACAATAATAAGTCAGAACATATCAATTATAACCATCAATGTTAATGGCCTCAATTCACCAATCAAGAGAAATAGACTGGCAGAATAGATTAAGAAGCAAAATCCAACAATAGCTTGTATAAAAGAAACACACCTAGTGCAAAAAGAAGCCCATAGACTGAATGTGAAAGGATAGAAAACAATTCTCCACCCATCAGGAGCCCAGAAAAGCAGGGGTAACAATCTTGTGCCCAGACAAATTAATTTCAAACCAAAACTCATAAAGAGAGACAAAGAAGGGCACTATATCCTTTTAAAGAGAACAATTCAAGAGGAAGAGTTTACAATCATAAACATATATGCACCAAGTTAAATGCCCCCAACTATATAAAACAAATATTAAGTAACATGAAAAATCAAATAAGCACTAATACAATTTTAGTGGGGAATTTAAATACCCCTCTATCACAAATTGACAGATCATCTAGGCAGAAAATCAACAATGAAATAATATAACTGAAGCAAGCTTTGGAACACAAGAACTTAATAGATGTCTAGAGTATTCCACCCCACAAAATCAGAACATAGATACTTTTCAGCTACACATAGATGATTCTCCAACATAGAGCACAGATTGGATCATAGAACAGGTCTGAATAAATGCAAAAGAACTGAAGTCATCCCTGTGTATTATCAGATCATAGTGAAATTAAACTGGAGGTTATTAGCACAAGAAACTGTAGGAACTTCACATGCACATGGAAACTGAACAACACTCTCCTGAACAATCAATGGATAACAGAGGAAGTTAAAGAAGAAATTAGACAGTTTTTAAAATAAATGAAAATGCCCGTACAACATCCAGGAATCTATGGGACACAGTGAAAGCAGTTCTACAGGAAAATTTCATAACATTGAATGCCCACACTAGGAAAACAGAGTGGGCTAAAATAAACAACCTAATGATAAAATTTAGACTCCTAGAAAAACAGGAGCAAGAAAAACCCACAGCTCAAACAATAGGGGAAATTATAAAGATCTGAGCAGAAATCAATGCAATGGAAACTAAGAAAATGATACAAAAAATAAATGAAACAAAGAGCGAGTTTTTTGAAAGAATAGATAAAATTTACAAACCCTTAGCTAATCTTATCAAAAAAAGGAAAGATTCCATGTAATCAGGAATGAAAAAGGTGAAGTCACAACAGATCCAACAGAAATCCAGAGGATCATTAATACCTAATTTGAGCACCTGTACTCTAATAAAATGGAAAAAACAGAAGAAATGGACAGATTTTTAGATAATTATGAATTACCAAAGTTGAACAAAGAAGATAAAAACATTTTAAACACCCCAATTACAATCTGTGTAATTGAAAATGTAATTAAAAATTTACCAACAAAGAAAACCTAGATACTGATGGATTCACTGTTGAATTTTAAAAAGCATTTACAGAAGAACTACTGCCTTTACTCTTCAAACTTTTCAAATTGAAAGGGAAGCTATACTTTCAAATTCATTCCTAGAAGCAAGTATCACTTTGATTCCCAAACCAGGGAAAGATGCAAATAAAAAAGAGAACTACAGGCCACTCTCCTTAATGAATATAGATGCAAAAATCCTTAATAAGATACTAGCAAACAGAATACAGAGGATCATCAAGAAGATCATACATCCTGACCAAGTCAGATTTATTCCAGGGATGCAAGGGTGGTTCACCAAACATGTCAATAAATGTAATACATTATATTAACAAAGTCAAGGACAAAAACCATATGATCATCTCAATAGATGCAGAAAAAGCATTTGATAAAATTAAATGCCCATTCATGATTAAAAACCCTGCAAAAAATTGAAATAGACGGTCTATATCTCAACTTAATAAAGGCTATCTATGAAAAACCAACAGCCAACATCATATTAAATGGTCAAAAAGTAAAAGCCTTCACTTTAATAACAGGAACAAGACAAGGATGCCAACTATCACCACTCCTCTTCGATATAGTTCGGAAACATTAGCCACAGCAATTAGACAAGAGAAAGAAATTAAAGCAATAAAGATAGGAAAGGAAGAATTTAAGCTGTCATTATTTGCTGATGATATGATACTCTACACTGAAAACCCAAAAAACTCCACCAAAAGATGCCTAGACAATTGACAGATTCAGTAGAGTAGCAGGATACAAGGTGAACACCCAAAAACCAATAGCTTTCTTATGCACAAATAACATACTCACTGAGAGAGAAATAAGAGAAAAAAATTTCTTTTATAATAGCATCCAAAAAAATGAAATATCTAGGAATCAATCTAACAAAATAAGCAAAAGACCTCTACGCTGAAAATTACAGCACTCTGAAAAAAGAAATTGAAGAGGATATAAGAAAATGGAAAGATATCCCCTGCTCCTGGGTAGGAAGAATCAATTTATTGAAAATGGCTATCCTACCAAAACTGCTATACAGATTCAATGCAATGCCAATTGAAATTCCAACACTATATTTCACAGAACTAGAAAAAAGAATCCAAAAATTCATTTGGAACCAGAAGAGACCTAGAATAGCAAAAGCCATCCTAGGCAACAGACACATGGCAGTAGGTATAACAATTCCCAATTTGAAACTATACTACAAAGCCACTGTGATATAATCAGCATGGTACTGGCAAAGAAAGAGACCTGAGGATCAGTGGAACAGACTGGAAGAAACAAAAACAAAACCACATGTACTCAGCTACAACATCTTTGACAAAGGAGCTGACCATCCTCAGTGGAGGAAAGATAGCCTCTTTAATAAATGGTGTTGGAAAAACTGGATCTCAACCTGCCAAAGATTAAAACTGGACCCTTATCTTTCACCATGCACTAAATTAAAATCCAAGTGAATTAATGATCTAAATATTAAAACAGAAACATTAAACTTGCTGGAAGGTAAGGTAGGCAGAATTCTGGAAGACACTGGCATAGGAAAAGACTTTTTGAACAAATTATCAGTAGCATGGGAACTAGCAGATAGAATCAAAAACTGGGATCTCATCTTCTTAAAAAGCTTCTGTAATGCAAAAGAAACCATCAATAGAACTAAGAGACCACCTACAATGTGGGAAAAAATTTTTACTAGCTGCTCCTCAGACAAAGGACTATTATCTAGAGTATACAAAGAACTCAAAATAATCAGCCCTCCCCAAATATAAAGACCTGATTAAAAAATGTGCATGAAATGAACAAACATTTCTCATACAAAGAAGTAAAAGCAGCAAGTAAATATACAAAAAATGTCCCACATCACTGGTCATTCGAGCGATGCAGATGAAAACAACACTGAGATTCCACCTCACCCACAAAGAATGGCTGCTATCAAGAAATCACACAATAACAAATGTTGGCATGGTTGTTGGGAGAAAGGAACCCTTCTTCATTGTTGGTGGGAGTGCAGACTGGTGCAACCACTATGCAAATCAATATGGAGATACCTCAAAAGCTTGGTCTGCAGTTTCCATTTGACCCAGCCATCCCTCTGCTGGGTATCTTTCTGAAAGAACTACAAGAATCATATTACAGTTATTTATGCACGCCCATGTTTATAGCGGAATAGTTTGTAATAGCTAAAACTTGGAAAGAGCCTATTTGCCCATCAGTTGGAAAATGGATAAAGAAGATGTGGTTTTCTTATAAAATGGAATATTACTCAGCCATAAAGAACAAGAAAATAGATTCATTCATAAAATAATGTATAAATATTGAAGATATGCTCCTAAGTGAAATAAATAAGAAACACGTGTGTAAATACCTAATAGTTTCTCTAGTGTGAAGAAACTGCAATAATACATAAGATCCTAATAAGATTACTGACATTGTGAAATGGGAAGAAAGGGGCTAAAGGTGTAGGGAAGGTGGGATGGGTAGGGGAAGGGTAATAAGGGAAAAGAAAAAAAATATGAGATAATGAAAAGATGGAAATAAAGTGTTTGTAGATGGGGAGGGGTGGAGAGGGTGAAGGGAGGGCAGGGACAAAGGGAAAAAATGAGAACCAAGTCCTGTCATGTAAAGGTACAAGATCCCAATTGTACTGTATCCCTAAAATGTACCAATAAACTCAATTAAAGCTGAATAAAAAAGTCATACAAATGGCTAACAAATGCCTGACCAAAAAAAATATCAATATCAAGAATTATCACAATTTCCAAATAACAACTACATAATATTTCAAATCAGGATGATTATTACCAAAAAGGCAAATAATATCAACTTCTGGTAAAGATGTTGAGGAAAGAGAACCTCTGTACCCTGATGTAAATGTACATTATTGCAGCCATTAGGGAAATTAGACCGTGGTTCTTGAAAATATTACAAATAGAACTACTACATCACATGGCACATAATCTTAGCTTTTCAAATATTTCTAAAAGAATTTAAAAAGAGACACCTAAATTATCATGTTAACTACAGTATTATTCATAATAAGCAATATATGAAAACAAAATCTATCAATAATATAACTATATATGATATATTTTATTATACTCTTCATAATAATATACTATATAGTAACATAGTATAATACATAAAATATAGTATATAAGATAAATACATTATAGATTTATACATTGAATAATGATTGCATAATATAGACTAGAATTGAGTAATCAGAGTGAAAAAATAGGAAAATATTGCAAAAAATCATATGAAGAGTTCTGAGGCACATTTCAGATTCATAGAGTTCGAGGAGGTTGTTAAAGTTTTCAGCAGCTAAGTATTAAGGTAAAGAGAATTTGATATGAAAGATTAGAATCAAGATTCTCAGAATTACCAATCAACACCTAAGTAATATCAGAATAGAGTGGCCTACAACAAAGATTGATAAATGTTGTGAATGAGATTTTTTTAATAGAGAAATGATTGATCAATGGGCGACATGTTAAGTTTAGCATTTTTATTAATCATCCCAGTGAGGCTGTTAAATCAGGCCTTGGATGTATGGGACCAGAAACTGTAAGGAAATACTGGAGAGAAATCTCTATTTGAGATTTATTAGTACATAAAGAACTTATGGGTTTAAAGGTATGAGGATTGGAGATGATATGAAGAAATTTATTTAAAAATGAAATAATTTTCTGGCTGGACTTGAGGTAATGGAAAGCTAAGATTTCTAAGATAGGAGGACCCTCAAAAATGGACTGAGGGAGAGTAGCCAGATAAGAAGAAAATCAATGATTTACCTATTTATTCTCTTTTACCTCACTATTCAGTCATTCATTTAAATCCATGTAAAATCAGAGATATTTACTAATAATTTGAATTATAACAGAATAATTTATTATTCCCTCTTTTGCTCACATCTTTCCAATTTGACCCATATTACGTACTGCCAGTTGGCTCCTGTTTCCTTTTGACCTATTCCGATCATTGCTGCTTTCTGAGCTTTACTTTTGGTTTGGTTTGGTTTGAGGTTTGGGCACTTTCTCATTTTGGAGCACTACACAATATTCCAGTGCCTTGTTTTAATACATTTCCCACCTTGGGACTGGACTCAGTTATCTCTCCAAGTTCCCTGAAAATCCACACGATATAAATTTTAAAAGTGTTTTATAAATCTGCCTGTTATATATTGCATATGAAATTAGATACCTTGCTTTCTACATAAAATTGCACTTTATTTTTATTTGTGTACTGGAAATCAAACTCGGGTCCAGAACCACTGAGCTAAATCCCTGGCCCTCAAAATAAGTATCTTATAATGATTCACTTAATTCACAAAGTAGGCCTATGAAGCTGAAGACCACCCTGTTTAGTGTTTGAGCTAATAACTTCACAACAAAACACTGAGTTTAATAATTGTCATTCTCCCTGTAGTATTTGGTAGTTACAGGAATTAGATTCTAGGGCTACGTGGACAGTAACTTCAGACATGTAGTCTGAAATCAGATTTATTAGATTCTCCAGCAAACTTCTTCATTACTGAAGTTCTTCTTCATGGCTGAATTAGTGCTGGGGATGACAAATCACATTCTCTCTGTTACTTCCACTTTACCATAATGGAATTCAGTGTCAACATCTTGAATTCTTCTCAACTATAAATTCTGTGATTCAATGAATCCTCCAGATTCCCTGATAAGGTTGAGTTCCTTTTCTCTGTTCTTTTGGAGCCTGTGTATGTGTCTAGAAATGGATTTATTATACAGAACTAAATTTTTTGTCACATGTCTCTCTTTACATGGTTTAATCACCTATACACTCAGGCCAATTTCTTGTACTGATCATCAAGAGCATATAAAATATAGTTTTTGTGATCAAGTAAATAAATGAGTGATGCATGGATGAAAGATTAAAGATTTTCATAGGTAATGCACTCATTAAATCATTTTTAAAATATAGGAAGAATTAAACATCATTACTTAAACATCTCATATTGTTAATGTTAAGATTTTAAATTTTTAACAAATTTAAATGTTGCAAACATGATAGGCAATTTAGAAAGGTAAAGAAGATAACATGTATTTCTCTGATTTTATTTATTAAGAATATATGTAAGATACAATACTCAAGGGAGAAAATACATTTCTTTCTTAGTGCTAAATATTTACAGAGTAATTGAGTCCAATTTCAATCCAATTTTACTAACATATATTCAGAATAATTTATGACTTTTATTTTGAAATACTTATTTATTTTTAAAGATAGATTGGGTAAAGATTGTTCCAATTCTCTGTTTAACTTATCTAATGCCTGAGCTTTAATTGAGTTTATCCATCAAAGTCACATTTCATTTGGAGAATGGATATCACACCATAGCACTTAGCAATGATGAGGAAAGGACTTTAAATTAGTCTATAAAAAAGTTTATATTCATGGCCTGCTTAGGACTTTGATCCAGCTTTTTTTTTATTGTTTTATGCTGTTATATTCACATACTGGTTGAAAGTAGGATCACTAAACTTTTGATGCATATGACACAAAGGTATTGAAATGTAGGAAATGTAGATGCCCTGCTATGCCAGTTTGTAGGACTGTGTCAATATGCAGTTAGTTTTCATTATTAAATTATATAAAGCCTCTATCCTTTGGTTTGAAAATCTGATACTCCTTGATGGTGACATAAATGTCAGTGTCATCTGTTAAAATTATTTTCTTTAATAGGTAAACAAAGTGCTTCGAGAATAAAGATACTGAAGGAAAGAAAATATATACATGTTCTGCATTTTCTGAGTAATTATTGTCCATGGATAAGATGTTTATTTTTCCAGTTCTAGAATGCAGAGTTGAAATGAACATATTTGGAAAAATATAGAAAGTCCTATTTCGGTCACATAACCCATACAGTAAAAGCTGTTATTGTACGAAAAGTCAAATGGAATCCTCTTGCTTTCAAAACGACATACCAAAAGCCGCTCACATTTCCAGATGTATACCAGAGTTGCACAAATGCATAATTCAGTATATAGCTCTTGATTTGATTGTCATTACTTCCTGCATCTGTTAATAAAGAGCATTAGAAAAGATTATCTTTCAGTCTTACTTTAAGGTGATCTAAACCCCACACCTCCATATCATAATCTACTTTGCACAAAATTAAGCACTTTTCTCTTTAACAATATTTCAAACTAATTTTTTGATGATTTCATGCAGTTGAACCTGGTAAAAAGAAGACAGTAATTATACACCTTGATAATGCAAATGTGACCCAATCAGTGGACAGCAACTCCCATAAAAATTCAGTTGCCAGCTTCCTGTGTATTATTTTAGAGGTTTAGTGATCGAGGGCATATCAACATAATTGAAGGTGAAGGAAAACTTATCCCACCTGAAGAGTCTAGAAGTGAGAAATAAATATAATGACCACTGGTCCCTTGGAAATTGGAGGCAATATAAACTTCATACAAATGTGCTATTCTTACCAAATTATCAAGGTTTCCTAAAAAGGTACAGTTCCTTGTATCCCACACTCTAAGAAAGGGATTTTCAAAAAGTCTAAAATGCCCTGAAAGCTATTCTATACCCTTGCAGTCCGAAGATCTCATCAAGATCTAAATGTTAGCAAAGACAATCTAGAAAGATGAATTATGCCTCTCGGCAAAGCAAAAGTAGTTTCTTTAAACCAGAAGTTGGGACTGCTACCTGAAAACACTGAAAGTATTATGTCAGTGGATCAAATCAAGGAAGGGAGACTGGCATAAAGTGACACTGTTTCTCAAGGGAAACTTGGGTTGCTACTCTGAGAAGGTGTAAAAAATGAGAATGTCTAGATTAAAAGTAGTCTGTATAACCTTAGAATCTCTGTACTGCATGATAAGGACCAAGAAAAACTAGAGTGAGCTACCATAAGCACAGTTGTATGGATCAGGCCATAATTATGACAGAGATTGACTAAATCCCCAGTTAAAAAGGAACTTCAGATAAATAGTATTTTTTAAAAAAATTAATTATGTCTTATATAATATGTAGCATATATTTATAATAAAACTATTATCTTACCAGAAACCCAAATTTAGTCATATGTACTGCTGTATTTATCAGCTTCTAGGTAAGTACTTTTTATTTTTTCAGTATTAGGATTGAACCAAAGCCTTCACACAGACTTATACCCCCAGCCCTTTTTAATTTTATTTTGAGACAGGGTCTACCTAAGATGACCTCATATAGCTATTATTACCTCTTTAAATGACTCATGCCTACAAAATTGTTGTTTGTTTGTTGGTTTATTTGTTTATTGGTTTCTTTCAGGTAAGGCTTGCCACAGAAACTTACATGGAACCTGACAACTCACTCCTTTTTTTAGAGGAACTAGACTAAACTTTACTCACTATAATACTATGTTCTCCACCAGAGGAGTTACATCTGTCAGTTTGGAACATGAGAACCATGACTTCAAGCTGAACATACTCAGACATAAGCTCACCTCTCCATGTGATCATGTGATGAGAAATGTTTGAATGTGCATACTTTCTCTCAATGAGAGATGGACACTGCCTGAAAGATTATTTACAAAGTTCTCTGTATTTGCTAAATTTAATAAACTTTTCAGTACACTCTTTTATCCACCCCCATTGGTCTTAGTAGATTTGCATTTATCAAGAGACATTCATTGCTTTTTGTTGTTGCTGTTTGTTTGTTTTGTTGTTGTTTTGTTTTGTTTGAGACAGGGTCTCACTAAATAGTCGAGTCTGATCTGGAACTCACTATGTAGCCCAGGCTGGTTTTGAACTCACAGGGATCCTCTTGCCACAGCATCCAAGTGCAGGGGTTACAGGTGTGCGCCCCCACACCCAGCTCCATTGCATTTTAATTAGATGCTTCCTCTGGGAATCACAGACCCCTCAGTCACTCCATAGGAAAGGATTCACAACCAGTTTGTCATTTGTTGACTTTTAGTTCCAAGGGAAAATGGAATGCTAGTGGAAGAAGGAAATGCTGTTATAGAAGGGACAGCAACTCCTTTTAATGGTTTTGCCACCTGACCACCTGCAGACGTGGTTTGAAAAATTGCAAAAACTAAGGTTATAATAACTATGAATGTTCCTCTCTTATTTTTGTGTGGATATATTTGTTTGTAGTTATCATATTTTCCTACTTTTTATATCTTTTTGCAATTTATCTCTCTCAGGTGTCTTCATCTTCCTACCTAAATTTAGTGAAAGATGAATCAATGACTGGCAGTTCAAGGACTTCATAATTTCTTTCAGATAAAGTTTGGATGTGCGGCCTGCGCGACAACAGACCAGGAAGGCCCCAAAGACCCCAGAGGGGGTTTTTTTTCAGCTGCCTGCCTGCCTGCCTGCCTGCGATCACCCGGCGGCGTGCGTGCGAGCTCCCAGCCTACGCGACAACAGACCCAGGAAGGAAGGTAGCAGCGCGGGCGCCCTTGAAACACTCACACGACGCCCCCCTCCCCGTTCTCAAAACTCCTGATCGGGCCAGTCCTTAGACCAACTCTGCAGAGGCATAGGTTCCCATGAAGGGTAGTTTTCTGAGCTCCGAACTTTGAACATCTTTAAAGAAAGGGCAGGGGAAACCTGTAATAGAACGGAGTGGAGTTCAACCCGAGGGTAAGGAAACTAAAGTTAGGCCTTGTAGATTGTGTTCAGTCTCAGCCGTGAGGAACAGCCATTGGCTAGCTAAGACCAGGGGATTGGGTTCCGCATATGACTGTGCATGTGGTATAATATGAGATCAGAGATAGCCTGAAAGAGGACCTTCAAATTCTTTTTCTTTCCCTCTCTCTTTTCTCATTTTTCCTCTTTCCACCCTAAAATTTCTTTCTTTTTTCTGTCCTCTCTCTCCAACTCAGTCTCTTGCTCCACCATAGTGTCCCTCATCTCCCTTTTTATTCCAGTTCCTGAATAACTCAGACTTCTTTTATTATTTTTTGTTTTTAGGAGGGGTTTCTCTTTATGTTCTTTTCTCCAGTCATTTTACCTCACTCATGGCTCTGTACCTTCAAGGGAAGGCAAGCGCCTGTTACTGTTAAGGGGATATATTCCTGTCCTTATTCCTGCACTCTCTCTATCCCCCCTGAACTTAATAGCTTTGTAAAGATAGTAAGGTAATTCTACAACCTCTGGATTCACTTCAAACCTGCTCTAATTCTTTCACTTATCTAATCCTCTTGTTCTAAGTCGAACCCCCCATCCTAAATGGTAAAGATGCCATATTGAAAAGAATATTCACTGCAAACATACTATGAGCTGCTTCTTGAAATTAATCTAATTCACATGAGTTAAAGGTGATACATTAATGACTACCATAAGTGGTCAGTTGGCAAGCTGTGCCTGATCCTATTGGGCTGCTGAATGTATCAATTGGGACAAAGAGTGGTGATTGATTTAAAGAGTTGTTTTCTCTGATATTATGAAAACGAGAATGTCTATGAGTCATAAGATACTCAAAAGCTAAAACGCAACTATATTAGGAAGATTTAAGTAATACCCAGAAATTAAAGAAGGACAACCCAACAATAAAAATAAAAATGAG
The DNA here is from genome assembly GCF_012274545.1 of Fukomys damarensis. NCBI lineage: Eukaryota > Metazoa > Chordata > Mammalia > Rodentia > Bathyergidae > Fukomys > Fukomys damarensis. The sequence goes on along the minus strand of NW_022900950.1, from coordinate 4,627,829 downwards.
AAAACACTTAAGCAAGACACAAAAACAAATATCCAGTTCACCAATAGCAAATAGTAGGACAAATGAGGATGAAAAGTCTGATAGTGAACCAACAGGACTCCCTGGACCCATAGCACAGGAGGTAACAAAATTGATCAATCAGGCTCTAGAAAAATTCAAATCAGAAATAATTTCCCAGCTAGCCAGAGAGATGATGAGCAAAATAGAAGTCATGATTCGAGACTCTAGAGCAGAAACTGAGAAAAAAATAGATGAGCTCAAGACTGTGATAGAAGCCATGAAGACTCAGCATAAGAAAGACATGGAAACAATGAATGCCCAACAGAGGAAAGAAATGGAATCCATAAAACAGATTCAAACAGATATCCAGGAGATTAAAAACTCTATTGAAAGTGTACGAAACAGAATAAAAGATTGCGAAGATAGAATTTCAGATATAGAAGATAGGATAGCAGTCAGTGACCGTGAAAAAAGAGGTCTATTAAAAACAGTAAGGGATCATGAGAAATCAATCCAACAACTCCTAGACGATACAAAGAAAAATAACATAAGACTGATAGGAATTCATGAAAAAACAGGAGAAAACACAAATGATATAAAAAAGCTCTTCACAGAATTAATGACAGAAAACTTCCCAAACAGAAGGGAAGAATTAGACATACAGATAAGTGAGGCATATAGAACCCCAACTAGCCACGATCAAAAAAAATCTACACCTAGACATATAATAATCAAGATTCCAGAAATCCAACAGAAAAACAAAATACTACAAGCAGTAAGAGAAAAGAAACAAATCACATGCAAAGGGAAGCCCATTAGAATCACAGCAGACTTTTCAACACAAACCCTTAGGTCAAGGAGAGCCTGGAGTGAGGTATTCCAAGTCCTAAAAGAAAAGAATCTCCAACCTAGACTTTTGTATCCTGCAAAACTCTCTTTCAAAATAGATGGGGAAATAAAATACTTCCACGACAAAGAGCACCTGAGAAATTTCATGAACACCAAACCAGCACTGCAAGGAATTCTAAACAATATCCTAGAAAAGGACAACGAAATTCACAATAACATGAGGCCCAACAGACCAAATCAAATAGGCAAGGCAAGAAACTAAAAGGAGATGGGAGAAAAAGTAAAAAGAGTCAACAAATGGACAAAAACATGACAAGAATAAGTCAAAATATATCAGTTGTAACCATCAATGTTAATGGCCTCAATTCACCAATCAAGAGAAACAGATTGGCAGAATGGATTAAGAAGCAAAATCCAACAATATGTTGTATACAAGAAACACACCTAGTGCAAAAGGAAGTCCATAGACTGAAAGTGAAAGGATGGAAAACAATTCTCCATGCGTCAGGAGTCCAGAAAAAAGCAGGGGTAGCAATCTTATTCTCAGATAAAGTAAATTTCAAACCAAAACTCATTAAGAGAGACAAAGAAGGACACTACATCCTTGTAAAGGGAACAATTCAAGAGGAAGAGCTGACAATCATAAACATATATGCACCAAATATAAATGCCCCCAACTATATAAAACAAATATTAAGTAACATGAAAAACCAAATAAGCACTAATACAATTGTAGTGGGGGATTTAAATACCCCACTATCACAAATTGACAGATCTACTAGGCAGAAAATCAACAATGAAATAATAGAACTGAACCAAGCTTTGGAACACATGGACTTAATAGATGTTTATAGAGTATTCCACCCCCAAAAACCAGAATATACATTCTTTTCGGCTGCACATGGATCATTCTCCAAAATAGACCACATACTGGCTCACAAAACAGGTCTAAATAAATGCAAAAAAATTGAAGTCATCCCCTGTTTATTATCAGATCATAGTGCAATCAAACTAGACATCAATAGCACAAGAAACTATAGAAACTTCACAAGCACATGGAAACTGAACAACACTCTCCTAAACAATCAATGGATTACAGAGGAAATTAAAGAAGAAATTAGACAGTTTTTACAAATAAATGAGAATGCCAATACAACATACAGGAATCTTTGGGACACAATGAAAGCAGTTCTACGTGGAAAATTCATAACATTGAATGCCCACACTAGGAAAACAGAGCGGGCTCAAATAAACAACTTAACGATGAAACTTAGACTCCTAGAAAAACAAGAGCAAGAAAAACCCAAAGCTCGAACAAGAGAGGAAATTATAAAGATCCGAGCAGAAATCAATGCAATTGAAATTAAGAAAACGATACAAAAAATAAATGAAACAAAGAGCTGGTTTTTTGAAAGAATAAATAAAATTGACAAACCCTTAGCTAATCTTATCAAAAAAAGGAAAGAAAAGGCTCAGATCCATGCAATTAGGAATGAAAAAGGCGAAGTCACAACAGATCCGAAAGAAATCCAGAGGATCATGAACACCTACTTTGAGAACCTGTACTCTAATAAAATGGAAAACACAGAAGAAATGGACAGATTTCTAGATACTTATGAATTACCAAAGTTGAACGAAGAAGATAAAAACATTTTAAACACCCCAATCACAATCAGTGAAATTGAAAATGTAATTAAAAACTTACCAACAAAGAAAAGCCCAGGCCCTGATGGATTCACTGCTGAATTTTACAAGACATTTAGAGAAGAACTACTACCATTACTCTTCAAACTTTTCAATGAAATTGAAAGAGAAGCTATACTTCCAAATTCATTCCTGGAAGCAAGTATCACTCTGATTCCCAAACCAGAGAAAGATACAACCAAAAAGGAGAACTACAGACCAATCTCCTTAATGAATATAGATGCAAAAATCCTTAATAAGATACTAGCAAACAGAATACAGAGGATTATTAAGAAGATCATCCATCATGACCAAGTCGGATTTATTCCAGAGATGCAAGGGTGGTTCAACATACGAAAGTCAGTGAATGTAATACATTATATTAACAAAGTCAAGGACAAAAACCATATGATCCTCTCAATAGATGCAGAAAAAGCATTTGATAAAATTCAACACCCATTCATGATAAAAACCCTGCAAAAAATTGGAATAGATGGTCTATACCTCAATTTAATAAAGGCTATTTATGAAAAACCATCAGCCAACATCATATTGAATGGCCAAAAACTGAAAACCTTCATGTTAAAATCAGGAACAAGACAAGGATGCCCACTATCGCCACTTCTCTTCAATATAGTTCTGGAAACATTAGCCACAGCAATTAGACAAGAGAAAGAAATTAAAGCAATAAAGATAGGAAAGGAAGAAGTTAAACTATCATTATTTGCTGATGATATGATACTCTACATTGAAGATCCAAAAAACTCCACCAAAAAACTTCTAGACTTAATTGACAGATTCAGTAAAGTATCTGGATACAAGGTGAATACCCAAAAATCAATAGCCTTTCTATACACAAATAACAGACAGACAGAAAGAGAAATAAGGGAAAAAATTCCTTTTACAATAGCATCCAAAAAAATGAAGTATCTAGGAATCAATCTAACAAAAGAAACAAAAGATCTCTACACTGAAAACTACAGCACTCTGAAAAAAGAAATCGAAGAGGATATAAAAAAATGGAAAGATATCCCCTGCTCCTGGGTAGGAAGAATCAACATAGTGAAAATGGCCATACTACCGAAACTGCTATATACATTCAATGCAATGCCAATTGAAATTCCAACACTATATTTCACAGAACTAGAAAAAAGAATCCAAAAATTCATTTGGAACCACAAGAGACCTAGAATAGCAAAAGCCATTATAGGCAACAGTCACATGGCACCAGGTGTAACAATTCCCAATTTGAAACTATACTACAAAGCCACTGTGATAAAATCAGCATGGTACTGGCAAAGAAATAGGCCTGAGGATCAATGGAACAGACTGGAAGACACAAAAACAAATGCAGATGTACTCAGCTACCTCATCTTCGACAAAGGAGCTCACCATCCTCAGTGGAGGAAAGATAGCCTCTTTAATAAATGGTGTTGGAAAAACTGGATATCAACCTGTCACAGATTAAAATTAGACCCTTATCTTTCGCCATGCACTAAATTAAAATCCAAATGGATTAAAGATCTAAATATTAAAACAGAAACATTAAACTTGCTGGAAAGTAAGTTAGGCAGAACTCTGGAAGACATTGGTATAGGAAAAGACTTTATGAACAAATCCTCAGTAGCACGGGAACTAGCAGAAAGAATCAACAACTGGGATCTCATCTTACTAAAAAGCTTCTGTACTTCAAAAGAAACCATTAGCAGAACTAAGAGACAATCTACAATGTGGGAAAAAATTTTTACCAGCTGTACCTCAGACAAAGGACTATTATCAAGGATATATAAAGAACTCAAAACAATCAGTCCCCCCAAATATAAAGACCCGATCCAAAAATGGGCATCCGAAATGAACAGACATTTCTCATACAAAGAAGTGAAAGCAGCAAGAAAATATATGAAAAAATGTTCCACATCACTGGTCATTCGAGAGATGCAGATGAAAACAACACTGAGATTCCACCTCACCCCACAAAGAATGGCTGCTATCAAGAAATCACACAATAACAAATGTTGGCGGGGTTGTGGGGAGAAAGGAACCCTCCTCCATTGTTGGTGGGAGTGCAGACTAGTGCAACCACTATGGAAATCAATATGGAGATACCTCAAAGAGCTTGGACTGGAGGTTCCATTTGACCCAGCCATCCCTCTGTTGGGTATCTTTCCAAGAGAACTAAAAGAATCATATCACAGAGAAGTATGTGCACCCATGTTTATAGCGGCACAGTTTGTAATAGCTAAATCTTGGAAACAACCTATTTGCCCATCCGTTGGAAACTGGATAAAGAAGTTGTGGTTTTTCTATAAAATGGAATATTACTCAGCCATAAAGAGCGAGAGAATAGATTCATTCATAGGAAAATGGATACATATTGAAGATATACTCCTAAGTGAAATAAATAAGTCCCACATGTGTAAATACCAAATAGTTTCCCTGGTGTGAATATTCTGCAACAATGCATAAGATTCTAATAAGATTACTGACATTTAGAAATGGGAGGAAAGGAGCTAAAGGTGTAGGGAAGGTGTGATACGTAGGGGAAGAACAAAAAGGGAAAAGAAAAAAATGTGAGAGAATGAAAAGATGAAAATAAAGTGTTTGTAGATGGGGAGGGGAGGAGGGGGTGAAGGGAGGGCAGAGGTAAGGGGAAAAAATGAGAATCAAGACTTGCCATGTAAAGGTACATGATCCCAACAATGAATGTAACTGTACTGTATCCCTAAATGTACCAATAAACTCAATAAAAAAAAAAAGGTTGGATGTAGATGATTTGTATTATGTACTCTAAAATTAGCATAATTTTATTTGGATATTAATGATTAAAATAGATGTTTCTGGGTGAAATGTATTGCCTTTGTTCTAGTATGTTAAACACAGCTAATCTGAAACTATGTTTCATTTATTGTTCAATTTAGAATCAATCACACACACACACACACACACACACACACACACAAACACATGCACATGCACATACCTGCAGATTTGGAAAGTACAAATAAGGGAATTGTTGACTTTGTGTCCCAACTTTGATTTGCTGCAGCTCAGGGCATCACTGCTGATGTGCTGGTTTGCCTAGCTAACTTTCAATAGTGGACCAGTCCATTGTCCCTTCTACTGTATGCTGAAATTATTCTTCAGCTTCAAGTCCTTTCCATTCCTTCCCTGCACTTTTCCGTTCCACATAACTACTACCAAATGTCAATTTAAATGCAGATCTTGTACACTTTATTATTTAGAATTATTTTACACCTTATCTTCATACATTTTAATGATGACTTTACCATTCGTGGTTAATGTAAAATTTTACAGCTATTTACGTGTAAGATTCACCTATTACTATTTACTGGTCACTTTTTACTTTTAATTTCATGTTCTCCCAATAATTTGCTTATGATAACATATAAACAATATATATCTAAATCTGACTATCTCTGCATCATTTTCTAATAACTTTGAATGGAAATTCCATGTGATAATTCTAGAAACTGATTCTCAACTTTCTTTCTTCACACGTTTTTGATGTACTTTTGTCTTGATATATAACTTTGCAAAATCCTAGTCTGACATCTTTCTTATGTAACTTGAGGCTTTTATTTACATGTAAATTTTGCTACAGTTTTTTATTATTTATCTTAATATATATCCAACATATTATGCTTAAGAATTTTTTATACATATTCTATTTTCTTTGAATATTGTGTGCTACTTAGATGCCATATATATTTTATGTGATAATTATGTGAAAATATACAGTAACATACAAGTGTATATTTTTTTTTATCTTGTACCTGCATGAAGTTTAATAATATTTTCATCTACATCTTGTTTTATTATTTATATTCAAATTTTGTGATTTTCTGTTATTTGATTTTCTGTTTCTTCATAATGATGACCCAGTATGTGATATAATTTCTCATTTTTAAATAATCATTCTTTGTTCATATTTTGTATTCACTCTCATTTTGCAAGATATTCAGGTTTTCCCTCCAAATCTAAGATTATTTTGGAAGTTTTAATTCTATCTGCTATACCCTTAAAAATGAACCTAATTTATCAGTAAAAAGTGAGAATTTTCATAAGTTTTCATCTTACTTTAGTCAATTATCTTTCTACATCTCAGTTTGCTTCACTATATTATTTGGTATAATTTTTATTTCTTTTAGTACATGTTTGCAGTATATAATACTTACATTCATGGTGGGGAGCTGGTACATTTACATCACACATCTCCATTCTTTTTAACTTCCCCACCTCTTAGTCCCCTTTTCAAATATTATTTTTTTATGACTTTCCCTTTTCTGGATAAAGAGGTTATATCATCTTGCAATTTGGTGTGTGGGTGGAGGAGTTGTTTTCTCTTTCTGAATTTTCATAATTTTAATTTTACATGAGTATATGGTCTATATTTTTCTGAAAAGATACTAATAGAGAGTCAGCTACAGGCTAAATCTTTCTATGATCTGGTGGACTCCTTGTGCCTTCTGAAAGCATTCCATTTCTTTTCTGCCACAACTCTTCAGCAAACTACAATTCATCCCAGTGTAAAGAATCAGAGTGTTGCTTGTGGCTTCTCATGACATTCAATAAATGCCATCAATGTTAAAAGATGTTTATGTTGCAGCATTTGCGGACTTGGGTATGTAGGTGTTACTTGGAGTGGTTCCTTTTTTGGTTTCAAGCATATCATTAATGTTGAGCTGCCAACTGAATTTTTATTTCCCTTTTTGAATGTCAAGATCATTCTTCATGGTATTCATCTGACAACATATGATTCTGAAAGTGTAAAATTAGTTCTCATTGCTCACTTTAACATTGTGATTTTTTATCCTCCCAAATGGAAATCCAAAGAGATTGGTGGGCATAATCTATTGCTTAACTTAGGAATGATCTACAGGGCTCTTTCTACATCTTCTACTTTGCCACGATTGGGATACTGAGCTTTAAAGATAAATTATAATTTTCAAACAGTAAACATAAGGCTATGGTTCTTACTGTTCTGTACTTTTTGTATTATTCCATCAATCATCAATCTGTAGTGACTGACTAATTTGTATGTGAACATTTTTGTATGTTCTGGAATCACTCGAGGATGTAGCTATATCTTCATTTTTTTTAAAAAAATTGGTGTTAGAAAAGGAATTATTGAAAAAATCTATAAATTTGATTCTAGTTGTCTCTGGAGATAGTACCCTTGCTGCATCTTTTTTTTTTTTGTAATTCAATATTTTAAATCAATTTCATAGTCTAATCTTTTCACTCTATTTCTGGAGTATTATAAAAATGTTTCCTAAATTCCTAGTTTTATTCACTTTTGATTTTTCTCAATTTAATCATTTTAACATATTTTAGGAGACATGTCTTACTTTAGAGCACAAACTGCATTCCCAAACAAGTTGTGTGTCTTTCTAGTTATAGCTGAGCTTGTAGCAGTCCATTGATATTTGAATACAAAAGCTGCATTCCTGTCTACTTTGTAGTATTATACTTCATATATATTAATTTTTTAGTTTCCATTTTTATTTAAAGCTGTATATTTCTAATATATTACACTTCAAATTCAATAGCATAAAGAATTCTAAACCTTCTATTTGACTTATTAAAAATGTAAACTTAAAATAATTCATTTAACCAGAATTTAATAATTCTTCCTGTCATGTGAGATCTCTCTTCATAATGAGAATCAGGCTTTACTGAAACGCATTAGTCTGCTGGGCTGTGCAGTTATAGCAAGAGTACCTATATTATGCTACTGTTTTCTAGAAATTTTCTTTTCATTTTCTCCTGTCCTCAGTCACCCGGTAAATTTAATCAGCTGGTAACTCATGGTTAATTTTCTCAGGGAAAGAATACAGCAATTGCAAAACCAAGTAGTTTATGAACATCATCCAAGCTTTTGAGATTCAAATGTCATATGCACTCAAAAACAAATGATTAAAATACAAGTTCACAGCATGTCACCGATACCTACCATTGTAGGTGATCAGTTAAAATGGAAATATATTCCATTTCACAAGAAGGTCCAAGCTTAGTATGCTGTGTGTTTCTGCTGGGCAGACATATCATTTCAAGATCCTTATGCCTTATTTTATATCATCTTTTATTTGTGAATTTTAAGACAAATGACTATATCTGTCAAGGTGTGTGAGGGGAAGAGCAGGGAGAGCAAAGAGAAATCATGTCCACTGACCTAAAGATAGATCAAGAAGTATGAGAACATCACCTTTTTAAAAATATTTCATTGGGCCAGAAAATTGAGTATGCTTGACTATATTATGGAGGAACATAATTTTTACAAAATATCCACTTTTTATGGAGAATAACTTTCATGTTTAGGAAAATGTCTCAATAAGAATCATTAGGTAGAAGGGAGCTTGCTAGATTATGAAATGGTAGAAGAAAGGCCCCTGTGTTTGTTACTTTCCCACCACTGGGACTCAATACCTGACGCCCACAACTGAAAAGAGGAAAGGTCTATTTGGCTCACTTTCCAGCTGGTTTAGACTAAAGTTTCATGGCTCCAAAGCAGAAATGCACATAGGACGGGCCTGGTGGAGGAAAGCTGTTCATTCCATAGCAGCCAGAAAGTTGAGAGACAAGGGAGGAATGAGGAACAAAAACACAACCTTCCTGCGTACGTCCCCAGTGATTGCTTCTAATCAGGCTTCTCTTCCACAAGTAAGTCAGTTATGCATTCATCAGTGGACTTCTCCTCTGGATTCGTGGATTAGTCCACTGACGAGTGTATGGCTGCGATGATCCAGTCAGCTCCCTGACACATGAGATTTTGGGGTGACATTGAGTTACAATCCATAACAGATTCCAGAGAAGGAGTTACATTGACAGGAATCATCTTCACTGAGTCACTTAAAGAAAAGATGAAAAGAGTTTTTTAAACACAAGAAGATATTTAATGTTAAATAGTCTGTGTCCCTGTCGTGTAATGTACTGCTTCTGATTCCTCAAATTTTTTTGATCCGTGTCACAAAAGTCTGATGTATATAGTGTTTTTTTCAGGGGGGTGGCGGTTAAAGGAAACGTGCTGAGTCCACATTTGTGTTGACAAGACAATACAGGCAAAGCAACAGCTGCAAAATCCATGAGTGGATATAGACACGTGCATGTAGCAAGAAGTGATTGTGAAATCATGAAAGTTTGAGGCATTTGCAGAATTTTGAGGAAGGACCTTGTTCTTTTGTACAGAAACGGGCATGTAATAGGAACTCCAATACATCTAAGCCTAAATTCTACTGGATGGAGAAGCCTAGATGATAACTGATTTAGCCAATCTTACTATTGACAATCAGAGTTGGGAGAGGCATCTCTAAATTTGTTATCAAGTGATAGAAATGAGGAAGAAAACTAATTATTTAATTCCAGTGCTTTATAAATTAGAATATATTACAATTATATAATCATTTCAGCAATCCATTGAAATCAGCACACTGTTAATAGAAAACAGTCTCAGAGATGTTAAGTGGATTAACTAAGACTTCATAACCAATCAGCAGCAGGATTTCAGGTCTCATGGCACTTGCTTACCTGTTCTTTCCATAATGTTATCACACCTATAACATGAAAGTCTTCCCAGATGTTTGAATTTCTTAACTAACACCTAGTTCCTGTCCTTAATTTTTTCATGCAAAGGTGCCTTAAAATGTCAAACTAATGCAGCTAATTAATGTAGTTAATATTTACCCCAATGACTATTTTCAAAAAAATTATGAATCACCCATTTATCATAAATTTGTATGTATGTATATGCAACCGTATATGTGAGTGTGGTAAGTGTGTGTGCCATCTTATATATATATATATATACATATATATATTATACATGTATGAAGCACCAATTATATGTCTAAGCATAGATCTAATGTTAGAACAAGAGGGACTAAACAAATATATTCATGCATGGTAAATTCTTTTGAGAACAGAAAAACTAAAGCTATTATAAGAAATCAATACTCTTTCTTTGCAGCTTATCAATACCAAAGGCATAGAATCTAACATTTATTTAATAATAAATAGAACTCAAGGAGTGCCTTCATGCTTTAAATTTTTAATTTACTCTTCATTCTAACCCTCTAAGGTTGATACTTTCCTAAGTTTTTATAAATGAAGGAACTGAGGGATTGAAAATTGAAATAATTTGCTCAAGACCACATGGCAAATAAGTAGCAAAGCCAAAACTGAAATTCATAGAAGCTACTTAGAGCACAAGCTTGTGATCATTATATATGACCTCTGTTTGCCTCTCATGAAAAGGGATGGGAAATATCCAAATATCTCCTAATAAGAGAGTACTTAATCCATGTGAAATGGGATCTGATTTTTCTCTTAAAGATAAAATCATTATTTCAGAGTCCATACCCTTGAATTTTAAAGATATAATCTTTATCTCTAAATATATACATATTTAACTCCCAACATTTATACATACATGTGTTTATAAGATGAAAACATTAATAAAACAGAATGTGAGAGAGGGTAATCATTTGTATTCTTAGATATAAACAGAAGTGATGACATAAAAAGAAAGGAAAACACTTCTCTTTATTGCCAGCAAATGCATTACCGCCTGCTTTACTGCAAAATGAACAGCCAGAGAACACTCGACTAGATGAAGCTAAAAGCATACACACAGTACTGTTCTTTTTAAAATGAAATATTCAGCAGTGAAATGAAATAAGCAACCATGAAAAGAGGCTTTGGGGCAAAAGACTAGAAGATATATTCTGTCAGAGCGTGGCAAAGAATTGGAAAGGGATCTCACCTCCAGGCCTGCCAGTGGCAATGAAGCTAGAAGACAGAGTTCCAGTAATCAATCTCAGGGCAGCTGCAAACAGAAGAGCAATCAGAACTGCTTGCCGGTAGTTTGAATGGGAAGAGAGAAAGAAATTAGATGAATGGGTCAATAATGCCCTTCATGTGCACCTGGTAATTCACTGTCCAGATGACAAATTTGGCAAGATCAAAAATAAAATTGTTAAACTTTCAGAGTTAATTTGTATCTAGTTTGGCTTGTATATGTGTACTGTTTTCATGATGTATTTAAATTTATTCACTGTCACTCTACTTGGAATCAGTATGTGTTAGAAAATCATATACAGTAGAATTTTAAAATTATAAAATAATGGATGAAAGAAAATAAGGAATATGTTTCTTGAATCTCTCCATCAGACACCAGAATAATAAAAGTATTTTTTCTGTACTAATTTCTAAGGAAATTAATTTCATATACTTAGTGCATATATTTTTCCACTGATATTTGCCAAAACGGGATTTTGAGGCAAGTGTATTTCTCTATGTGTGGATTTCTTATGAGAAAAATCAATAAACAAGCATAGTATGATCTAGTCTTACTATGTGAATTCTGGGCATGGGAAGGTAAAAATATTATCAAAACTCTCAGTATCTCTTGCCCCCATATTATTCCCATCCATGTTTCAGCCAAAATTAAATTGGAAATCTCTCACTCCACATTTCCATTTTGTTTAATTTCTTATAATGCATTTATAAAGCTTATAGCTTAGCTGATTAAAAGTGTGTAACATACTCAAACTGGGCATTCCTCTTCCAAACCTCAAAGAAGGAAATACAACAGATCTCTCACTTTTATGCCTCTCTTTGTCACTCCACTCTGAATGCTCAGCATTTATGTCCCTCTGGTTGGAGGTGAAAAGGTGGTCAGGGAAAACCAGCGCATTCTCTCTTCAGCACTTTGATTTTCCATTTACTTCATCTCTCATAGATTTTTTTCAGCATGTTCTAATTCAAGGATTGGCAAGACTACCACTGATTGTATTAATGACTTTTTTATTAAAAATAATTTTTATGTGCTTATTTATATTGCCTGGATAAATTCTGCAATAGCAGTGACTGACTTGCCAGAGTCCTAGAGGTGGGTGTGCCCAGGCTGTGTGGAAAAATTGGATCTATTATTTCCAATAATTCATCCCTAAACCATTTGACCTAAACTTCATAGTGTTTTCTTCAATTCATTTTACCCACTTCCAGAGATATAAGGCAATCAGTGATGGTGGTCATGGATCAGATAGCCATTGATTATTTAGTTTCCATTGCCCACAATAAATAAAAGTTAAAAGAAAACTATTTGTCCTTTACATGCTCTTTGAGAACACATTGAAATAAGTAAAGTTCAGTTTTAAGAATCAAAATGAATCAAGTCAAACAACAAATTAAGGAGCTGTGAGAAAGATCTATTAGTATTGAACACAATGCAAAAACTGGCCTCAGGAGCCTGTACTCACTCAAGGGGAATTCAATTTAAAATTCCTCCCAGATTTACTCTGTTTTCCAGGGTTATGATGAAAAATTAAATCAATCATTTGTATCAATTTCAACTTTGATGGATTTTAATGTTTCTTTCGAGATTTGCTTTGTGTATTGATTACATTTATTGGAAAATTATTCAACTGCAAGATTTCTTCTACATATGTAAACATAATCTAAAAGTACAAAAACAGTTCATCCTGTCTCATAGCTTTACCATAAAAGTTTTATAATATTTACAATAGGTTTCTTCATGAGTACTCAAAGGAAAAGGAATCTTGAATTTTAAAAGCATGGTAAGTCTTAAGATTATGTGAATGATTTTGGATTACTTTATTTCAAAAAGGGGAAAAATAGGAGACTACCTCCTTACCCTTCTAATTCTTTGCTAGTAAATACAGTATAGCAGCTCATGGAATGGGATTAAATTTGAATTTAACCTGGATTTGCCATTCATAAAGTTTCAGAGAATCAAACATTAACATCTTCAGAGTTAAAATACATCAAATCTAGCTTTATTATTTTTGAGAGTCTTAATTGAGAAAAAAATACCTACAGAACACTAAGCATAGTATTCTTACTGAGTGAGTGATCAACTTGACAATTAAATAGTTATCAAACAAACACAAAATAAATCAAATGAACAGAAGATCAAGTGAGAAAACAGGAAAGTGAGTACTCTCAGTTACAAAATGCATTTTATCTTTGTTATTTGAGCTCCAGAGAATATGAATATATTTATGTTTTTTCTATACAAAATAAAACTATCAATCCACCAACACATTTCTATATTTGGATGCAGGCATGCTTTGGTTTGCTTATAGCAAAACATTTTCTATGTAAATGAAGTGATTCTTCTGATGCTGTATTCTTGTCAAATGTATAATGCATACAAAATAGCCAGAATTCAGCCAATAATAGTATATTATCTCACAGGACTGACCTTCATTAAGAACATTGTAGAACACCATTAAAATGTGTGAAGAGTAATTTAAATTATGACTTTATCGATAAAATGATAAAATTTTGTCATATTTATAACAAGCACAGACTAAATAGCAACAACAAAATAACATTTCAAAATCATTCTAGAGATAACAGCAAAAGATCTTTTCAGTGATAATTAGAGTCTGGGAAATTGAAGATGGGTGAAGAATAGGTAAAAGATTTAGAAAATATAAACTTTCAATTTAGAATGTTATTTTTAGATAGAGAATTGAAGTCTGTATCTTTTTTACTTATTTTGTTCACAGAATAAATTTAACTATTTTGTAGCTTTCCAATTTGAGTGTCTATCTCAGTATCCTGGTGTTAATATTCAAAATGAAATAGCATATTTCAGGGTTTAAAATGGAGCTCAATCCCATCATTAGGTATCTGCTGCATAACTGGAACCATTCACTTTCTATACCATTACATGACAGAAACTCATATTAGAAACTTCTAAATATAAATTTTTAGAAATTATTTTAGAAATGCACAGGATGAGAGGATTTTCAAGCTTTTTTGATAATTTTAAAGAAAAGAGATGCTATGGAAAACAACATTCGAATGATTTGGAGTTAGTTATTCCCCTGCTAGCAGGTGGCAGCTCATGCTTATCCAAGAAAAAGTATCATCCACACGTTCTCTCTGATGGGATTTCTGTGTGCATCTTGGCTATAGAGCAAACCCTGGTAAGGGACAAGACCATAGCTACATACATTGTACAGCATTTTAAAAGCACTCTCTGTATCTCTGTGTCTTCCTCACAGCCCACCCTCCAACTTTCTTATGGTACTGCAAGACTTGAGGAGTAAAGATGGGAGATGGGTAAGGTTGTCCCTGGGCAATGTTTTCCTGCTTAAGTTTGTAGAAGAATCTGTCTTTGCTTTGTGGTCCTGGGGCATTGTGGATAGGACACCAGACTCACCTGTTTCTAACTGTTCAGCAACTGTTTGTACTCTTATGAACCCCTATCATTTTATGGATCGAGCCATGACCAATTATCATGTCCTCTTGGAGTTTTGATCTTAGCCTCTAGAGGAGGATGATAAAATGAAACTGACATTGAGGAACAAACATGCTGACATTTTTACCTACCTTGTTAAGTCTTCTAAAATTATATCTCATTTTCAGATTCATATTTTTAAATAAATTGGAGTATGATTCAGCTATAATGATTGAGAAACCAGGGATATTTGTAGCTCATTGGATGCACATAGAAGCCATACTGTTAAGTAAAACAAATAGGACACACATGTGTAAATACCAAATAGTTTCTCTGGAATGAGAAACTGAAAGTGTAAATGAGAATCAAAGTGTATATTATATTGTGTGCAATAAGAAGAAAAGGTCCAAAGTGGAAGGGGAAGAAGGAGGGGTATGGAAAACAGGGAAAGGAATAAATAAGAGAAAAGGAGAAAATGGAAATAATGTCTTTGTAAATAGGGAGCGGTGGAAGGGTTGAAGTTAGGGCAGGGGAAGAGGGAAAAAAATAAAAACCAAGACATATCATGTACAGGTACAAATTCCCAATGATGAATATCATCATATTGCATACCTAAAGTGCACCAATAAAATGAATGGAAAAAATAGAATTATTGACATCAGCTTCTGTCATTAATAAATCTGGAATCAGAAGATAATTTCTAAATTCGTAGTGCTTAATTTACATATTTTATCTTCTGGTATGCAGATGGTTAAGTTTGGATTTTGTTCAAACCATTCAAAATTACAATAATAAGTGATATATACACTAGTATCTTAATCCTAGTAGAAAATAATAATTGGATCAAGTTATACCAAATAAAATCCATATTGCATTCTTTATCTATAGAGCATGCTCTCAGAGTTACTTTCAACTGTTCATAATAGTATAAGAATATTTCCTTCCTCAAGGATCTAAAGAACTAGTTGAGGATACCAGATAACAGAGAACTTCATTATCAGTTATAAATCAGGAATATTTCACAATACATATTTAATTAATTACTTAAATGGTTAATTATTTTAGAAATATGTTATCAACAGATTGATTGCTAATTTTAATTCATTCTCCTTTTCTGATTGCATAATGTATTTATTAAAGAAAATTTGTACCATGCAATGTATAATATCAGGCATCCCTAGATAGTATATATATATATATTCTCCCATGCATATGTGTTTAATGTATGCATAACCATTCAATATATGTGTATGTACCTTTTCCATATAGGCTAGGGGAATAACCAATAAAATTAACATCATATTTTTTATACTTTTCACTTTGAAACAGAATATTGACTTTGACCATGCAGTATTGTCGGGGAAGGCAAGTGAATTATGCTGTCCTCCCTGGTTTGAAAGTCAAAAGTCAAATTAGGAGCAAAAGAAATAAATCCTAAATATATTGAGTAACCTGTGTTTGAAATAAATTATAAGAAATAGAATTAGGGAAGTGTGTGTACATAAGCTAAGACAATATGAAAGCTAAGCTACACAAAAAGATTTGGGTTGTCTCTCAAGAAAACAGAAATCCACTGAAGGTTCACTGAAACAGTAATCAAGAAAAATACAGTGATGATTTTGAAGGAAAAATAGGTATCGCAGGATGATACTCTAAACGCAAAGAATACAAAGTCAGAGCAGCCATTTAAGTTATTTAGACAGGATATATTTGATGGAATAAAGAAAAAACTAATTGGGAGAGTAATAAAATAAATAAGATGAACAAGATTCTAGCAAACATCCTCTTTATCTTACAAGAGCAAAGAGCACATACAAAATTCAATATTCAATAGAAAAAATGATAAGAAAAAAATATACATATGTGTGTGTGTGAGTGTGTATGTTATATTATTCCGTGCTTACATATATTTGATCCCAGTTAGTTTCACAACGAATTTTAAAACTGAATTTACCCAAAGCTTTTGAGTAATTTATAGTTTCAGTAAATAATAATGATAATAAAGAAATCAATATTTCATTGGGTTCAAGTAAGCAATTCTGGACATAAAATGAGTCCATAGTTCTATAACCTTTTACATTTTGTGTTTCATGTCTACATAATTTGTTCATTGCCTTAAAATATTTCCAAAGTTATTATGTGTGAGGTTGAAAGTGAGCAGTGAAATGTCTTGATTTATTTTTCTATAACTGTTTCTCAGAATTGTAGCATTCATTTCTCAAATGGTATTTAAAATCTCAGAGACTAATATAGTACTGAATAATGGTGGCACATGTGTAAAACATTAACACTGCCCTTTACCCATCTTGTATATTTTACATTTATTTGTTTAAAATATGAGCAGTGCCACGTGGCTGTAAGCATCTGGCATACAGATGGAGAATTGTGGGTACTAAAATATCATATCTATTTTGGTGGAGTAATGAATACCCCTGCATATGCTGTCTTTGAAGAAGAAAGTTTTGCGCAAAGTTTAAGAAAAAGAGTGTTCTTAACTTGAAAAAAATCAAGTGAAAGCATTTGTGAATGTTATATAACATGAAGGTCTTCAAATAAGAAACACCTTTAAAATATGATTTCAAGAGTAAAGTGGTACTTGGTGGAAGGAGTGTCACGTATCTGAGGAGGAAGCCCTGCTGATGACCAGAAGAGCATAGCTGCCAATGTTACCTTTCACAAAGATTAATGCTTCTTTCGCTATGCTATGTATCCATACAGAGAAAAACAGAGGCACATAATTCAATAGGATGCAAGTCCATCCACTGTAATACTCTGATGAATATGAGAGAAAATAAGCTAAATGAAACTTTTATAACCAAAGTTGTAAAGAATTTGATAGAAACCCAGCAGTATCTTACAAAGAATCACTATGCACTTTTTCTTTTGTAGCTAATGCAAACTCAAATACTCAGAAGTTTTTGCTACTCATCTTTTTCTGTTTTCTGTTTATTTTTATAGAATTTGAGCCTGTCACTAGTTACCACTGGTGTAGCTTGTTTCAAAATGTATGTGAGATCCTTTACATTTTTGATGAAGATGGAGTATCACATACAATATGACAATTCAAAAATGAAGGGAACTGAAAAATCATTCAAGGTGCTATGTAGCAGCTGGGTGAGCCTCATGCTTTTTTGAGACTACATTATCAAGCTAAGCATTAGAAACAAAAATAGAGAGGTAGTGTTTGTGGAAATGGAAAAAGTATCTGCAAAAGGTGGAAGTGCATCTGAAGGAAGGGAGGGGAAGGGGAAATAAAAATGATTAGAATGTGATATGTATATGTTCCAGTTCTCCAAGATGAATGTAACTTGTGTGTTATAAAAATATGCTAATAAAAAAACTTATTAGAATGCTACAATACATGTTTTCAAAGACATTTATTTCTTTAGTTCTTATACAACTGAAGTGACTTGTCAATAGAAATTCATCAAATTATAAGATAAAAGAGATGTTCTGATGATAAACCCATGGTATTTGAATATAATCATTTGTTTTGAAAAATTTTCCATTTGATATTTTTTCAATACACAATAGTCCAGAAAGATTTACTCAATCTATAACAATAATTAAAAATTTTATTCTTAAAAAATGTAAAGAGACTCACTAGTCCCAAGATTTTCTCTGAAAGTCACTTGAAAGTCAATCAAATATATTTACTATGTGTCAAACAATGGTTAATTTAGAATTGAAGAATTGTCTAATTATATTGCATTGTTTTCCCATTGACTTTTTGTCATTTTCTTTTTTTCTCATTGAGTTTATTGGTACATTTTAGGTATACAGTACAGTTACATTCATTATTGGGATCATGTACCTTTACATGACAAGTCTTGGTTCTCATTTCTTCCCCTTGTCTCTGCCCTCCCTTCACCCCCTTCTCTCCTCCCCATTTACAAACCCTATCATTTTCTTTATCAATTCATATACTTTTTTTGTTGGGTTAGTCAACCTTATGCTTGATTATTAGAAAGATTATTGCCACCTTCGAGGGTTTTCTTCTCAAAATAATATAACAATGTCTATTTTCTTTTCATAGAAAAGTGACCTCCAAACTGCTTCTACAACGTTATGTGTACACTACATTCCACCTTTAAATTACAATTTTAATTTTCTAGAACCATACTAGAATTAGGAAAAGTATGTCTCTCCTTTGCAGAGCAGAGGACAGATTTAAATGTATTTAATTCCCCCAAAACTCCCCATATTCCAACACACATTTTGTTCTGTATTTAGTAAGGAAGAAGCCATTTCCAAACTTTTTCAGATATATATTAGATATAAACAACTTTTGCTTGCTTTATATTTTGAAGTATGGTTCCGAGCGGGGATTATATATGAGACATTTGTTCAATATGAGAGTAAAGAAGAGGAATGGACTCATCATACAATTGAATAACAATGTATGCTTCTAAACTATTGATATGATGTTACAGCAGCTGATTGATGATTGATTATTTCACCAGTCATCACTAATGCTATCCTTAAAAATTAAACCACCATGCACTTTGAGCAACTTTACTTATGTTGTTTTTTATTGCTGTTTATCTGTACTCAATTTGTTAATTTGAAGAAGTTATTTCTCATTTTTAGATTTAGAGATTTGAGAAAGTGATTTATCAATTTAAATTATTTAAAAATACAATATTTTATCTTCATCAATGTAACTCTAAAGACATATAGTAGAAAAATAATAGATAAAATAATGACTGAACTATTAACTAAAGTTTATACATACTGAACAGTTATATACTGTTGCTAATAAATGTTTTCTTTTAGTACAAGTTGTACATAAAAATTGCAAAATCTATAAAATCCTGCATTTGAAGTTACATTGAGCACATCATTTCTTATCAAAAGATATATTGATACCAATGTGTTATTTATATGTTTATTATAAAATATTCTATATGTATAGAATATGCGTGCATATCTTTTAGCACATGTTCCCCTTGTGATAATGACATTATTCAAGTCATTTGAGGGCCACCTCATGCAATTCTGGCAGATTTGTCAATTGTAGCCACCAAACTCCTGGAGTGGTGGTCATGTTCCTAGACCAGCCAATCAGGTTATTCCACATGCCCTTATAGTACAGAAGTTCTATATGCCTCACTTATCAGTATGTCAAATTCTTCCCCTCTGATTGGGAAGTTTTCTGTCATTAATTCTTTGAACAGATTTTTTAAGTCATTTGTATTTTCTCCTACTACTTCATGGATTCCTATCAGTTTTATGTTATTCTTCTTTGCATCATCCAAGAGTTGTTGGATCGATTTCTCATGATCCCTTACTGATTTTAAAAGACCTCTCTTTTCACGGTCTCTGACTGCAATCCTATCTTCTATATCTGAGATTCTATCTTTGCATTCTCTTATTCTGCTGTGAACACTTTCAATAGAGTTTTTAATCTCCTGGATATCTGCTTGAATCTGTTTTATGGATTCCATTTCTTTTCTATGTTGGGCACTCATGTTTATATTTCTTTCTTATGCTGGGCCTTCATGGCTTCTATCATGGTCCTGAACTCATCTATTTTTTTTGTGAGTTTCTGTTGTAGAGTCTCAAATCACGACTTTCATTTTGCTCACTATCTCTATGGTTATCTGGGAAATTATTTCTGTTTTGAATTTTTCTAGACCCTGCTGATCTGTTTTGTTACTTCCTGTGCTACGAGTTCAGGGTGTCCTGCAGCTTCACTATCAGACTTTTCATCCCCATTTTCCCTACTGTTTGCCATTGGTGAACTGGAAGCTTGTCTTTGCGTCTTGCTTAAGTGTTCTCTCATTTTTATTTTTGTTGTTGGGTTGTCCTTTTTTAATTTCTGGGTTATTACTTAAATCTTCCTGATATAGTTGCACTTTAGCTTTTGAGTCTCTAATGACTCATAGTCATTCTCACTTTTTCAATGTCAGGGAAGACAACTCATTAAATCAATCACAATCCTTTAGCCCAATTGATATAATCAGCAACACAATACAATCAAGCACAACTTATTTGTCATACCCAAAACTTGGAAATAGCCCATTTGCCCATCAGAGACTGGATAAAGAAGATGTAGTTTTTTCTAAAAAAATGGAATACTACTCAGCCATAAAGAATGAGAAATTAAATTCATTCATAACAAAATGAATAATACTGAGAATATACCCCTAAGTGAAATAAATTAGTCACACGTGTAAATACTGAATAAATTATCTGGTGTGAAAAACTATAATAGTGCATAAGATCCTAATGATGTAACTGACAATGTGAAATACGAAGAAAGGGGATAGATGTATAGGAAAAGTGGGAGGGGTAGGGGAAAGGTAATATGGGAAAAGAAAAAATATGAGAGAATGAAAAACTGGAAATGAAATGTATGTAAATGGGGAGAGGAGAAGAGAGTGAAGGGAGGGCAAGGACAAGGGGAAAAATGAGAACCAAGATCTTTCATGTAAAGGTGCAAGATCCCAATGATGAATGTAATTGCACTGTATACCTAAAATGTACCAATAAACTCAATGAGCAAAAATAAATAAATAAATAAATAAATGTGCCCAGTGACAATATTTTTTCCTCATTTAAAGATATTAAACAAACTAAACTGTTCTTCTTGCAATAATCCAAAAGGTGTGTTTTTAGAAAAATCTACTCAGTAAACTATATTTAACTCTACAACATAAAAAAATTATAGTTATGCCTTTCCCATATGACAATCTTTCAAGTAACTAAAGACAAGTGTCATATATCTCATAATTAGGATATTTATGCATTTGTGCCAAAATTGAGATATGTTTGCATCAAATATGAAGCATTAGAAATTTTAGTGGATCAACTGAGTATAAGCTTAGCCTGAATTGGGGAAACTGAGAAAAGCTTTATAGTACCTTCAACTCTTTTGATGATACATTACTGGTTCCTTTGTAATGTAGCTATGTTCTTATGTCTGAATCTTCATTTGAGGTTAGTATCACCCATAACAAAATACAGAGCTCCAAACAAAAATATGTATCTTCAAGCACTCTGTAAAACAGTTTATCAAACCAGCTCTTGGTAGGTAAAATAAATGCTCACAAGATCATTTTCCAACAAATGGCTTTTTCTGTTTCAGTGTATTCTAACCACTCAGCTGTGTGCTTTGTAAATGCAACTGAGCACTAAAAAGAATATAAAACAGATTTTTATCACTGCACTAAAGAAAAAAATATAATTTGTGAGTAAATAAACATTAATTACAAAGGTTAAACAGGTGAAATACATATATAGATGAAGTGACTAAAGGAGCCAGAACAACATCTATTTGTAAACTCTCAATTAAGAATAGAGGGATTTACATTAGATATACAAATATCTTTTCAAATAAATAAGAAACTGTATATACATGATAATGTATATCAATATGCATACATGCTATTATATGTTCTTACCAATAGTTCAAATCCATACAGTGGTTGTATTAGTGCTATGTACTATAAATAAATTCAGTTTGTACATTTCTTCTAAGATTTCCTTTGACGGATATTTTTCACTATAACCTTCAATGGCAACTAGTTTAAATAAAGTATTCATTGATTCATTTAAAAATTACACAAGCGTTAATTATGTAAATAGTCCAGATACCTGAGTCCTATTATGTAGGAGGTAAAATTAAGGTAAACAAAGCATTGCAATTCTACAAAATATGCATCTCCCCCTTTCATGTCTCTGAAAGGCTAATTGCCATAATCCATCATCCATTTTCATTTGATAATACATTTGTAAACATGATTTGTTTATTACTGAGATTAGAAAAATAAAATTTTGAAGGTAGTTTGGGTTAACCCATGTCAAAAATCTTATGAAACTTAGAAAATTATTTATTATAAGTATTATTTACCAAGAAAATTATCCTTAAAATGTATTTCCACCATTTCTAACACATTGTTAACATGCATGGGGTATTTTATTTTATAATTTCATTGTTTTCTGTTGGGTTTTGAAAATCCTTTATACATTCTAGATAGTAAGCATTGTCCTATATTAGGTTTACAAATATGTACTCTCAATTTACAGCTGCATTTGTTCCTGTACACATGAGCTTTTACACAGTATAAGTTTTAATGTACATGAGATCTGATATATCAATTTTTCCTTTTATGACTTTGCAATTTTGACTGCAATACCAAGAACTCTTTAGCTAGGTCTAAGAGATTTTCTCCTGCTTTTTCTTTCCTAAGAGGTTTAAAGTTTTTCATTTTATTTTTAAGCCTACGACTCATTTAGAGCTAACTTATGTCCATGGTGTGAGGTTATCTCTGGGTTTCATGTGCTGGGAACCATTATTGTTTGCCTGTGGATTTTTAATTTTTCAATAGAGCTTTTTGACCAAACTCTTTATCCTCCTTTGAACTGGTTTGCACAGTCTTAAATCATTTTTTGTTACTATAAAAAATACTTGAGAGAAAAACTTATAAAGAGAAAGATTTTATTTTGAGTCACAGTTCTAGAAGTTCCAGCCCATGCCCTGTTGGTTCTGTTGTTTCGGCTGAGTCAGCATTTCATTCCTGCAGTACTTAGAAGAGCAAAACCACTCACTTCAGAACTAGAGAGCAATAAGAGAGCCAGGAGGAGGACCAAATCCCCTATGGATGCCACATTCCCTTTCATAGCTATCCCTCAGTGACACAAGGGCTTTCCAATAGACAAAAGTTCAGCCATTTCCCAATAACATCTTCTTGAAGATCAGGGATTTAATAGATGGGCTTTTGGCAAATATTCAAGATCCAAATCATAGCATGTTCCTACCCTGTCTCAAAAATCCATTCAGCATATTTGTTTGGGTCTGTCTCTATTTTTTTACTCTATTTTGTTGATTTATGTATCTAAACCTGAAGCAATAGCATATCATACTTATACCACAGTGTCTTGATTTCAACAGCTATATACTAAGGTTTGATGGCAGGTAGGGTGACTCTGCTTAATTTATTTGTCTTTGTTAGGATTCCTTTCACTCTCTAAAAGACCTATACCATTCCACATAAATTCAGAGTATGCATATCTAAGACAACAAATACACTCACTGGGACTTTGATAAGAATCACATTAAGCCTATCTACTAGCTTAGGGAAAATTGACATCTTTACTATACTAAATTTTAAAATCTGTGAGCTCAATACCACCAGTTTATTTGGTATTCTCTTATCATTTTAATTGGCACTTTGTAATTTTCAACACAAAGACATTAAACAAATTTTAAGTCTATCTGTATGTGAATGTATTTCATCTATTCTTACACATGTTAAATGGAATTTTGTTTTTATTTTTAGTTTCTATTTATTCATTTTTAGTACATAGTATAAGGTAATGCAGTGATACCTCACTATTCATCATTAATTGATTCTGGGAGGTATGATGCATACCCAAAACAATTACCAAATGAACTTTTTTTTTGCTGGAAATGTTAATGAGTCATAAAGCAATATAAGTTCTATTTTGTGTATCAAGTATCAAACAAATAATAACTACTGAGGCAAAATGCTTATATCAGAAATGTGTTTACTACTAGAGTCAATGAGTTTCAAAATAATCAAGTACCAATGTGTAGTGCTCAGCTTTTCCATCACTAAGATAAAACAGTCAACACCTGCAAATTAAAGGTGGAGAGGTTTATTTGGCTTATAGCATCAGAGTCCATTCAACCATGAGTACAGTAGTCTCTGTGTACCTAAAAGGCTGAGAACAATGAAATGAATTTTGGAGAACCCATACATTACACAGCCCTTCCTAAGAAGAGAGCCCAGACAATGAAAAGTTTACACTTCTGTACCCATAAGGCTGTAAATCATGAGTGAGGTGTGGCTAATTCTTCAGATATTTTCAACCATTGCTTCCTATTGTACTGACGCAAAGTACTTGGTTTCTTTTCAATTCTAATCTCTTGATAACCACTTTCTTCTTTGCACCAATTTTATAGGTTCTTCCTTTGTGGCCAAGTATAACATCATTTGGCTCTGATTTTCATAAATCTGGCTGAAAGCAACCAGCCCTGATAATGCTTCAGCATGATTATTGGGTTGCCATGAAATTTCCTCCACCAGATTAGTTAGTCCACCTCTTTAATCTCAGTTTCTTACAAAGTGTCAGAAAGAGCAACATGTAAATCAATTTTCTACCAGACTGTGACACACATGGCCTGTAGTCCAACTATCACTGGAGGCGTGGTTCCCAACTGAAACATATTGATTATGGCCTTTACTGTCCACATTTCTATTAATATTCTGGTCTTCTGAAGTCTGACCAGAATTGTGTGTAAAGCTTTGCTCATAATATTCTAGAGTTTTTCTAGACTGAATCATCAAGCATTTCAAATTCTTCTTGAACACCATTTTCAAAGGCTTCTAAACCTTATTGTCAGGTACAGTCACAGCAACAGCCCCATTCCCAATACCACTTTTCTATATTAGTCATTTTACCATTGCTGTAACAAAATACCTACTGAAGCAAAATATCCTTGGTAGAGAGATTTATTTTGGCTTACATTGTCAGTAGGTTCCATAATACTAAAACAGAAATGGTAAATGTATAAGGATCAGGTGGAGGAATGCTGCTTATATCATGGTGACCAGGAAGCAGAGAGTCAAGGGGGTTGCTTATATGTCATGTTCCAACTGATCTATCTCTCCCAACCAGGACCCATCTCTGAATAGCACAGTTGGCTATGAACTCATTAATGGACTAATATATTGTCGAGGATAGCACCCGCATGATGCAGTCACCTTCCAAAAGTCCCACCACTGAACACAGGATTTGGCAAGGAGATTTTAAATCTACACCATATGTAGGTATCAGTGATTTTTTGAGAGCTTATTTTGTATCTGCGTATGTTTATGAACTCATTATATAAGTGTGTTTCTGAAAATTCCTTAGAATTATGAGTTATGACAGTTATGTCACCTGCAAATTAAACTTTTAACTTCCTTTCCAGTGTATGTGTCTTTTGTTTCTTTTCCTCAACTATTTTCCTTGCTAAACTTTCTAGTACTGTAGAAAGAAGGTGGTAGGTAGAAGCAGATATGCTTGCCTTGTTCACAATCTTAGAAAATAAACATTTAACTTTTACTATTCAGGATGAAGTTAGCTCTATTTTTTGACAATCTTTATTATATTAAACTATAAATTTGCCTTCTATTTTTAACTTGCTGAGGGTGTGATTTAAAATACTTTTTTTAAAAAATGCCTCCAATTCTTTTTCTGTCCACTACATGATCATATGATTTTCTAGTTTGTTGGTATTATTGATTATATTGATTGATTTCAAATGATAAGTAAGACTTGCTTAGCTGGGTATCACTTCATCATAGTGTGTAATTATTTTTACTTACTGATTTACTTGGGTTATTATTCTTTTCTTCAAGGCTTTTGCATTTAAATTAATGAAAATGTTAGTCTGCAGTCTTCTGGGGGTTTTGTGAGTGTATGTGCTTTGGTTTGATTATGATTTGAGTGTCCCTTCAAAGTATCATGAGTTGAAATTTGATCCCTACTACATAGTATTTAAAGGGTGAAAACTTATTCTGACTATTGTGCTTACATGTGGACATTGTAGAGGTGATTAGCATTAGACACAGTCATTAGGATACAGCCCCCCATTATTGACTCCTGTGAGTCTTGGCGATTTCATAAGCAGAGGGAAAGAGACTAGAAGATATATGCATAAATATCCCATTTCTCTTGCCACATGCTATCCTGTACCAAATTAGAACTCTGCCAACAGGCATCTCAAAATATGGTCATTCTATTTTAGACTTTCAGAGCCAGAAGCTAAACTAAAACTCTGTTCTTTATAATGCACCCAGAATGTATTCTGTGATAATATAACAGAAAACAAACTTATACAAACTGTGTTTGTATGGGGGAGTGAGTCTTTTTGTTTTTTATTTTACTGCTATATCTTTGTCTAGTTTTGAAATCAAAATAATACTGTCCTCATGAAATGACTTGTAGAAACTTCCAAAGATACCTGTTTAAATATTTGGTAGAATTCTTAAATTTATTGACTTTCTTGTTATTTGCAATCTCCTATTTAGCCTATCTAGAGAGTTTTTTTTAATTATCACTGTATTTTTCAATTCTGTTGTTTCTATTTGATTCTTGTTTTATCTATTTTTTGCAGAGTTGTATTTTTGTCTTGTTTTAAGAGAATTTATAATTAATTGTTTTTTTGTTTGTGTTTTGAGACAAGATCTAGCCACGTAGTTCTGTTTAGTTTTGAACTCATTATGTAGCTTAGGCTGGCCTCAAATTTAAAGCTATCCTTCAGCTTCACCCACCTGAGGGCTGGGATTATAGGCATGAATCATTATGCTCAATACTGTAATTAACTGTTGAAACATTTTTATAATGGCTATAATCAAATTCAGTTCTATAGGTACCTTCACTCTATAATTCATCTTAATATGATTATCAGTTGATTTTTTTGTCATTGAAGTCATGCTTTATTCATTAATGGTATAAAGGACATTTGTCAACTTGGCATTTTATCCAAAAAACGCAGACACCTATAGATCTTATTTAGATTTTCTATTTCATCAGAAACCTATTTAGATTCAGTGCACAGATCTTGATCTACATTTGTGGAATGTGGTTCCCATGAGTGTTCAACTTTCAGAGTCTTTGAGTTGCTATTTGAGTTATTTTGTTTTGTTTTGTTTTGTTTTATGTTATACAAATGAGGTCTCTCTGTCTCTCATGATGGTGCCAGGTAGGGTGAAAAGTCCATTCCCAAGTGACCTCTTGCATGTTAGCAGGAGAAGCAGTGTGTTGGAATC
Organism: Fukomys damarensis; assembly: GCF_012274545.1. NCBI lineage: Eukaryota > Metazoa > Chordata > Mammalia > Rodentia > Bathyergidae > Fukomys > Fukomys damarensis. The sequence goes on along the minus strand of NW_022900950.1, from coordinate 4,600,283 downwards.
TTCCACCTAATGTTCCTTAGGTGCTCATTGTCTCTGGCTAAGAAAAAGACTCTCTTTTTGGACACAGAGCCCTCTCTGCTGTGTGGCCATCCAATCTACGGGCCTCCTCTGGAGCCATGCCCTTTCCAGCACACTCCTCTGATTGGATCCGATCCAGCTCCAGGAGGGTAGAGCCCCCCCCACTCTTACATCCCCTGATTAAGCCAGTCCTTGGACAGACTCTACAGAGGCATGGGGGGGATATAAAGAGTGGTGATTGATCCTATTGTGTTCTTGATTGTATTGATTGGGATAAAGGATAGGGATTGATTTGATGAGTTGTTTTCTCAACTATAAAAATGAGAATGCCTAAAAGTCATTAGAGAATCAAAGCCTGGGATGCAATGATATCAGGAAGATTTAATGACCCGAGATTGAATCAAGGGCAACCCAACAGCAAAAATAAAGATGAGAAAACACTTAAGCAAGACACAAAGACAGACTTCCAGTCCACCAATGGCAAACAGTAGGGCAAAGGAGGATGAAAAATCAGATAGTTAACCTCCAGGACACTCAGAACTCACAGCACAGGAAGTGAAAAAACTAATCAATCAAGCTCTAGAAAAATTCAAGACAGCTTGTCCTGGCACAGCCACCATTGCTCCAGTGCCAGGAGGTATCCTGGGAACTGATCCACTGCGGAAACGAGAGCCATGCCTTCTCTGCCCCAGCCAACATTGCTCCAGTGCCGGGAGGTAGCCTGGGCCCCGATCCACCACTGGAAGGAGAGCCACTCCTTCTCCTAACCCAGCCACCATCGCTCTAGCACTGTGAATGTAGCTGTGTGAGTGCCCCTGAACTCCCGTAACTCCCCCCCCAAGCAATCTCAGACCTCCTTATTGTGCCACTTTTTTGAACCCACTCTGCAGAGCAGAGGGGGGTCATCAAGGGTATTTTTCTGAGTTCCCAACTTTGAACATCTTTAAAGAAAGGGTGCAGGAAACCAGTGGTATAACAGCGTGGAGTTCAACCATTCAGAATGTTGGGGAACTCAATCTGGGCCTTGCAGCCTGAGGTCAGTCAGCATCATGGGGTTCAGCCATCAGCTCACTGAGACCAGGGGTCTTGCATCCTAGCTCAGTCTGAGCCATTAAATGGTAAATACATTATATTGAAATTTTGTTCCCTGCAGATATGTATTGGACTGCCTCTTGATTTCAATTTAATTCAAGTGATTTAAGGGTGATAGACTAGTGACTACCACAGGTGGTCAGTTCCCAAGTTCTGCTTGATCTTAATGTGTTGCTGATTGTATCAGTTGGGATAAAGCATTGTGGTTGATTTGATGAGCTGTTTTCTCTGATGTTATGAAGATGAGAATGTCTTTGGGTTGTTAGAGACACAGAAGCTAGGGTGCAACTATATCAGGAGCATTTGGGTGATGACCCAGAGATTAAACCAAGGACAGTCCAACAACAAAAACAAAATGAGAAAACACTTAATCAAGACACAAGAACAGACTTCCAGTTCACCAATGGCAAACAGTAGGGCAAATGAGGATGAAAAGGCCGATAGTGAACCACCAGGACACCCTGAAATCAAAACATAGGAAGTAACAAAACAGATCAATCAGGCTCTAGAAAAATTCAAAACAGAAATAATTTCCCAGATAACCGTAGAGATAGTGAGCAAAATGGAAGTCATGATTCTAGACTCCAGAGCAGAAACTGACAAAAAAATAGATGATCTCAGGACCATGATAGAAGCCATGAAGGCCCAGCATAAGAAAGAAATGGAAAAAATAAACTCCCCACATAGGGGAGAAATGGAATCCATGAAACAGATTCAAACAGATATCCAGGAGATTAAACACTCCATTGAAAGTGTATGCAACAGAATAAAAGAATGCGAAGATAGACTCTCAGATATAGAAGATAAGATTGCCGTCAGTGACCATGAAAAGAGAGGTCTCTTAAAAACAGTAAGAGATTATGAGAAATTGATCCAGCAACTCCTAGATAATGCAAAGAAGAATAACATAAGACTGATAGGAATATGTGAAGTAGCAGGAGAAAATACAAATGACTTTAAAAAGCTGTCCAAAGAATTAATGAGAGAAAAGTTACTAAACAGAGGGGAAGAATTTGACATTCAGATAAGTGAGGCATATAGGACCCCAAATAGCCACAATAAAAAAAAAATCTATACCTAGACATATAATAATCAAGATCCCAGAAACTCAACAGAAAAACAAAATACTACAAGCAGTAAGAGAAAAGAAACAAATCACATGCAAAAGAAAGCCCATCGGAATCAAAGCAGACTTTTCAACACAAACCCTTGGCAAGAAGAACCTGGAGTGAGGAATTTCAAGTCCTAAAAGAGAACAACCTCCAACCTAGACTGATGTATCCTGTAAAACTCTCTTTCAAAATGGATGGGGAAATAAGATACTTCCAAGACAAAGAACACGTGAGAAACTACATGAATACCAAACCAGCACTACAAGCAATTCTAAACAATATCCTAGAAAAAGACATTGAAGGTAACAAAACCATGAGGCCCAACAGAGCAAATCAAATAGGCAAGGCAAGAAACTAAAAAGAGAAGGTGAAAAAGTAAAAAGAGTCAACAAAAGGCCAATAATAAGTCAGTACATATTAGTTACAACCATCAATGTCAATGGCCCCAACTCACCAATCAAGAGAAATAGACTGGCAAAATGGAATAAGAAGCAAAATCCAACAATATGTTGTATACAAGAAGCACACCTAGTGCAAAAAGAAGCCCATAGAGTGAAAGTGAAAGGATAGAAAACAATTCTCCATGTGACAGGAGCCCAGAAAAAAGCAGGGGTAGCAATCTTATTTGCAGACAAAGCAAATTTCAAACCAAAACTGATTCTAGTATTACTGATGTAGGACGGCACTGTATCATACCTCTGTGAATGTAAAATATCTTGTACATGCTTTATGATACATAGTAGTGACTGTGCTTTAAAAGAGCTATATTTAATGATATTAATCTAGAATATTCTCTTTCCAGATGATGATTCAGATGCTAATAAAAAAAATGGTGCCAGATACCACAATAGCAACAGAACATTGCTGTTTTCTGGGTACTATTCTTTTCTTTTTTTCTGTGTGTGTGTGTGTGTTTTTTTTTTAATGGAACATACTGAATGTCTATAATTTTGTTCAGATGACTGCAGAACCTGGAAAAGCTGTTACTGCTATCGATGTATAACATACTGCTATTATGAGTCATATATATATTATATATATATAATATATACAATA
>NW_022900950.1:4580031-4596815 GCF_012274545.1 Fukomys damarensis | reverse complement strand
TATATATATAGAGAGAGAGAGAGAGAGAGAGAGTGAATTTTGGGAAACTTTAATGTTTCTGTCAACTTTGGGAAAAGTCTTCCCAATTTACTGTGTTGAGTTGGCATTGTACAGAAATGGACAGCCATATTGGTCTGAAATGTTAATTTTTTAAAAAAATTTTTTCCATGTGTACAGTCATAACACATTATACTAAATATGTAAGGTCATATCTAGGTGGGTTTGATTACAGAAAATAATAAAGTATTCTCTAAATAATGTAAAAACAGTAAGATAAGACTACAAGAGCAAGAAGCAATTTAAATATGTTCAGGAACCATTTTCATCTCCAGAATTAAGGATTATTTTAATGTTATAACATTGCCTTTTCTCTTTTACTTTCCTTTTTAGTTTTATTTTAGGATTCCCTTTTATTAATGTTCATACAGAGATTTCTTTAACTAAAATACTGAATAGTTTCTCTGGTGTGAAAAACTATAATAGTACACAGGATCCTAATGAGATAATTAATAATGTGAAATAGGAAGTAAAGGGCTAAAGGTGTAGGGAAAGCTAGCAGGGTGGGGGAAATGTAGTAAGGACAGCAAAAAAATATGAGAAACTGAAAAAATGGAAATAAAGTGTTTGTAAATGGGGAAGGGAGGAGGGGGTGAAGGAAGGGCAGGGACAAGGGGAAAAAATGAGAATCAAGACCTATTATGTAAAGGTACAGGATCCCAATGATGAATGTAACTGTATTGTATACCTAGATTGCACCAATAAACTCAATTAAAAAAAAGAAAAGAAAAATTCAATGCAGGAATTATATCCCAGATAGCCATAGAGATTGTGAGCAAAATGAAAGACAAAATTCAAGACTCCAGAACAGAAACTGACAAAAAAAAAAAAAAAAAAAAAAAAAAAAAAAAAAAAGTTGATCTTAGAAACATAATCGAAACCATGAAGGCCTAGAATAAAAAGGAAATGGAAACAGTGAACACCCAACATAGGAAAGAAATGGAAGCCATTAAACAGATTCAAACGGATATCCAGGAGATTAAAAACTCTATTGAAAGCATACAAAACAGAATAAAAGATTGCAAAGGTAGAATTTCAGATATAGAAGATAGGATCGCAGACCATGACTGTGAAAAGAGAGGTCTCTTAAAAACATTAAGGGAGCATGAGAAAAAACTCCTAGATGATGCAAAGAAGAATAACATAAGACTGATAGGAATCCATGAAGTACCAGGAGAAAATACAAATGACTTAAAAAAGCTGTTCAGAGAATTAATGACGGAAAACTTCCCAGAGGGGTAGAATTAGATATACAGATAAGCGAGGATATAGGACACCAACTAGCCACAATAAAAAAACAATCTACACCTAGACATATAATAATCAAGATCCCAGAAACTCAACAGAAAAACAAAATACTACAAGCAGTAAGAGAAAATAAACAAATCACATGCAAAGGAAAGCCCATTGGAATCAAAGCAGACTTTTCAACATAAACCCTCAGGTCAAGGAGAGCCTGGAGTGAGGAATTTCAAGTCCTAAAAGAAAACAACCTCCAACCCAGACTGATGTATCCTGTAAAACTCTCTTTGAAAATGGACAGAGAAATAAGATACTTCCATGACAAAGAACACTTGAGAAAATTCATGAATACTAAACCAGCACTACAAAGAATTTTAAACAATATCCTCGAAAAAGACAACGAAGATCACAACACCAGGAGGCCCAACACAGCAAATCAAATAGCCAGGGCAAGAAACTAGAAGGAGAGGACAAAAAATAAAAAGTGTCAACCAAAGGACATAACAATAACAAATGACAATAATAAGTCAGTACATGTCAGTTATAACTATCAATTTCAATGGCCTCAATTCACAAGAGAAATAGATTGACAGAATGGATTAAGAAGCAAAATCCAACAATATGTTGTATAAAAGAAGCACACCTAGTGCAAAAAGAAGCCCACAGACTGAAAGTGAAAGGATGGAAACAATTCTCCACTTGACAGGACCTCAGAAAAGAGAAGTGGTAGCAATCTTATATGCAGATAAAGCAAATTTCAAACCAAAACTGATTAAGAGACAAAGAAGGCCACTACATCCTTGTAAAGGGAACAATTTCCCTTCTGTAAAGACAAAGAGATGACAATCATAAACATATATGCACCAAATATAAATGCCCCCAACTATATAAAACTAATATTAAGTAGCATGCAAAACCAAATAATCACTAATACAATAGTAGTGGGGGATCTAACCACACCACTATCACAAATAGACAGATCATCTAGGCAAAAATTCAACAATGAAATAAAAGAACTGAACCAAGCTTTTGAATGCATGGACCTAATTGGTGTCTATAGTGTTCCACCCCACAAAATCAGAACATTCTTTTCGGCTGCACATGGGTCATTCTCCAAAATAGATCACATACTATCTCACAAAACAGTTTTGAATAAATGCAAAAGAATTGAAGTTATTCCCTGTATATTATCAGATCACAGTGCAATAAAGCTGGAGATCAATACCATAAGAAACCGTAGGAACTTCACAAACACATGGAAATTGAACAATACTCTCCTGAACAATCAACGGATTACAGAGGAAATCAAAGAAGAAATCAGACAGTTTTTACAAATAAATGAAAATGCCAATACAACATACAGGAATCTATGGGATACAATGAAAGCAGTTCTACTTAGAAAATTCATTGCACTGAATGCCCACATTAGGAAAACAGAGCAAGCTCAAATAAACAACCTAATGATGACTCTTAGACTCCTAGAAAAACAACAGCAAGAAAAACCCAAACCTCGAACCAGAGAGGAAATTATAAAGATTAGAGCAGAAATTAATGCAATGGAAACTAAGAAAAGGATACAAAAAATAAATTAATCGAAGAGTTGGTTTTTTGAAAGAATATATAAAATTGATAAACCTTTAGCAAACCTTATCAAAAAGAGGAAAGAGAAGGCTCAGATTCACGCAATCAGGAATGAAAAAGGTGAAGTCACAACAGATCCCACGAAATCCAGAGGATCATTAAGACATACTATGAGAACCCATACTCTAACAAAATGGAAAACACAGAAGAAATGGACAGATTTCTAGATACTTATGAATTGCCAAAGTTGAAAGAAGAAGATAAAAACATTTTAAAACCCCAATTTCAATCAGTGAAATTGAAAATGTAATTAAAAACTTACCAACAAAGAAAAGCCCAGGTCCTGATGCATTCATTGCTGAATTTTACAAGACATTTGGAGAAGATCTACTGCCATTGCTCTTCAGACTTTTCAATGAAATTGAAAGGCAAGCAATACTTCCAAATTCATTCCTGGAAGCAAATATCACTTTGATTCCCAAACCTGGGAAAGATGTAACTAAAAAAGAGAACTACAGGCCAATCTCCTTAATGAATATAGATGCAAAAATCCTCAATAATATACTAGCAAAAAGAATACAGAGGATCATCAAGAAGATCATACATCCTGACCAAGTCATATTTATTCCAGGGATGCAAGGATGGTACCACATACGTAAATCAATAAATGCAATACACTATATTAACAAAGTCAAGGACAAGAACCACATGATTCTCACAATAAATGCCAAAAAAGCATTTGACAAAATTCAACACTCATTCATGATAAAATCCCTGCAAAAAATTGGAATAGATATTCTATATCTCAATTTAATAAAGGCTATCTACAAAAAACCAACAGCCAACATCATATTAAATGGCCAAAACTTCACGTTAAACTCAGGAACAAGACAAGGATGCCCACTATCATGACTCCTTTTCGATATAGTTATGGAAACATTAACCATAGCAATTAGACAAGATAAAGAAATTAAAGCAATAAAGATAGGAAAGGAAGAAGTTAAATTGTTATTATTTGCTGATGATATGATACTCTACATTAAAGACCCAAAAAACTCCACCAAAAGACTTCTCTACTTAACTGACACTTTTAACAAAGTAGCTGGATACAACAATACCCAAAAATTAATAGCCTTCTTGTACACATAGAATATACTCACTGAATAAGATATTAGGTAAACAATTACTTTCACAATTGCACCCAAAAAAATGAAGTATCTGGGAATCAATCTAATAAAAGAAGCAAAAGACCTCTGCACTGAAAACTACAGCACTCTGAAAAAAGAGATTGAGAAGGATATATAAGAAAATGGAAAGATGTCCCCTGCTCCTGGTTAGGAAGAATCAACATAGTGAAAATGGTCATACTACCAAAAATGCTATACAGATTCAATGCAATACCAATTGAAATTCAAACACTATTCTTCGCAGAACTAGAAAGTAGAATCCAAAATTTCATTTGGAACCACAAGAGTCCTAGAATAGCAAAAGTCATCCTAGGCAACAGACACATGGCAGCTGAAATAACAATTGCCAATTTGAAACTATACTACAAAGCCACTGTGATAGAAACAGCATGGTACTGCCAAAGAAACAGACCTGAGGATCAGTGGAACAGACTGGAAGACACAAAAACAATTCCAGATGCACTCAGCTACCGCATCTTTGACAAAGGATCTGATAGTCACCACTGGAGGGATAGCCTCTTTAATAAATGGTGTTGGAAAAACTGGATCTCAACCTGCCAAAGATTAAAACTAGACCCTTATCTGTCACCATGCACTAAATTAATATCCAAGTGGATTAAAGATCTAAATATTAAAACAAATACACTAAACTTGCTGGAAGATAAGTTAGGCAGAACTCTTGAAGACATTGCTACAGGAAAAGACTTTATGAACAAATCCTCAGTGGCATGGGAACTAGCAGAAAGAATCAACAACTGAGATCTCATTTTCTTAAAAATCTTCTGTAATGCAAAAGAAACCATCAACAGAACTAAGAGACCACCTACAATGTGGGAAAAACTTTTTACCAGCTGCTCCTCAGACAAAGGACTATTATCTAGAATATATAAAGAACTCAAAACAACCAGCCCCCTCAAATATAAAGACCTGATTCAAAAATCGGCATCTGAAATGAACAGACATTTCTCAGACAAAGAAATAAGAGCAGCAACTAAATATATGAAAAAATGCTCCACATCACTGGTCATTCGAGAGATGCAGATGAAGACAACACTGAGATTTCACCTCACCCCACAAAGAATGGCTGTTATCAAGAAATCACACAATGACAAATGTTGGCATGGTTGTGGGGAGAAAGGAACCCTTCTCCATTGTTGGTGGGAGTGCAGACTGGTGCAACCACTATGGAAGTCAATATGGAGATACCTCAAAGAAATAGGATTAGAGGTTCCATTTCACCTAGTCTTCCCTCTGTTGGGTATCTTTCCAAAAGAATTAAAAGAATCATATCACAGTGATGTATGCACACCCATGTTTATAGCAGAATAGTTTGTAATAGTTAAAACTTGGAGAGAGCCCATCAGCCCATCTGTTGGAAACTGGATAAAGAAGATGTGGTTTTTCTATAAAACGGAATACTACTCAGCCATAAAGAATGAGAAAGTAGATTCATTCATAGGTAAATGGGTACATTTTGAGGATATACTTCTAAGTGAAATAAATAAGTCACACATGCAAATACCGAAGAGTTTCTCTGGCATGAAAAATTTAAATAGTACTCAAGATCCTAATGGGACAATTAGCAATGTGAAATAGGAAGAAGAGGTATAGGGACAGTGAGAAGGAAAGGGAAAGGGGAATAAGGGAAAAGGAAAAAAATATGAGAAAATGTAAAAATGGAATTAAAGTGTTTGAAGGGGGGCAGGGGAGGAGGGGGTAAAGGGAAGGTGAGGACAAGGGGAAAAAATGAGAACCAAACTGGCATGAAAAGGTACAAGATGCAATGAATGTAACTATACTGTCTACCTAGAATGTACCAATAAATTCAATTTAATTTAAAAAAGAAGAAAAAGACTCTCTGGCTGATACAATCAGAAGCTTCCTGAGACACAAGCTTACTATTGGAGGATCCCATCAGTGGTTCTCTTTGCCTGCTTTAGTATCTATGAAAGAGGGCAGAGATTCTTGGGTGGTGGGTTCAAACAACTTTCTAGGCTGAGCCATTTCCTGTGACCTTCCTTTTATTATTATTATTATTAGTAGTAGTAGTAGTAGTAGTTGTTCTGCCTTGTCTGTTCTGCCTAATTTCCTTTTCAGCAGTGTAATATTCCTATAAAGATAGCAAGCATGAAACAGTGAGCTAAAAGGATTAATTGGTTCAGTTACTTAACAAATATATTTTAAAATGTAAGTTCTATGATGTATGCTGACAATATCACATGGTCTGAAGACATTTCATGACCCAAGAAATTTTATACTAATCCAAAAAAATTACATTTTTAAAATGTGCTTTTTTTTGTTTGCAGAAAAAGTATTTCTAATTATGTAAATGGAGCTAAGTATGAAATAGCACAAGTATTAAGATATACAAAGTGGAAGGATTATAATTAACTTGTGCAACTTTTTACATTTATTACTCTTTTAAAAGCTACAAAAATCACTATTCTTAACTACTTAATGCTCACAGCTACAACTATTGTTTCCCACAAAGGGAAATCAATGAGCATTCCTCCTAAAAATAAAAAAAAAAAAACTGTTCAAAATGTTCTTGTATTTGATGCCAAGGTTTAAAATATTGTAAAAATTTAGGAAGGGATTGATATAAACATTCACTGTGATTCTGTTTTCCTTTAAGTGCCAAGTAGTAAAGCCAGGATCTCATGCACACTAGGCAAAAGCTGTATCACTGAAGTCACCCCAAAGCCTCACCATGCTTTTATGGACAAGTACTGTGTGTGTGTGTGCATGAGTGTGTGTCCTGTATATATCTAACACATATTAGTAGACATGCTCTTTTCCATATAACTTAAATTTGTATGATTGTTTGTAGTCTGATAGTGTGTGTGCCTACCTGAATATTTTAACAATAAAATTGATCAACTTCATACTTGCCATGAGGTTGTGCCTGAATAGATAAGAGTCTCCTTGGAAAATACAGTAATATGTTCTTTCACAAATGCTTTGTTTGCAAACAGTTTGTTCTCAAAAGAAGCATTTTTAAAAATTTTACTTCTTTTCACAAACACCGCATCAGGCAACAAACATAGCCATAGCCATCTTCCCCACACAAACACAAACACAGCCATTGTCCCACACACAGAAAATAAAACAAATTAAATTCATGAATGGAAGCACCACTGGAATTTCAGCAACGGTTGTGAGTTTAAAGGAAGCGTACAGTTCACTTCATCAATGAAAGAATGGAAAACAATTAGGGAAAAGTAAGAGATACCTAATAAATGCTGTTAAATAAATGTACAAGTTTTAAATGAGTAACCACTCATAAAGCTAAATTCTTTTGATTATTTCTTTATCTCTTACTTAAAAACTATGATGCATTTTTATGCTCCTTTGGTAGATGATACAACTGTTATTTAAGAGGAAAAAAATTCAGTAGTACCTCACAGCTAGCAAAAAGAACAGTGTTTAACCCAAATACCAACTCCCTTACTCATAAATAATATATTTCATCATAAAACCAGTCACATTAAATTAAATAATATTTTAATAACTATATATCATAATTAATATTCATTAATATTAGTTAATAATGTAATCATCTGTTATAATTCATATTATAATTAATATTAACCAATAATTTAAAAATTAATTTATAAATTAATAATTTAATAATAAGAAGTAGTAAAAAACCATCAGAGTTAAAGGGTTTAATTTTTTCTTGATTTGTAGCATCACCAGGTATTTTCTAACTTTACAGATTCAAAATACAAAATTGTCTGCATCTCTCTAGTTTACTCTTTGTTGTTGCAAAACATTTATATTCATCTGTCTTCATGTTCAGATTATCTCTTATGAAAATTTGTTTCAACTTTGCTGACTCATGATCTCCAGCAGACGCATTAAACAATACTTATCTCTAGATAAGCATGACATAATTTAAATGCCACAAAATGTCAGCTTCTTTTTCAAGACTTTATCTCAATGTCAAAAGATGATCACAATCCCATTCAACCAGTATCCTGGTATGAATGGGACAGAGTATTTTTTCATAACATTGTCTACCACAGAGCTTCCTTCTTAATGAGCTGATGGCAGCAGGGAGAAAACATATGAAGAGGGTCGGGTTGGATTTGGGGATTGTCATCAAGGCAAGATCCATGTCATCTACTTACTTTTGTTGGTCTCAGCAGTTTACCAGCAATTTCTACCCCCCAAATAAGTTGAAAGTGAAATTCTACCTTATATCTAGAAGGAAAAAACCCAAACTTTATGTGTAAAAGCCTAGTCATGAATAGTTGTATTATGTTTAGCCTTTGTATTAAACCTACATTAAAAGTTTCTTTCATTTTTAGAACTATCAGCAGTTTGTAACCTTGCAAACTTGCATGAATTTGTTGTAATGCCTCAGAAAAAATTAATAGCATGCTTGCTCCCTCTACTATATGGCTAAAGTAAAAATAATTACATGTGTGCACCCAGAGCATGAGATAGTAGGTTATATGCAATGCAAGCGTAAATGACATATTATCATTGCAAATTTTGAACTCTATAATGTTTAATTGCATCATGTATTTCTCACATGACTATATCATAGAATTGTATGAAGAGAAAAGACATACGAGGGACCCTTATAAATAAAGCTACAATCTATCAAAGAAAAAATACTAATCAAGACATACAGAACACAAATGTTCATATCAGAATTGTGAGACAGATAATGGGAAGAATCATTAACATGTTAATGTTAATATATATAATGTATATCTATATAATGTATATCTATATATATATAAATGTTAATGTTGATTTTTGTCACATATTGTATATATTCCTGTTGGTTTTTATAACTTTTAAAAATTGTATTAGTATACATTTGCAATACATGCAGTTCACAGTGGTCTTGGTCAGTGGGTACATGTACATACTACAGATTGTTTCTTTTTTCTAAATCCCCTTTCACTTCCCTCCTCCCTCCATTCCTCCTCCTCTAATCCCCCTATCCTGATTTTCATTCTTGTTGATTTTATTCATCTTAGTTGATGTTATGGCATATAGTGTTTATATTTACTGGGTTATTGGGTTCCTGTACTTGACACATCTTTATTCTGCTCATCCCCCCAACCTCCACCTCATGTCTTACCTATTACCTTGGATCACATCATTATTGCAAGAAATCTGTCTTCTTGTCATGTCCATCCTTTATTATTCTCTTGGTACTTTGCTTCACTCAAATGAAAGATACACTATTGTTATTTAAGATTGTGTGTGTGGTTTATCTCACTGAACATCATATTTTCCATATGCATCCATTTTCCTACAAATTTCTCAAATTTGTCATTCTTTATAGCTGAGTAGCATTCCATTATAGTATATAGATACCATGTTTTCTTTATCCCATCATTGTTGATGAGTATATAGGCTGCTTCTAGGATTTAGCTATTAGGAATTTTGCTGCTATAAACATTGGTATGCATATATCACTAGTAACACGACTTAAGGTCCGTGGAGAAGATACCTAGAAGGTGATAGCTGGATCATATGGAATTTATAATTTCAGTTTTTTGAAAAATCTCCATATTGATTTCAAAAATGGTGTACTAGCTTATATTCCTGCCAACAATAAAAGAGAGTTCCTTTTTCACCAGAGCCATGCCAGAATTTGTTATTGTTTGATTTCTTAAAGATTGCCACTCTTTCCAGAGTAAGACAGAATCTTAGTGTTGTTTTAATTTACGTTAATCTAATAGCCAGACGTTGAATGTTTTTTTATATATTTGTTGTCCATTCGTATTTCTTCCTCTGTGATGTCTGTTCATTTCTCTTGGCCATTTCTTGACTGGGTCTTTCATTTTAGTTGCTTTAACTCTTTTCAGTTCTTTATATATTCTAGATATTAATCCTCTGTCTGAGAAGTAGCTGGCAAAATTTTTTTTTTCCCGTTCTGCAGATTGTCTCTTCACTCTACTGATTCTTTTGCTTTACTGAAGCGTTTTAGTCAGTTATCATGCCACTTGTTGATTCTTACTATGATAACTCTCCTGTTTGTTTTCATCTTAGTGAGCTGTCTGTTCCAAATATTATTTCCAATTAATAATTTGTAAATTCTAGAGAAAATAAAATTTCCTCCCCTACCCATTCCACCTAATAAAGCCTACTTAGCAAAGCTCATTTTCTAGTCTTACATGGCTCACTTTTGTTTTCGTCTGTAGAAAGTGAGGACCAATATATTTAAGAGATGTGAAGAACTAGAATTCGAAAACTATTATATTTTCTAGCAGTTAAATTTTCATTTTTCCTGGTACATTTTTATTTACTTTTTTGTTTTTCTTTTCTGCAAAAGGCAGAGATAAATTGTTGCTCTGCAGTGCTGCTCTGTGCACAGGGGCAGGAGGTAAGGTGGACGCCGGACAAGACGCTCGCTCTGAGAGTGCTTTGGAAGGTGGAGGCGTGAAGGGGAGGCTTCAGTGTGCCCATGTCCTGTCTCCCTATATCTGATATCTGATATCAAATGCATAGATGTATAATATTTAAGGCAAACTCAGAACTGAGGGATTTTTTTCAACATGACTTGCTTACTAAATACATATGTACAATGACCAGTTTCTGGAGGGAAGTCATTCTTCCCTCTAGCTTAATTATTCTAAACATTGACAGAAAGATTTCCTTAAAAATCACAAAAATCCAAAACTACAGTATGTCTGCATGAGAAAACAAATTTTAGGAGATTGCTTAAATTTCAAAAATGCGATGCATGAAACAAGCATATAGTAGTCTTCCATTGTGATGTAAACATTTTATTTGATGTAAAATATCTCATATATTTGCATAAATCATTCTAAGCATCCTATTTCAAGAAGTAATTGGACCTTTTGTTTGGCTAATGTTCTTTTAATATGGGAGAGAAAACATTCAACCTTGCTGTTTTCCATCTCAGTAATATCCAACAGCCGGTGTAGAGTTTGTGAATGTGGCACTTTTCATGGGTATGAAAGGGCTTGGCTTTATCCCATATTTCTTTGTGCCAACTAACCATGCCAGTATGCAAGCTCCCAAATAGGCCATTGGGGCTCTATGCCTAATTAAATATGAGTGGTCTGCTAGTCGCCTCATTATCATTATTTTAAAAGAATATTGGCATGAATATGTGTATCACTAAAACTGACTTAAGCAATTAGGGCTTGAATAGTAATTTGAGTAAGTGTTGAAATAACTTCCTTGTAGGTAACTTTATTGTGATTATGATATAAAACTTATCTGTAAAATAGATTCTAATCACTGCAATTACAAACTAGTTTCTACTATTCATTCTTGTTAAATGAATCCTATTTGCTTTGAATTTTGAAAAACTATTTTTTCCTTAGTAGATGACCAAAAATTTACTTAGTGGCATACTGGGTCTTTAGTTAGTGTGTGTGTGTGTGTGTGTGTGTGTGTGTGTATGTTAAACCCTCATTTTTCTGTTAAAACATTTAATATAGAAGAAAGGTGTTTTATATACAAGATTTGAACAAGGAGATGAAGTAACTTCTGATATCATAATGGTCATTGCATTTCTCTTAAAATGTCCTACTTGTTGGCATGGTACAATGAGTGGTCAAAACTTTCTAATTTCTTGAGAAAAAATTCTAAGTGTCAGCAGCGTTTAATCAATTTAGTAAGCTTATGTTAAAATATAAACCACTTAAACATTTATTGATTAATTTATTGACTTATCTACTTGAGGATATTATTGTGACTATATATTACAGGATTTGGGAAGAAAAAGTCATAAATAAGTTATAACACTACAAAATAAATAAAAATAAGCAAACTGCTTTTAAAATATTCTACACTTCAGAACCAGCTGTGATGGTTTATTTAATCATAAGGCAAGGGACCTTTAAAAAAAAAACTAAAATATTTACCATAGGCTAAATGCAATTGTCACTGGTTTTCAACAGCTATATCAAGATAAACATTAGCATTTCAAACTGACAACATTACCTGATTGAGTGAAGAGTTGAGAAAAATGTGATCAAATGGAAAATCTCACAGTAGAATATCAAAATATGAATCTGAGTTTGAAGTAAGGAAACCTACCACAGGTGAATGAAAAGGAAATGAGAATTTGGCACACTATAAGAAAATCCCCGAAGAATTTTTGCAATGAGCAAAAAGACCATCAAATCATTTGAATATTTGAATGATGTTCTCTGACTTTTGGAGGACAGTTCAAATATTATCAATGAATTTAAATTAAATGATCTGTTATCCAAGGGATATGGAAAAATCAAATTTTCATGTTTCCTTAAAGTTATTTTTTCTAGAACTTGATATAATATCTGGCAATCAACTCTCACTTTTTTGCTCTGCTCCTGAATTCTTTAAAACAGGGTAAAGCATTCCAAGACAATGGCACCAAATTATATGTGCTACAAAGCCAGCACCTTGCAGGCATATGGGGCACTGCTCCAAAAGAGGATGGACTGACTTCAGGACAGTGGTGGCGAAACAATGTCACCAGTGCCACAGTGGGCAAACGGAGCCCTCTCAGTCTGCGTGCAAACCAAGTCGCCCTAGCAGCTGGGCATCAGATAACAGTTGTTTTTTCTCAACTTAAGATTTCAGTATTCAAGTTTAATTGCGGTGTTGGCCCTTTGCACTAAATAAGTGGGTTTTGGTTTTGCAGTTGGGGTGTTCAGTCTCTACAATATTCACCATTCCTGCCTTAGAATACTGGAAACATCATAGATTGCACTTAGTGCTTGTCTTTCAATAACCAAAATATTTTTGGACAACTAAGGATAAAAAATAAATGAGGTACAGTAATGCCTTGGTTCACAAATGAGTCTGTTCACAAAAAATTTGGTTCTCAAAAACACTCGGCAAAATTTTGCTTCCATTCCTACACTCCACATCAGCTGGAAAACACAACCATAGCCCTCTTCCAAGAAGTTGTAACATGAATTAACTTTGTGAACAAAGGTACTACAGCATTTATATCCCTGTGTTTTTATTTACTTTTAATTATACTCTTCCTTCTCTCATATCTTTTATGATAAGCTGATTAAATTTTTGTTTTCAGACTTTAAATATAGTAATCACAATTATAATATGATGAAGAATAAGTGAATACTTTTAGGTCCTGAATTAATTCTCAGAACGAACCTTATTCATGTGTGATCATCATTAGTTTTTTATAGGCAAAGAAATGGTTAACATTTGTTAGGTACTAATTACAAACAAACTCTTCTAGGTAAGTTACATGTGTTAACTCCTGAAATCAATCCCGCAATGCTTCAAGGTAGACAGGGCCAGCTTTATGTATTTGTGATCTGTAGCTTCGCACAGGCTTCATGCTGCTGTCAACATCTTCAAGTTTAAATAATATCACATATAACATTTCAATACTATTCAGTAATACATTTCATAGTATTGGCATTTGATGTGACAGTGAAGCAAGCACCTGAGCAGAGGAAGTGTGTGTACTTTGAAACCTCCAGCCTTTTAACATTTATCTGCACACAGCACTCACAGAACCCAGGATTGCAGATTATCACCAATGGCACAAGGATTCAATGAAACTCAGAGCGATCAAAGATCACTGTGTTGCATGTACTAATGAGCAAGCAGTCTGAACTTTCTCTTTGAGTAAAACTTGTTTCTGACACAGAAAGAAACCAATGTCATTTAACACAAAGGAACAACCACGGAATCTTTCCCATCCTTTCCTACTCATTTTATTTCAAAGTACTAACCATTTTTGAATACTAAAAGGATGATACAGGGAGAAAAGAAAAATAGGACCAACCACTTTTCCTTTCCCTTTTTATCATTTCTTCCTCTTCAGCAAGTAGAGTATTGATAAAATGTATATGTATCAACAAGTAAAATAAAATTTGAGCTAGTTTTGCAGTTCTCATTCTTAGTAAGAGCAAAATTTGTATGCATATGACATAGGTATAAAATGAAAAATGGATATCAGTCATTCCACATAGGAGTTAAATATGCATATTTGATATAAAACTGATGATACAATACAAAGATTGGTGATATAATTTGTGCTCATAATTTAACCATTAGAATTTTTCTTAGAATGATAATAAATATGAAACAATGTCCCCAGTCAACAGAGGAAGGAAAAGCTTTAGAAGAAAAAGCTGCTGAAAGGAAAAGCTTTACATTTGCACAATTTCAACTACACTTTTTTCTTGCTTCTTAAATAATAGTCTTTATATTTATATTCTGTAATTATACCTGCCAAATATGTAGATAGACCTTTAGGGTGATATTATTAATATCATTCCTAACTTACAGATGAGGAAACCAAAACCCAGAGAGATTAATTAGCCTCTGAATATCAAACATCTAATAAATGAAGCAAGAACTTGAGGCCAAGAGGTGGGTTGGGAGAAACCATCATATAAACCTCTACATCAAGCAGGATGATAAAGTATAGTGGAAATATCACAGGACTTAAGGTCCTAAGATGTGGAGTAATTATTTGCCCCTCCACTTAGTTTCTCAGAAAGTCCTGTAAAATTGCTCTGACACAGAATCTCTCTCTCCTCTCCCTCTCTCTCTCTCTCTCACACACACACACACACACACACACACACACCACACGTATCTGTTTCTCAGGTTGATGGCTTGTACAAGTGGATAGTGTAAGTGAAATCAATGTAAAAACAAGGAGGAGGACACAGACAATTGTTACAGGAACAAGACTTATTTTGGATGTTTGTATGCAGCCAACTCCCAGATAAAGCTTTTAGGCATTAATTACTCATTAGATATTATTGCCCCCGACAAAAAATACAACACAACACAGGCATTTTTCTAAAACGTGCATATTGATAAGAAAAATGAACTATCCCTGTAATTTAGTTTGGATAATTAATATATGTTCAAGATTTGCAAGATTAGTATAGGTAAATACTAAATATGCTTTCTTTCAACACATTCTGTCTTAAGGATTCTGTCAAAAGTGTGTCTAGTTTATAATTTAATAGCTAAATCAAAATGCCTCTTAATAAGTAATCACAATTTTTAATGAATCCAATCCCTAGGCCCTATATGCTTACTTGTTTTAAACATTAGCTTTGTGGCTCTGAATCTTGTACTTCCACATTTACAAGGAATTTAGGTAGATACCGTCAAAGCCATTCATCATCCGTTCTGTACAAACCACTACCTAAGAATTTCCCTTATTTTAAAGCTTACTTATTTATATGTCCATTACCACTGATGATCAAATCAAAAATTTTAAGCATCTTAGAAACTTCTATACTTTAAAATTTTTACAATATGTACAGCCATATTGGTCTAGATATGTTAACTGTTTTTTTTTTTCCATTTGTACAGGGGTAATTTGTACTAATTATGTAAGGTCATATCTACATGGGTTTGATTACAGAAACTAATAAAGTATTCTCTAAATAATGAAAAAAAGAATAAGATAAGACTACAAGAGCAAGAAGCAATTTGAATATGTTAAGGGACAATTTTCATCTTCAGAATTAAGGATTATTTTAAGCTTACATCATTGCCTTTTCTCTTTTACTTTCCTTTTTCGTTTTCTTTTAGGATCCCCTATTTTTAATGTTCATACAGAGATTTCTTTAACTGAAATACGGCATGTCTATATCTTTTATTTAAGCCCCAATCTCGGTTTCTCAATTTCTGTACTCTGTTTCTTTTATACTTCTCAGTTTCTCCCATTGTTTTCAGGTTTCTTTTTTCTTCTTCTTCCACTTAACATTATTGGATCTCTTGGCGAGCCTATGGCAAGTCTGAAAGGGCTTTTTATAAGTGTTAAATTAAATATTATGTAGCTTGTCACCATTCTGAAAGCATACAAGGAAGCCGTCTTTCCTCCTGCTTCTGCTTCTATCAAAATCAAAATAATGAGAAAGATGAATGATGAGTGATGTGTAAGTTTACAGCTTGAAAGACTTCATGATGACCCTCCCCTTCTGCTGTCCTTTCTGTTTTGCCTTTTCAATGTTTTCCTTAAATTCCACCTTAAGATCTGACTTTGCATCTTCTCTTCCAGTAAATATATCAGGAAAGAGAATTGGCATCTGGAACAGTGTAATTACTGACACAAGCTTAAGGATAAAAATATGTAATGATTCCCTATCTTAGAAAACAAAATTAAAAAATAATTAGCACTTTCCCTTTTAAAGTTCTACTTTCAGAAATAAATTCAATTCAGGCTTTTGAGTCAAAATATGTAAAAAAATTATTTCTAAAACACTTGCAAAAATAAATGGTGATTCAAAAAATGTGTATCATCATGGTATGGTGTCATTTATTGATCACCAATTCTTTTTTTCTATTTCAACATTTTACTTTACTGAGTTAGAATATTTGTGTTTACGTATTACTGTTCACACAAGAATAGGACAAAATTGTGTTCATTTACAAAAAATAGAATAATTATTCAATGAATTTATAACTATTAGAAAGTGGAAAAATTCATGAAATATCCATGTGAAATGCATATTTCCATAGCTGCCACTCACATTTATTTGCATCTCTGCATTAAAGATATTTTGATGCAAAAACAGCCTCATGAGACAGGCCAGCACAGCAGCTGGGTAAATTAAGTTGATTAAAACCTCAGGTAGATATTTGAAATATAGTCCAACCAAGAAAGAGAGGCATGTATTCTCTTTACATCTTTTGTATTTCACATCTTACACAAAATAAAATATTTTCATAAACTAGATGTAATAGATTCTACAACTGTTAAAGGAATAGCTTATATATTTG
>NW_022900950.1:4568804-4579876 GCF_012274545.1 Fukomys damarensis | reverse complement strand
ATATATATTTCAAATATAACAAGGACAAAAGTCAAACACAAAGGTTTTTATACCAAAATCTTCTGCATATTTTTGTTACTCTATAAGTATTGTTCTGTCTTTTATTTTGGGTGGTTTTGTTTTGTTTTGTTTTGTTCAGGAGAGAGAGAAAAACAGATCAAGTAAAAAAAAAAGAAAGATTATAAAATATTTTGAAGACCATACTGAAAATGTTTTACTGAAGTTTTGGCACTATCTGAAAAATCGATTGAGAAATAATAACTTTGGCATTCTTGTAATTAATAAGCAGTAATTAAAACCATACATAACCTTGGTATATGAGCTGGAATCTAGACCTGTCATAGGAGATGAAACATAAAAAGATATTAATGCCTTCTGTAGACTAGTACCCCAAATTATCATCTACTATTTAATATTCCCTTTTGTGACTTTATAATGTTATTATTTTATTATTAGAAGGTATCTCTATATTGGATATATTTCTTTTGGAAAATATGAGGTTTTTAATTAAATAGACATTCACCAAAACAAGAGACACAACCTGCTTCCCATGAAGGTGCCTGCTGCATCTGTCATTTCGTGTGTTTCACACCTCGCCAAACCCTGTAGTCAAAGACAGAACCTGATACCAGACTGCCTGTGCTGGAAACTCAGCGAGGCAAGTTTCTGGGGCAACTCCCCACATCCCCATATACATACTGCCTCAGATTTCACCTGTAAAGTAGTGACAAAAATTGCACCTTCTCTTTAAGGTGTTCGTATGCCTCCAGAGACTGGACACACATAATTTACATAACAACACTAGGGCAGTGTTTGGCACTGAACACGAAGTAACTCTTACCTCTTTTCTGTGGGCCCCTTTCTTTTGAATCTCTTATCAAGAAAAATGATAAAGATGAAGCGATACATATAAAACAAAGAAAATTACTTATCGAATGCCTCAGAGTCGTTTGCATTCGCCAAAGCCAGGTAACTGAGTGAGCAAGCTCATTGTGCATTAAATGACACTGACGCAGGTGCACCACACTTGCATGTTTCCCTATTGCCTATTGCACAGAGATGTATAAGTGGATTAATAGAGGGAAAATAATTATTTTATGCACAGAGTCACTGTGGAAAATATTTTTAGTTCTTTGAAGTGTTTTTTCCCCACTTGACTAATTATCAAGGAGCTGCCTGATTGCTGATGATTGATGACTGATGGGAGAGGTTCAGCAGGTGCTAATAGTTGGGTGAGCGTTAAGTGGAGAGAGCAGCAAGCTCAGGCAGACAACCGCGGAAGATTCTCTCCAGGGTGATGTTGTGAAGGTGCGGGTAGAATTTGTGCTACAAATTGAGAAGAGTGGAATCTGAAGATTGGCTTACACGTAAAGCTAATGATAATAATAGTTCCACTTCTAAAGATGATACGTAAGAAGGGTCTTTGTATTTTAAACTGTGAATAGACAAAAGAAAATCAAGAAAAATTTCAGTAGAGACAAATCCAACATCTCTATTGAGATTTTTAAAAGAGAGAACATTTGGCTGCATACATGTAAAAAGAAAAAGTGACAGACATGGGAAGGCAAGTAAATCATAATACTAAAAGAGAAATTAAATATGACTATATAATTTATTACTTATTAAAATAAAATGAAACGGATAATTTTGGAAGAAGTAACTGTGTTAAAATATTTAAATTTTTAATTTTCCACTGAGGTAAGAAGTTAATAATTTTCTTGCTTTTATGCTGCTATACAATGTACACAAGAATGTATCTGTTTCTTTTAAAATAAATAATGAAAAGCAGTGACTTTATTTAAAACTATATTATTTTAACTGAAGCCTGTAAATTAGGCTTTTAACACAGGCATAAATGTTCTTGGAAAACCTGTCTATTTTAAACAGTACTCTGCTTATTTAACTGAGACACTCATAAAGAGAAAAATAAAACGAGATTCTCATAAACCCAGTGCATGAATAGCTTCCCAAAATACGCAGGGCCATCCAGCAATGGAGAAACACATGCTACGGCTAGAGGACCTGAGTAAGACCCTGTGGGCAGTAAGTCCTCCACTCCCGACTTACCAGCTCCATAGACTGTCAGCACACTTACAACATAAGGAAGACTATCGGGGTGGAGTCGTGTTTCCAAGGCCAACAGCTATACCAAGTGTATTGGGCTCCGTTTTGCTGGCTGGAATCAAATAATTGCCACCCACAACTTAACTGAGGAGAGGTTTAATTTGCCTCATAGTTTCATGGCAAAAGGGCATGGTAGAACTAAGCTGCTCAATTCATGGCAGCCTAGTAACTGAGCATGGCAGCATCACCAGAAAGAGGTCAAGTACGAGATGCACAGCACCCAGACTCATGCCTCCCTGGCGCACTGTGACACAGTAGGAAGTGTTTTGTCCTAATACCCCCGGGGGCTCCTAAGGAAATCAGAATGACAAACTGTCACACCAAGGCTAAATTGAAGTAGACTCCATCTACGTCCTTTTTAGCCCAAATCTACATTGTACGACTGCAATAAATTGTAGGCATATAGGAAACAAATGAAGCAGAGCTTACGAAAGCAGTGCAAAAGCAGAAAAGGACTTGTTGATAAAATGAGACAGATAACCTTGTATCAAGCTGAAAACACAAAGAAGATAGAAAAGAGAGAAGATGAAGGAAAAGAGCAAACGCTATCCTATGGACCCAGGCCTAGTGTAGATCTTCCTATGTGGTAGAAGGTAGAAATTCACGTAGGAGTTTATCTTTCAATCCACAGTAAACCTGCTCACCACTTACCCTGCCTCCTACCCTGCTGGTGATCCAATTAGACTCTGACAAACTATTTCAACAATTCCTCTCCCTGGTTATGTTCCTGAGATAAATCGAGGCAGAATTAGCTGTGGTAGACCCTTTCTAATGATTGAGTGTAATTTTCAACTATAGTCTGCATTCTTTTTTTTTTCATGTTACTAAAAGTTATAGAAAAGGGCTCTAAACTTAATAAATTAGATTATCATCTAAATCCAACTGAACCCCTATGATATTCCAAACTCTTTCCCAGCAACTAAAATGAACATTTAATACAATTCTTACAGTCGCTTCTTATAATGAGTGCTGTTGTTGTCCCATTTTACAAAGATTGAAATAGTACTCTAGAGTATTTGAAAAACTTGATCATTTGTATACCAAGTGGAGATGCTAGTATTTAGTTTGAATCCGAAGTCATCTCTTTTAAAATTAGACTCCACTATATATCCAGTTGCAAAGATTTAATTCCAATCCTGAGCCCTGTGTTATTCTAGAAAAGTTATTTGCATATGGAGATCCAATTGTCTTCCTCACAGAGCTGTTGTGAGAATTACCCTGGGCCACTGACCACTCCATCTCCTGCCCACATCCTTTCCTTCATAGCGTTGTCCACTTCTAAGTGCTTTCCACTTGTTTTTCCCTCACCCAGTAGAACTTTGCTCTTCATACTCCAAAACGTGGTTATCTATTTAAGTGGAAAGATTCTCCTTTGGTAAACAAATATTCCAATTCTTTTCTTTTTCACAAACATATTCATTTTATCTACAGACTTTAATGAAAATTGTTTTATTTTCAGAATTCTTCAGTTAAATCTCCTCTTACTTCCAGTATCCACTCACCATGAAGACTCAAACGAGGATTATAGGTAGATTTTATGGTACATATGAATGTATATTCATAGTATATATTATATATAGTGCATGGATATCTATGTGGAGGTGAGCCATACTACTTTAAAAATGTTAATTTATATTGATATTTGCCCACTTTCCCAAATGTCAAGGTACGTATTTGTCCTGTGTTTACAAAAGTATCCTCAGAGCTTTCACTCATGCTTGGCACTTCATTGTCCTCAAAATATGTTTGTTAACTGAGTTAATGAACGGAAACGGAATTTTAGGAAGTGCATTTTTTTTTTCTCCTGTCAATCTTGAGAAAAGAAAATTAGGAGAATATGAACCACTTCAGGCATTTGTCTCCATAAATATGTGGAAATCCCAATAGTACATAAAAACTCGATTTGTTTCATCTGGCAAAGCTAAGTACACTAGCGTCTTTGATATTTCTGTGCTTCAGATCTTTAATTTTGTGAAAAACACACCTAGGTCTAATTGCATCCAATTAAGATAAAATCAGAATACATTGTTGATGTTATTGACTTCATAAATCTAATGCTCAATTACAAAATGACTCCAAACCACTGCCAAGATCTAGACAACTGTTGCTTTTCCCAGAATTTATTTTACACAAACAGCCTACATTATAAATCACTTTGTATGCAATGAAGGTCAACTGTCTATACTTAATGGAATGTTTTCTTGGAGGATAATTTATGTATGTTGTCTTTCTTTCATTTTGGGCTACATGTGCCCTTATACTGAAATGTAGCCATACTTTTCAGTGTAAATCTCTTAATGGATGAAAGCTTGCCTGCAAAGAACTTACTGTGAATTTACTCTGTCAAATTAAAGTTGAGAGTTTAAAATTACAATTGATAGTTATGTGAACAAAAGGCATATTCTTATTTTAAAGTCAAAACACTTAAGGACATAGCCATCCTGATTACTACAATGTAACCTCAATAAACAAAGATACATTTCTGAGGCCAATAATGTAACATAACTTCTGTTCAAACTTCATGTCAACCACTCACTGCTTGCTTGTCAAGGACTGGTCAGAGTTTCTAATGTCACATGGAAAGTGCATTAATCTTTTGCTTTTCATGTGGTCTGAACGAGTTAATCGCTGTGAAATACTCTTAAGTTGTACCTGGTTTATGACAATTGTTCATTAAAGGTTGGCTTTTTTTTTATTATTGCTAAGAAAATTTCTCCATGACATAAACAAGTTGACAGTGTACATACTAACATCAAAATCCTTATGGACCTGTCTAAAGTCATCGTGACTGTGAAAAACAGAAAGGGCTTTAGAGAAAATAAAGATAAATATGTCATTACTCGTTTCACTGATTATTAATCATATGAATTTAGACCAACCACTAATCATGCCTAAGACTCAATTTCCTTACCAGGAAATGTGCGTCATATTCTGTTATTTGAAATTAAGTTTTGTATTCTTTGCTTACCATTGAAGTTAATTCAAGGCAATATTTTAAAGGAACAGATCAACAAAAATATGCTAAACTACTCTTGCGTGAGGAACATTTATTAGTATGACTTTGGATAACTTGTATTGTTTCTACTCCAGTGTTATAGGAAAAATAATTCTAAAATCTAATGTGTAGCATTTGCCAATTATCATGGTGTTAATAACTCTACCCTGGGTGATTTTAAAGCTACCATAATGGTGCCAATGGCTACAGGATTGGGAATTTATTCATGCAACTGACTCTCTTGAGCTAGGGTGAACTGGCTTTAGTACCTCACTGTCTACCTGGTGAAAGATCCTTTTAATAGTTTGTATTCCATGTTCAAAGTGACTTTTCTCAAGGTTGCCAAAGAAAAACCTTTCATTCATCACAACATGCATTGAAAAAAATCATAATCTCATGAACAATTTGCAAACACTAGAATGACAAAGAAATGACTCAGTTTAGTTCTAATTATCTGAAACATATTTGCAGGGCATCATAGAGTGATAAGATAGTATTCTGTTGAATTTAAATGCTAAAAATCTAGGTTTTAAAATATCCTACTTAAAAATCAAGGAAAAGATGCAAGTAATAGGAAATTAAAGGTGAACTAGGCATCAAAGAATACACTGGAGAGTGCAAATAAGATAAATATAAACTGGAGGAAAGAAGAGCAGTTTGCATTGTATCAGCACTTCTGTCTTTGATGTATATATAAATCACCTCAATTGCTTGCAAATTCTCATTCACTAGGAGCAGAAAGAGACTGAGATACCATATTTCTGATAGTTATTATGGATCCTTTAGTCTCTCAAACATATTTTGAATAACAAGTTACTGAATTAGTAACTTCCGTTTCTCACTGATAAGAAAACTGAAACTTAGTCCCCGCCCCTCCAAAAAAGCCTAAGTAAGCAAGAGTGGATTTTTTGGGAGGAAAGTGATAGCTCAGCTATTCCTATAAGGTGTAAGATAGAAAAACCATTTTGTTATCAGTTATTAGTTTGCTTGATGATGTACCAGGGAGTAATGCTAAATAGTTTCGAAGGCTGGAAAAACTCTGAAGTTTTGAGAAAGAACAATTCTGCTCTATTTTCTGGAACATTTGGAAGAAGCCATCCCTGCTCATATTGGAACATACCACAAGGGCAGCTAGGGTGAAGACAAAGGTTTGGGACATAAGTGGATAAATCCCTCCTAACTACTCCAAGAGAAAGTATCTGGGTGAGTTTGCTACCTCTCACCTATCACCACGGAGTTGGGAACTGTCCATTTCTTTCTAGGCAACAGTGGAATTTAAGAGGTTTATCTTAAAGCCATTGAGTTGCAAGTCCATCGGTACCATTTTTAGCAAGGACATCTAGCAAGAGACTCTAGCAAAGAACATGAGGTCTCAAGCTTCTCAAGACTTCAGCAGTTGGTAGCAAATATTTTCAAGTGCAATTTATACTAATGGAATTGCAGGAGAAGGTATTTCTCAAATATGTGAGTTTAAACTGCTTTTCTCAGAACTCCATTCTACAAGGACTCATTCCTCTGTATTGAAATGTATAACACTTTGGGAGCTAACTTCCTAATTTCCTTTCTTTTTCCACTATGTAAATACATAGCATATTTGGTCTTTCCCTGTCTTAGGGATTATGTGACCATCAGCACTTTTCTAAATAATATTGAGATTGCAATACGAGGAAAAAAATCAGAACTACTCATGTTGCCTTTAAGCCTTTGAAACTTTGTTCATCATGCATGTTCTGACCATTGCTTTTTAGAAATTCTAAATTTTTAAAGTTGTTTTTTTAATGATTTCAGCAGCCTGTGTGTCAATGTTTCTGAAAGATGCCAATCAGAGAACAATAACATAATATTTCTTATGCATCTTTTAGCAAAACTTAGGCCAAGTGTATACGAAAACCTAGATCTGATAACCTGGCCTTTCTTGTAGTATCCAGACATAGCTGTGCATTGTGGGAAAGCTTGAACTTTCCCTAACCAGTTGTTTACCTTATAGAAGATTATGCATGGGTATATTCTAATTTTTGCTCCTTGATCCAAATTGATTCTAAAAATATTACTTCCCCAATCTTACTGAAATAAAATGTATTCACTGTGATCATATTACAGAACCCAACTCCTAGGCCTTGAATATGTAGGTCTGGATGGACACCATATCTTCCTTTGAGTGGTTCATGGGCTAAGTTAATAACCTTGAATTATCCTCCTGGGCTAGTTCAGCTGTTATAATATGGAGGGCACTGGAATCCAGTGACCATTTAGAAACAGAAATGAAGTCAAAGTTATGAATATATAGAATCCTTAATACAGTATATTTATCTAGAATAAATTTATGGGAAGGAATAAGTCTTGTAGAAGTCAGATATTTATTCAGCAGAGAGAAGTAGAATTAAGACAGAGAGATCAATCAAAGACGAAGTCCACACCCAAGTAAGAAGATAAATATTTTTATGCCTTGGGTATAATTATCCGTCAATTCTTCCAGCACTTATTCAAAAGCTGCTTAGAGGGTAAGGAAACTGAAAACCAGAAAGCCAGTGTCACAGTGTCAGCTCGTGGAAACTGGACAAGCATGCACATTGCTATCAAGGGCCCTAGGATAATGTGCCTGAGTAAGCCCAGATATGTGGCACCATGTTCCTGAAACATCACTTTTCTGTTCCCAAACACTTGCTAAGTCAAGGCATTCTAAGAGAACAGGAACCGGAATGTCCAGTGGGTTCTTGCTGAAAGATGCTTGTAATTTGGACAACGAGTGATATTTGTAGGAGCAGCTTTCCTGCCTGTATGCTAAGTCACATGACTTTTAGAACACTGGTCATACAGTAGAAGGGCAACTAATGGTGTCACTGATGCAGTTTAATCTTTAAAAACAACTCCTGGCAGTAACTAGAACAGGAAAGCAGTTCATCCAACCTAGCCTCTCATGGAAGCCGTCTCCAAATATTTTATTCTGTCTCCTGGAATCCTACTCCTCTGCCTCAGCCCATCTGGGTGATGGATGAGATACAAGGATAGGGGCAGAAGTGGGGAGAAATTTGACTTTTAATATTTTCCGCAAATCTAAAACTAAACTTAATATGATTTAAAGAATCATGTTCAATGTATTTTAAGAGAAAATAGCCAATATGAGAGAAAAACTTTCCTCAGAAATGGGTTTGGTGAATGCTGTCCCTGAATATTGTCCTGTACTGAGTGTTATATTATAAAATTATGAAAGGGCTGAACACAGATCTCCTAGAAGGCTGAAGTGCTCCATGTTACATGTACCATTCTTATGTGATCCCCTGAACCACATTCCTACCTCTCCAGCTCTTTCTGAAGTAAGAATTATTTTAATACTTGGAGCTGAGCCATGATATAAAAGTAGGTATTACTATCTCCATTGAAAGATACAACTATCATAGAAAAACATACTCTAGGACCAAAAGTAAATTTTCCAAGGTGAAAACCTGGGGTGTCATTGGGAGAATGAAGTTGGCAATCTGTATATATTTCAAGCTAATAGGAAAATCACTGTGTAGCAATATCCTGTGCTACTAAATCATTCATTTGAGAAGTTTTAAGCCAGTTATGGTGCCAGCTACCTTTCAAGTATGAAAAGATATTTTTAAATAGCCTGAGGATTTCATTCAATGTATATGCATTCTGCAAA
Source organism: Fukomys damarensis (assembly GCF_012274545.1). Taxonomy (NCBI): domain Eukaryota; kingdom Metazoa; phylum Chordata; class Mammalia; order Rodentia; family Bathyergidae; genus Fukomys; species Fukomys damarensis. The sequence continues at coordinate 4,571,111 of NW_022900950.1, read as the reverse complement.
TCACTAGGTATATCTAGGGAATTGGTCATCTCATGTTAGTAAGAAATAATCTATCTGCAGTTTAAAGTGTTAGGAAATTTCAGGAAGATACTACTGAGGGAAATTTCTGTCACTTGTATCACTTTCTTAGATAATTAAACTAGCACTACTCAGAAAAAACATTTCAAATGATTTCCTTAAAGATACCTTGGTTATTTGTTTATGCTGTGTATGACCACAAATTTTCTTTATATATTTCACAATCTATGAGGTGAATGAGTTAAAAGTTAAGTTTTACAAGTAGTTAGCAAATTTTTTTTTCAAAATCTTCAAGACCAAAAATCTAATAGCAGTAGATTTTTAAGGAGAGAAATATGTAGATGTAAGATTAGCAAAATAGATCAAGATACTTTCTCTGAAACTATTGTTTAATTTTTACAAATACGTCAATGTGAATTTTTTGTTTTGATCTAGTAGTATCATACAACAATTTTTCTATAAAGAGTGAGAACAATAACAATTCTAAGCACTTTTCCCACTTGTCAGTCCTTGAAATATTAAGTTTTTATATCTTATACCTCTGAAATTTAGATACTTTTCCTCCCGACACTATAGGAAAAGTCTTATTAGTGCAAATTATCCTTCCTCTCCTCTATTGGTCTTTACTATGTATGAATCTACCTGTCCAGGAAAGGATTTTAGACTGAAGCTAGAATAAGAAAAGAGCATTTGAAAAAGAGATATTTGTGATCAAAGAGACCAATTAGGAGCATTGGAAGGCTTCAGAAAGATAATATTGATAATGATAATAATAATAATAAATAAATAAAAATTAAGCCTTGAATTAAGGGAGGAAAACAAGAAAACATTATGAGAGTAAGGAAGGATGTAGACCATAGAAAACTTCCTGACCAACTGAGTATGGAAGTGAGAAAATGTCTAAATAGGTACTCATATTTTTTTCTCTGAGAAAGTGAATGGCACATCACTGAACTAGGACAAACTGGAGGAAGAAGTACTTTATGTAGTTCTGTGCATGAGTGTCTGTATGTCATAGAAGTAACAGGAGGGGCAGTCTCACCATGTACACCATTTAATTTATGTATTTGCAGATTACACATTTCTTCCAAAATCCCTTTATTAATAGGCTAAGGCTCCTTATTTTAGTGTCCTAATTTCCCCCACAGTGAAGGTCAAGAAGAACCATTACCAACCCCAGTCATTTTCCTTGAGAGAAGCCAATTTTAATATAATATTTTCCTGAAGTTGTTACCACAGATAGTCTACAGCTTTAGAAGATTTTGAAAATTTGAATCAAAATCCATCATGTTTCAATGTGAAGGGCTTCTCAGCATAAATGGAAACTTTGACCCATTTGTCTAAGTCACGCTCCCATGCTCAATCCAAAAGTGAATCAAAAGGTGATGTGATTTTCTAAATTGATTTAATCATTTTGTAAGTGGCAATGTTAATCGATATTCTTCCAAAATATAGAACAAAGCAACAAAATAATACTGAAAGACATTTGGTAATCTCCTGCTGTGAAACGCACAGATCACTGTAGCTAAAAGCAGGTGAAATAATACCACATTTTCTGTGGTCAGGCCTCTTCAAAGACAAATCCAAGATCCAAAACTAATAATTGTTTAAGTAAATTTGCATATATTTTTTAAAACTTAGCTTTTTATTTATAAAAGTGAGAGAATGGAGATGTTTATTTCCATGAAACACTGTGAGGTGATCATTAAATGATTTGGTAGTAATTTAAATTGTCATAGTAAGCAAGACATGAGAGTTATTATTTATTTTCCTAGTATATTACAAAGCCAAAAATACTCTATTATCTATAGATGCACTGATAGAAATTTTTGACATATGATAGATGAGTGGTTTGCCAGTTACATATGTGGTCAAATTTCCTATACTGCAGCTTTCCCTTTTTTCTCAAGTATTAGTCAGTTGATGAACAGACAGTCATGATTTTTGTAAAATGTTTTTTTTCTCAATGATTTCCTTGACTATCTCATTGTCATAACATGGAGATGAAAGACATAGAATAATCCAGGGAAATACATTTATGGACCGAATGGGGGGAACAAACCTTAAAATGACATGTTTGTGGCATAAATAATTGTATGATAGGTGGTAACTACTGTAATGGCAAAAACCTAAGAAATGGAGACATGAGCTCAGTTCCTATTTGGGATATGCTAAATATAAAATTATACACTTCTATTTTGGAGATGAGCTATTTGGATATATGTCACATGTTCATGAGAATGTTAGTGCGAGACATTTAAATTTGGCCACATGACTTTTAAAGATATG